>NW_016690289.1:1307995-1785958 GCF_001604755.1 Lepidothrix coronata
TAAGTAAATCTATTTTGAAAACTTGCACTCAGTATATGTAAGTGCTGAAAATAAAGAAGCCTGGACACATTATGTAAGTACAGACTGTTAGATCTATCTCTGTTTAAAAGGATTCAGTAATATTTCAGCTTTTTTTTTTTTTTTTAATGTATAGAGGTGCAAAGAAAGGTGCTTTGCTGAGAACACTTCCTCAGCACCCTCCTATTGTAATTTGTGCAGTTATTCTTGTAGGCTGGATACAAGTCTGTTTCTTTATCATAGAGTGGTTTGGGTTACAAGGGACCTTGAAGATAATCTAGTTTCAAACCCCCTGCCATGGACAGTGACACCTTCAACTAGACCAGGTTGCTCAAAGCCCCAGACAGCTTGGCCTTGAACACTGCCAGGTATGGGGCATCCACAACTTCTTTGGGTAACCTGGTCCAGTGCTTCAGCACTCTCAATCTATATTTATCTACCTATCTCTATCTTTATCTGCCTAGAGGCTAAGAGAATAGAATTTCAGATAGAAATCAAATAATCCCTCTTGTCCTCACTGTCTACCCCACAATGCACTTTTCCGATCCATGATTCTGCTTTTCCTACATGTTCTGCCCTTTCACAATTTCAGTGGAGCTGTTACCTTTAATAAGGGAATAGTCTACTCAAAATATACTTTAGGTAGAATGCCCAGCCTTGCAAATATAGGGCATGGGCACTGTCTGGGGAAAACCATGCTCTATAATTTTACCTTCTTACTTCTGCCACACAAAGGGAAATCAGAAGGTTTCCTTCACTTCAAAGGGAGAGAGTTTTTCCAGTCGATATTCTCCAAACCTCACTTCCTAGATGACAAAAGAAGGTTTCCCCATGAACTAGAGGAAAATCCCTCACCTGCTGAGCAGCAGGGATGGAGGGGAAGAGCTGTGGAGTTCAGGGACCAGAGGAACTGGACAACACACAAAATACAGAAATTCATTCTAGTGCTCCTGGGCTGTTTTCTGTTGAGCTGTCTTCAGAGATAAAGGGACCAGTATTAAATTAATCGGGGCAGTTTGTGTGTGGAAGAGCAGAACTAATTAGGACTGTGTGGGAATGCAAGTATAGTAGTGGGAAAATCCTCTATATTAGGAACCTGCATTGGATGAGCTGGAGGATTGTCCACGTATAAGTCTCTTTGGTGCTTTGGGGGAATGGAAATGCCTTTTTTTTTTTTAAATGATAAGGAGACAGAACAGGATGAAGTAGGTAGAGCAAAGAAAGAATTGAAAGGAAACTATTCCTAAGTTTCTCTCACATTTCTTCATCTGAAATTCATTCCCCCCTCCCAGGATTCTTGCCCTTTTTGCATTTTTAAGGCAAAGGGAATTGAAAATGGAGTAAGAGGTAGAAAGTGCCTTACCTTTTTCCCAAATCCAAGGGCCAGTGTCTCCCTTCCATTTCCATACATTAGCATTAAATACATAGGACTAGAGTGTACGCTCTGTTATTTTCTTTCTTTGTATAAACTTTAGTAATGGGGAGAGAGGAGCTACAGATAAGCCACCTCAGCAAAGGGTTGTGTTCCTCTGCTGAAGGAGTCTGTGTGAAAGGTTTTACCCCTTTACTGAGATTGCTAATTCACTCATTTCCAAATCAAACCTGCTATGCAAAATTGAATGCAGTTGTTCTCAGGGAGTCTTGATGTTAGCAAATATAGATTGTGTTTATATATGCTCATTCATACATATTTGTTTCTTTGTATGTCAGTATTTTGAACTTTATGACACATTATGTTATGCAGTAAATTTTGTTTTAATTTGGTTTATATAATTTTGTTCAGAAGGCCCTCTGACCCTGTCTAAGAATCACAAGTATTATAATATTATTATAATGGTCTGAGGTCTTAAGTTTTGTAATGTAAAAAAATTGTAACTATGTAAAGAGAAGATTGAGGCAATAATGTTCTCTCAAAATGAGAAAAAAAAGGAAGCACTCGTAAAATGAGAGGCAAGCTACAGCAGGTGTTTTATTTATACTTTGATAATATTTTTCTCTCAGATTAAGAGCCCTAGCTACTGGGCTCTTCAATTCCTACAAGATATCTTTGGCAAAACCTCCAGACTTTTAAACCCCTGATTTATATGTACATATGCACATTTTAAAAACGCTTTCTCAGTACTATAAAACCAACAAGAAAGAAAGAAAGAAACAGAAAAAAGAAAGAAACAATCAGCCCTTCTCCAAATTTTAATGGGCTACAAGTCTTTCCAGTGTAGGTGGGCGCATGCTGCTTGGCCACTCAGCCCTGTCCTGTGGAGGACCTGATGTCTTCCATTTGTTCCCCTCTGCATTACATTTCCTGAGCTCATTTGCAGCTGTCTCCATTATTCACAGCTCTGAACTGATGAAAGGAGAAAAGAAAACATATGTTTTATCTGTATGTTTACTGTGAGAAGGTTTCAGGCGGGGCGGTGGGCAGGAGAGCTGTGGAGATGGTGATCCTTGCTGTTGCCTTGCAGGAATGTCAGCTCTGCTGGAGAGGAGGCCCGCAGAAGAATGAGGGAGTGTGATGGCCTGACAGATGCATTGCTGTACGTGATCCAGTCTGCTCTGGGGAGCAGTGAAATTGATAGTAAGGTTTGTCATCTTTGTCTTTTCAGGAGCAAATCCAGGTATTCGAGTACATGAGAACTATAAAGTGACAGGTTTTTTGTGCTTTTTTTTTTTAAATGCATTATAAGGGATGACTTAGCAAAGCATAATTTAACCCATCTTTTCTTTTTCCTTCTGCTGATCTGTGTATTTTTGTGTGCTAAGCATTGTATTTGTGTATACCTGTAGAGTGTGCACAGGTAAGCATGTCATCCTCTCAATTGAATTATTGAAGTAGAAAATATGGTACTGGTTTAAGAAGAGCAAATATGTCATTCCATGTGAAGTTCCTTACATTGCTCTGCCAGTTTTACCTTAAAATTCATTTTCAGTACAATTTTAAGTTTCCTTAAAATTGATTTTTTTAGTAGTACAGAGCTAATAACAGTGAAGTAGGCTTAGAAGGCAAACAAAAAAAAAAGTTGGCCAATTAATAGGCAGTTCTGCAGTAAAGCAAACATTATTTCTTCTTTGAGAAGGATCAATGAATGCTTTCAATAACAACTGTGTTAAGATCCCTCATTATGTCAACTTTACTTCTCTGAAAGTACTGGGTTATGAACAAGCTTCTCCAAAGGTGAAAGATACTGCCTAATTAAAAAGACTCCAAACATTTATAAACTGAAGATTTGTAATACATTAAAGTATTACAGAGAAGAAGAAAAAGGCCAGTTTCTTTTGCTTTCAGTATAGAGTGCCAAATTAATTACAGTTGCTGCTCTAGGGCAACCTTGGTCCATTTGCAAACCCCTAGGAATTGCAGGAGAGCAGTCTTTTATGCAACAAGGTTTTAAAGTCCAGTGGGTTTGTGTTTCCAAATGATCCTTCATGGAGTTGTACATGAAACTCTGTGGGTTTATAGATCCAAAAGGGACAATCTCCAGAAATCTCTGGTCACTAACCTGAATCAAATAGGTGAAAATTGCCTGTGAATTCAGGGGACAGAGAGGAATTAAGAGGGATGCCTGAGCTAGCAGTATGCCTTTGGGTTTTTTTAAAGAGAAAAAGCACCCCAAAAATTCCCACAACCCATTAGTCTGTAATCTAATGAGGAATACAAGGAAAAAGTGCAAAAGTACAAGTAAAGAAGGAGTGAAATCTGTCCACCTGCGTGGTTAGAACCAGCTTTCTTGGCTTGTAAGGGTTCACCTTAGTGAAGAAGCTGTTGGTTTCATTTGAGCCTCAGAAGTTTGCTCCTCAGTTTTAATTTGGCATAAAATTTTCCTCCTGATGGACTCAGCTTATGTTTTCCACAAAATAAGAATTTTAAATGCAAAACCTATTATTTTTAAAAAGAAAAATTAAAGTTTAGAATCCTAATCAACAAATGCAAATCTTCAACTTAAGCATACTGTGGCAAAACTGAACAAAATTCATGTATGATTATGTTAAAGAAAAGTCAAAAAGGCAGCAAACTTTTTAAAATAGTCATGGTCACTGTAATGTCTGGAAAGCTTTCAGCTGTGAAAGGTGCTCTAAGAACACTTTCTACACACACGCACACATGTATATTTTTTACATTTTTTATTATGTCTTTGGCCAGAGATTTCAAATTTGTACAGGTGTGTTGTGAAATTTCATCTATGTTAAAAAATAGATGAATAAATATTCCTGCATAAATGAATCTGAATTAGTTATTGTCTCTGGAACTTAGTGTCATCACAAAAAATGTGTGCTGAATGCATACCTGGCAGAAGCTCATACAGTATATGAAAGTAAACGATGCCCCATCTGTTTGCCTCACTGGTAAATATGGCAGAATACGACAGAGCTGAAAGCCTCACAGTTATTCTGTTCTGGGTTAATGGAGCAGCAGTGCTGGGATGTAGTGACTATTGCTTTTTATCTCCAGGGAGCCTTAGAAACAGTTGAAATAAATATAAATAGATGGAGAATGGCTTTTTCAACCATGCTTTCCCTGCCTCCAGAAAATTAAGCTTATATCCTTCTTATTAGGGATAATCAAACCCAAATTGAACCAACTAAATGAGTACATTTCAAGTCTAAACTGAACTTCTTTTAGACATGCAGAAATTATTTTGAATTATAAGTGAATTTTCTTCCACTGGGTCTCATCCATTTATGGATTCCTGCTTGCATCTTCTATAGAAGGCACAACCTATTGGGGGAAGAATGGATGAAAGGGAAAGGCTGCACACAAGGTATCCATCTGCTAGAAGCAGTAATAGTAGCAAGACTCTCAAATTTCTAGTTTTACTTCTTGGACTCGAGAAACGTCATCTGTTCTTGCTACAGGTACTTGTGAAATGGAACTCAGATCCCATTTTTCTAGTAATTTGCATAGAATTTATGCCAGGAAAAAAAGGTTATTTCTGGTTTTAAAAGTACAAAACTAAACACAGAACCTATTGCCATTTTCTGTTTGTAGCATTTTCTGTTCATTGAGGTGGGAGTTTGCTGACATTCTGAGTGTTCAGATTCTCTAGATTGCTTTTTACCTCAACATCTGTTTCACATGGGACTCCACTGTGAAATTTAGAATGACAATTAAAAAACTCCCAGAAAAATGTTGTCCAGACTACTGATTTGCTACCATAAAAATTTCTAAATATCTTAAGCTGGGGAGCGCTCAGAATTGTGCTGGGAAAATGTATGTGCAAAGATAGATGAAGTTCCTTCTGCTTTGTATACAAAGTGAAAAAGGGAAGGATTTTAACTTTTTTTTGGTTTTGTTTTCTGTATTTTTCTTTTTGTCATACTTTTCAGACCGTTGAAAACTGTGTGTGCATTTTGAGGAACCTCTCATACAGGCTAGCTGCAGAAACATCTCAGGGACAGCAGATGGGAACAGATGAACTTGATGGATTACTCTGTGGTGATGCCAATGGAAAAGACACAGAGAGTTCAGGGTGCTGGGGGAAGAAGAAGAAGAAAAAGAAATCACAAGATCAGGTAATGAAAGTTACTTGCAGCTGTGTTGTGAGTAGTTGAAGTGCCCATCATTTAAAATATATGCACCGTATTAGAAATAAAATGCATGATGCATAATATACCAAACTGTTGACTTTGTTAATTAGCTGAGAGCTTAAAGTGGAGTATGGCTCTGGAGTAATGAAATATGTTTGCCTGACAAAGTTGTACATTATGTGGTACACCTGGAAACTGTAGTCATGAGTACACTTTGAATGCCATAAATACTGTAAATGCACTATTAAAGGAAGCCATTTATTATGAAAAGTGTAATCTGCATATACTTTACACTGTACTTCCACATAGCCCCGTGTGTGTAGAAAGGCCTTGATGGAAGCAAACATCAGGCTTATATTTGTATACTTATATGCTTCCAAGCAAGTCTTGTACTGTGCCTCTTTGTGTTGGAAGAATACTGTACAGAACTGAATCAAGCAATATGAGTGAATGTTAAAAAAGCATTTATTTTGAGATATTTAATATTGTTACCAAACAAAGATTGAAAAGTAGTCTTGAGAGTTTCCTCAAGTTATTTGAGGTGCTGTGGGTTATTATTTTGGGTGGGTTGATTTTCAGAGTATATTTTTCTCCATTTTTTTGCCATTAAGAACTTAGAATTTGGGGAATGCTGACAGTTATATTGCAGAGAAAGACATTGTTGTATCAGTACACACACTAAACAGCAATAAGAATGGCTACTGCTTTATGAGCTTTTCTAGATGGCCTGTACTGGCAGCAGGTAATTTTCCATCTCTTCCTACACTTAGTCACTTTTTTGCATTTTAATTTTTTTCTGTTTCAGATTGCTCAAAGAAAATATGTATTTGAGTAAGCAATTAGGTGCACTGGGTATTTGAATAAATTATGTAAACTGGTACTGAAAATATTCATGAGTTCATAAAGCCAAATTGTGTTAATGTGGAAAAGTTATAGGAACATTAATAAGCTAAAATTTGGTTACTGGAAAATGCAGCACTCCTGACTAGTAAGACTTTAATTTCCCCTACTCTTCTAGTTAAACACTTCAGTCATCAGATAACTTGAATTTATTACGGCCTTTTGTTTGGATTCCTGTATTAGTATGCAGTGAGATTAAAAATGCCAAAGCAAACTAATTTTACTCCATAAAGTAATCATCATCCCTGTTCCTGAATTAACCGTTCTCACACACTATGCTTGCAGTTATTCAAGGTGCAGGAACAAAAAATAGCATGTCTGGATATGAATGAGTCACACTACAACTTGTCTTGGTCTTTGATGCTCTGTTTATGAACGCATGCACACACACACTATGCAAAGTCTTTTTTAAGTCTTCCTTTTATATTTCTTCTGTGACTTTTGGATCTTGGATTCATACTTTTAACTGTGCAACTGACTGTTTCAATGTTCCTGTCAGTCTTCTCTTTACTTTAAAGGATCCCTGTAAAAGATCTTTCTCCTCCTCCAGGCCAAAGAACTAAGCTCTTTTGACTGATTGCCTTTGCAACGTACATTCTTCTGCCTGCTCTTAGATATCTTTTATCTGTTTCTATGAGTGGTCATTATCAGCACACAGCATGGTAAAGGTGTCTTCAGAGCTGTTTGTGTTTCCCTAGTTGAAGAGTTTTATATAAATTTTAAAATCCAAAGAGAAGTAAAACTATGCACATATTTTCAGGTTTATGATTACTAGGCTTTTCTGTGGCAGGGATATCAATTCCGGAACTGATTTTGTGGTGCGAAGGACTGCTTTGCCTTGCAAATATCAGAAATAGTTTTTTTAATGATTTTTCTTCTTTCATGTAATTTCTTTTAAATCTGGACAGCTTATGTCATCTTGCCATATACAGGTTCTCACGTGTGAATATTATTTAGTTTAGAAATTTTAAGGAGGCCTTGTGAGCCTTATGCAGGTTATTTTCACCCCATGATCCTTGACTGTTTTTGACCATACCAAATGTTTTGAAGTATATTATCAAGTTAATATATTGAGTTAACTAGAATGCCACTAAAAACAATAGCAGTGAGATCACCATGCTAAAAACAGCTCTCCCAGGTTACCATCAAAAGTGGAACAGCAAAACGATATTTTTCAAGTAACCGTGCATTTATATTAATAGCATAGAGCAACTCAAAGTGTGGTAAGGGTATATTCAGAGGCTTTTTTTGTGGAAGCCATCTTGTCCAATTGTGTAAAAAAAAATGTTTTTTCTGCTTCTTTGGCTCTGTCACTGTCTTGAGGTTTTTCAGGACTACCTGTAGACTCACACTACTGAAAAGTAGGAATAACTGGAAACCCACATCATTATCTTATTCTAGACTGTGTTGCAGGCAGGAATACCCTGTTAACTATTTCTCTGTGTGTCAAGAAAAATCAGTATTCTTGGGTGGTTTTGGGGATTTTTTTTTTCCAGGCAATAGTCCCTAACAACAGGGTCATCATATTGATTTCCTCAGTTTAGTTAGATTTCACCCATCTATACTAAGCTCATCAAAACCTTCTGCAGGAGGATTATTTTCCCATGTCCTTTCACAATACATTTTCTCCCTATGTGCTGACTGCAGCCCTGTGTATTGCACATGTACCTATTTTTTTTACAGTAATCTCATTGTTTTTCTTCAAGACTTTTAAATGTTTCCAAGTAATGCCTTTCATAATCTCTTTTCAGTTGCAATGCTTAAGCTGTTACCTGCTGCTTATTCTGTCCCTCAGAACAGATCTCGTGCTCTCCTTGGGATGCTATTTTTAGAGTGCTCATTCCTTTAAGTGTCTCAGCAGCTAAGCTCTTGCACTCTGAAATATCTTATAGTTCTGATGATCATGCTCATGATGGACAGTGTTTTACATGTAAATAATGAAGGAATGCCTATGGAATCTTCATAGGATGCAATGATTTACAACATCTAAAACACTGGAGGCGCTGCACACCACCATGGATTTGGAACCTGTGGAAGGAAACTTCAAAGAAATGAAAGATGAGAAAGATATTATAGTAATCAGTTACGCAGATGCCCATGAAGAGAGGGCACTGAGCTTCAGGCTACTTTTAATAGATCATTCACACTAGACAATACAAACCTAGATACCTTTCCGAAAAGTTCTTCACAAACAAAGAACCAAATATTTCTTTGGGCTCATTATTATTGTCACTTGTAGATACACAAAATGGAGTTCAGCCCTGAATTAAAACTTCAGTCATTTACCTGTGTGATTCCTTTAATATTTGAGAGTTTTAGCTTTCTGTCAGGCAAAGGTCAGGGCACAGATACACCTCTGAGCTGTGAGACCTCAGTACAGAGGAGTAGTATCCAGTCTGTGGTTGCTACATTTTATATCCCCAGAAAGTATGTGTTGAGGGTAGAGGTATTGTTCCTTTTTTGGCAGTGCGTGGGGTTTTTGAATAACAAAATTTCTGTTTCAGTCTTCCTCAGAAGATAAGGTTTACAAAACTGGGGGGGGGGGAAATGTTCAGATTTTAGTGAATGAAATTTTGATATTTTCCTATTACATTATTGCTATTGCTTAGTTTCTCAAGTGTGTATTTTCTTGAACTCCTTTCATTTATGCATTTATGGGGGTTTCTTTTAATTTTTAGATAAAAGTGTCTAACACTACTAGTAGCAAAACTACTGAATAATGATGAACATGAATAATAATGCCAGATGTATCAATTTAGACAAAGGATGTGGATGAAGCTGCAATTTTCCATACTTAAAAGAAAATTCCTTATACAGCTAGGGAGTGTGTTTCTTAAAACATAAAACAGGAGAAACTTGACATTTAAGTTGCTTTCTCAGTGGCTTTCTATATAATGAAAGTAAATGTTAATTTCTTTGCTTTAGGATGTAGGAAACAATTATCTCAATTTTTCTAGGTTGTGTTTCAGTCATGGGTAAGTCACTTGAAGAGAAGAACAGAACTGAGAGGTAGTATAAAATGTGGCTTCTTTCAAAGGCCTTTCAAGAACAAACTGGAATTTATTTTTCATTAATGACATTGGTTGTCTATACTAATAGCAATTTCCCTACATCTTGAAATCTAGTAAGAGATGTGTCTTTGTTCAAATCATAGTTATAACACCTTTCAAATTACTTTACTTAAGGAGTTCCCTTAGGATCACAGGAAACAAGTGTTCTCCTCATTTCACAATAAAGGTGAGTGGTGTTAAAAGAGCCTGCAGTCATTCCTCTCTTCAGTGGTTTAACAGAGCTCAGACAGGTTCCTGAGTCATCTGCTTTGTCACATAAATTGAATCCTAGAAGAGACCCAAACCTTTTAAAGATTTGTAATATAAGCTAGATATAGCATTGGTTTTAATTATGGAAAATCAGAAAGCAAAACTTCTGTAAAGGCCTCAGAAAAAATAAGTGAGACACCTGACTTTATTTCTGTTTCAGACCTCTAGGACTGTAATTCTCAGCTGTAGATGTTGTTCATTAGGTTCTCTCTGCTGCTTACCTGTGATCAGCTGTTACTGAACCCTCACCCTAATAAGCTCTCCAGCTGTAGAGGCCTTCATTTCCGACTGGGACCTTGTAGACATCAATCTCTCTGCCTTGTATTGAAAAATCAGATGGAAACTGATTTTTCCACTGCTGAAAATTTTGTTCCTGCTGTTGGTATATTCGCTGCTTACCAACAGGTTTATTCTTCAAGCTGTACTAGAAACAAGAATTATGGCAAAAACCAGTTAGGGAAAATAAGGCATGTGGGCCAATTTCAGTAAAAAAACCCAGGAACTTGTCATTAATCCATCTTTTATTTCTTGCTATGCCACCCGTTATGTATATGTGTGGCACTTTCTTTTCCTTTCTTACCTAAGAAAATAAAGGCTGACTTTTTGGCTTCATGCTCCTCTTAAGTTCCTCATCTGTGTCATTTTTGTCAAACCAGAATCTAGCCCAAAGTCTGTTTTTTGATTGGAAGTGACACTTTTGAAATAAGCCCGACCTTCTTTTTCACCTTCTGCCAGAAGCCTTAAGGTATAACAGCAACATTTCAAGTTATATATCATTATGAATTGACTGGCACACTTCTTTAGCATGCTTGCTAAATGGCCTATAAATTCTTCTATCTAGATGAAATAGCAGGTTTAAGGCAATAGTATTTCAAAAAGAATAAAAAATAAACCTGTCAGATATGTCTTTTCATGTGATGAGACCACTATTTTACCAAGTCTACTTCAATGCTCCTACCAAGCCATACCAAACTAATAAGCGCAGAAACAGAGAAATGGTGGTGACTCTTGGGTTTAACTAATAATCTGAATTAGATTAGAGATGAAAGGCTGTGTTGCCAGTATGCTCTTGCTCAGAAAGAGTACTGTTTCTGCTTGTTGCTTCTTTGTCTTGCACAAGATGCCGAGTGTTGAGTAGCAAGAACTATCTTGAGCAGCTCTTTACAGAGCTTCTTGACATAAGTTCTGCCTTCTTGCTTGCCCACACAGCATCTTCACATATACTCTGTCAGCCTCTCAATATCATGTATGACCAATTTGTTTTCAAAGTCAAAACTACAGGGTTATTAAATATAATTTGTATTTGTCATTTTGTGGAATATACTGCAAAGCCAGTCAGCATCAGCTTCCAATGGAGAGGAGAGGTATTAGGAGAAGAGGATGTAGTGACATGCTAAGGACTGTTTTCAATTTCATCTGCCTTTATTTGGGAGGGATCTGGTTTTAAGCAAAGGCAAAATGCACGAATTAATTTTTTTTCCTCAGCTAAGCGTAATAACATCAAAAAGTTAAGTAAAGGCATTGACAGTTATTTTAAGAATATAATATATAATCTAAAGTAGAATTCAAATTTATTAGTATCTGAGATTAGTAATAATGATTCAATACATTGAAATGTTTTGAAAGCATTCCAACCACCTTTCCCATAACAGTAAACACTGTTGCATCAAACTGGAGAGGGTACCATTATTTATGCAGTAAGTTCTGCCCTCTCCCATGATACTCCTCTAGTCTCTGTGTCAGCTGACACCTTCCCTTTTATTCACCATCTTTATTTGGGTCTAGATGTCTAAATTGAAGTTTGACTTGATGTAAATAGTGGCATTCTGACTTCCTTTGTGTAAGGTGCATGCATTCTCTCATCCCTGAATGCAAGTTCGGTGATTTTGATGAATTTCTGTTGCTAAATTTTCGATTTCTGCTCTTGATGGCATTGGCCAATGGATTTCTTGGTTTCCAAAAGAGGTTATTGGATTGACCTGTCTAGGGACACCTGGCATAGACTGTCACAGCCACTAAGACATGCAGTGTGAGATAAAAGCGTCCTCTAAAGTCTTTGGCATTTCAAAAATGGTTTTAACAAGCAGCCTGTAATTGCTGATATGAATTTTGTCACTGCTGGTACAAAGAGCATAGCTACAGCATTACCACACTATCTCAAATGTCTAGAGTCATTGGAGAGAGGTCTGGATGGCTTTAGACCTTGCTGGATTTTGTTTTAATTTTTTCCTAGATGTTCTTTTTTTTAATAGTGGTATTTTGCACAGATTGGGGAAAGGGAGTATTCATTTTTAACACATTAAAATTAAATACTGTTGTTTTGATATCACAGGAAAACCTATTGTCCTGTAATACCTTTATCATAGTAAACCCCACCAACTGGAGATTGTTAGTATAAAAAGTAAAATTTTGAGTGTCTTTCTCTTACAGAGTTGAAGCCTTCCCTGGTATTCAGTACAACTGCACTATAAATATAGATTTGCTTTCACTAAAATGAGAAAGGTAGTGGTAGATAGTCTGTTCTGTAGCACAGGAGAGCATCTCAATGAGTTATCTTTTTCTCCTCTCAAAGTTCCTTAGTGATATGAAAACTTTGATAGTTTTATTAAAGTACTCTTACTCTTAAAAGTCTGTTGTTCTTAAAAGATCTTGGTATTTGCCTTTTTATTTTTCTTGACTTTCATCCTTTCTTTGCACCAGTCTCAGGAAATGAGAGATTTGTATCTCACCCACGTAACAAACAGTTTGTCAGCTTCAACAACAATATATGTGTGTAATTTCAGCTGAAGGCGGGAAGCCTGGAAGGAATATTTTTTTATCACTTTTTTCCTCTTTAGCATAAGCTACGAAGAGTAATTGCATGTAGGTGTTCTCATTCTCCTACCACAGCCCCAGTCTGTCTCAGATAGACCTTACTGATCATTCCTGTTGGTCTGCAACAATACAGTTACTGTTCCAGTAATTTACTGAGTAGTTGTTCAGCACACTGCCTCAGTTCATTAATATTGAGCAATGTGAACTGCAAAGCAACTACTGCCATGCCTAAACCACTATTTCAGTTAGAGTCTAATACAGTTTGAGGAAAACTTTTTTTTTGCTCAGGCAACCGATGTTTATATTTATAAAATACAAAATAAATGGATGTAGATGAAAATGAAATCCTCCTTTGCAATAGCCTTTTTCTGACCTGTCTCAGCTCTACATGCCCTGTAACAGTTGGGAGGTACAGCTGCAGGCACTTGTCTCAGCTACACAGAAGGTGCCAGAAGCCATTGAGCCCTTCAGTGAAGAGGCTGCCATAGGCGCAGCAGGTATGTTATGCAGGTGTCATGGTTTAACCCCAGCTGGCAACTAAGCCCATGTAACCACTCGCTTACTCTCCCCTAGTGGGATGGGGGAGAGGATCAGAAGGGTAAAACTGAGAAAACTTGTGGATTGAGGTATAAAGGAAGTTTAATGAGGAAAGCAAAAGGCACACACGCAAGCAAAGCAAAGGAAGGAGTTAATTCATCACTTCCCACAGGCAAGCACATGTTCAGCCATCCCCAGGAAAGCAGGGCTCCATCACATGTAATGGTGATTTGGGAGGACGAAGGCCATCACTCCAAATGTCCTCCCTTCCTTCTTCTTCCCCCAGTTTATATTCTGAGCATGACACCATATGGTATGGAATATCCCTTTGGTCAGTTGGAATCACCTGTCCTGACTGTGTCCCCTCCCAGTATTTTGTGCACCCCCAGCCTCCTCACTGATGGAGCGGGGTGAGGAGCAGAAAAAGCCTTGATGCTGTGTCAGCATTATTCAGCAGTTACTTAAACATCCCTGAGTAATCAACACTGTTTCCAGCCCAAATCCAAAACTTACTCCCATACCAACTACTGTGAAGATAATTAATTCTACCCCTGCCAAAACCAGCACAGCATGGTTGACAGTGACACCCTCCCTGTGCATGCTACTCAGCTGCTCTGGACACACACACCACATCTGAAGAACAGTGCTGGACATCTTCCAGTGTCACTGAATTTCCTGTGCTTTCACTGCACATGCGTATGTGGTACCGAAGATTTTCATCATTATTACACAGACCCTGAGGCATCACAGTGTCTTGAGAAAAAGGTCTTCCCTCACAGCTGGTGATAAATTAATGCAATCATACTAAAAGTGAGTTGCAAGAAGGGCAGGGAAATGCGATAATTTGTCTCACTTGTTTTTTTTAATGTTTTCTCATTACTGGGTAGAATGGCAAAACAACATTAAATATTAATTTATCTGCTAGATCATTTCTAGTGCTGTATATGTAGCAGCTCAGCATGAACATATATATACAGCTCTATTTAGATCAGCTGATTTTAAGTAGTCCTTGGGCTTATAAGAGTGTAAATATGTGAAAGCTTAAAAACAAAATATACACCCACATATGCGCAAAAAAGGTATTGGGTAGATCTGCACTTTATGTACTTTGTCCTTGAAATAATATAGTAAATAACCTTTGCAAACATTCTTCAGTTGCATAATGAGTCCATAATTTGTGCTAATAGTAATGTAACAAGTGAAGACCTGAACTGGTGCCCTTGGACTTCGCAAGTCTTTTCATTAGTGGACTTACTAAGGTACAAAGCCTAAACCTGGTCTGAGGTCAGATTTGACCTGTAAGATATGTTTCTCATTTGTTTTCAAAAAAAATCTGACAGTGCAAGTGATTGAATTTTGAGAGTTAAAATAAGAAGCAGGCTTTAATGTATTTTTTATGAGCTGAAGAGAACTCATTTCTGGCAAGGCTGATGATTTATAAGGAGGAAAAAGGAGAACTGAGTCACATGCAATGAAAACAACCTATTGGTTTAAAGGAATTGTACTAAAAATTTCAAAGGCACAGCCCTATAATAGTGTCATTTAAAAGCATTGTTTCTCCAGAAGGCATTTGTCCTCTAGTTTCTCAACCATCACTGGGTATTGCTATGCCAGTTCTTTAAACTATGGTAACATTCATCCAGTGTAGTGAGTTTCATACCTGAGCAGCTTTCTGATTTTCAGTAACTGCTCATGTGTATTAAGTGGTCCCACTAGTTTCCACTTTGGTGTTTGTTCTGCTTTAATTCAGAAAAAAATAGTGATTTTCATTCTCAGTGGTAGTAATCTCACAAAACCTTATTAAAATTGTTTTAGTTGTTATTAGGTATTATTGTGCCTTGAACCATGTGTATATTTTTAAAGTTATCTTAAATAAAATGATGACTGATACTTCCTCAAAACAAGCAATTCTAGGTCTTTCCCAGTGAAAGTATTATTGTGCTATTTGACTCATTCCTAGTTAAATTGTTGCAGATCTAAACAAGGAGTTCATTTGACTTACTCTATCTTTGTATGTGTAGTATATGTTTAATGTTATGATACAGATTTTTTTATCTACATAGTCACAATAAGCTGTAACCCATGCCATTATAAGGTTTACTTTTTTATTGTATGATGCACTCTGGACATGTCAGAGGTGTTAGACAAGATATTTTATAAAAAAGTTGAGGTTTGTTCCTAACAGTGGCAGTAGGGCCGTGAATTATTTAAATCCCCTTGTATGTACAAAGCACAACAAAATATACAATAAATATATAGATAGAAATCCCATTTAAAATCATATTGAAAGTACATTCCACATCTTACTTTTGTTTAAAAGGGAAAAAAAAAGTCTGTGCATTTTCTGTTAAGATGTGTCATGCTTAGGTGCAAATGTTGTGTGTTCCACTGAAGAGGTGAATCCTTGTTCTCCTGGAGTAAAGTTTTTCTTCCTGGTAAGACAGGGTTTTGTGCAATAACCTACTTGTTATCCAGGTTTTAATATTGCACATCTTGAATGTCAGACTTGGGTTGTTTTCCTGTCAAAACTCTGTATGTGATGAGAGGAAGAGTCTGTTTTATGAGAGGTGGTTCTAGCAATTGCTTTGAAGTCTCAGACTGTATTGCTGGCTGGCTGAAAATCTCCTGCACTCACTCTGTGAGAAGCCAGAAGATATTGTACAATTGAGGAAGACTTTTCACACTTGTGCCTTCATGAGATGGAGGGCTCATGGCCTCGAATGATTTAGTTTTCCATAGGAGTATTTTGTGTTGTTTTTCCCCTCGTGAGAAGAGAGAGATTGCAAAGAACTAAGCAGGATGCGAAAAGGGAGAATCTCTTCTTCCCATGCAAGTTCTAGATTTGCCTCTTAAGATATGTTCACTGGGCTTCTCTTCCCACCCCAAAAAATAAATGCAGTGAAAAGGGATTTTGTTATGTCTGCTAGCTAAAACATTATGGCTTCTACCAATGTTATAGCTCATCTATAAGGAATGTTGAGTAGGAAATTTGGTTTCTCTATGAAGTCACATGATGTGCAAAAATTGAGAACAGCTGTTTATTGACAGATGCCTTCACATGTGCAGACATAGATGTTATAGCTTCAGCTGAGGCAATTCTCAAGTATTTTGTTTCACTGTTCCTTACTGACAATCTGATTTGTATTTTCCAACAGTGGGATGGTGTAGGACCTCTCCCAGACTGTGCAGAACCACCCAAAGGAATCCAGATGCTGTGGCACCCTTCAATAGTCAAACCCTACCTCACACTTCTTTCTGAGTGCTCAAATCCAGATACGCTGGAGGGGGCAGCAGGGGCACTACAGAATTTGGCTGCTGGGAGTTGGAAGGTAGGAATATTAACCCAATATGTATTTCCGTTTCAATTCAGAAGCAACCCTACAGATGACAGCAGATTGGTGATATAATGTATCTAAATGCCTCTGGTAGTGGAATAACATTCTATTTTCACAGAACTATCTGCAGTGAAATTTGAGATATTTTAAGTCTTAGGCAGTCGTTTCATAGCAAATGTCAGCATACAGCAGCGAAGATCACGTTGGTCAAGTCAAGTATGAAAAATTGCCACTGAAAACCAATACCCAAATGAGGAGAAGCAGTTCTTTATGAATCTGGGTGACAGAGCCATGAAAAATGAGCCAAAAATGCCACCAGTGGCAATCAAATGAAACCATATTGTTTTGTCACTGGAGAAGCTGGTCGACATTCTGTCTCTTAGGAGAAACCAGGGCACAGCAGAGCAAGATATAAATGTTGTGACACCAACACAAATAATCTTTCCATCTACTTTTTTTAAAAGTAAGACAATAAAATACATCAGCAATATGGTTAAATATGTACAATGAGCAAGGAAATGCTCAATCAAACCACTCTGTTTCAGCTAATCCTACTTTTCAATTATATTGAAAAGATCCATTTTTCTCTCTTGTGTTATTTGCAGTAAGAAAATACTTCTAAATTTAGAACAGATGAGTAAAATTCAAGATAACACTGAGCTTGGTTTACTTTTTAGGGCAATTCCTTCGTTACTTTCCTGATGGTAAACTGGTTTAATTGGATGAAAGTACTAACTATCTAATCCTGTGGTGTAACTATAATGCATTGATTTAACTCTCAGCAGGAATTTTTCTCATTTACTATGAAAACACTCGTGTATGTGGAAATGCAGTTATCAAAGTTATGTCGCAGAAGGTATCCTGTCGGGGTTTAAGCAGTTGGTCATGTGATATGTGAATACCAATGTAATTAGGCATTCATTTTGAAATGTGGATGCTGACACCAAGAAATTGGGGGTTTTTTCCCATGAAGTTCTATGGGAAGTTGGGTTAGCATATTCACTGAATCTTCAGAGGCATGTGATTTTGGATATTTTTAGAATTATGTTCCACTAAACTTATGTTTTTAACTGTTGCATTCAATGGCATGTGAAATGATTTAACAAAGTATCTGTCTGTTGATTTTTGTCCTGTGAAGTGCTATGTAAATACTGTGCCTGAAAATCATTATCCTTTTATTATTCTCATATTGTAGACCACATCAGATTGTGTAATCCTGGACAGAAACACAATAAATGTCTTCGTCTGGGAATGGGTGTAGCCCTGGTCCAAGTGAGAAAACAATGCATACATATTTTCCAGGACTTAATAGAAGTGCTAAAACCCAAATGGTGCCCCTTCTCCCATTTCTAATAAAGCTGTATACCTGTCATCCTTTAGTTGGCAGAAGTGTATAGGGAGAGGAAGGAAGGCTCTGCGGAGTTCTTTGGCAAGTAGTGGCTTAGAAAAACTGTTTTGAACTTTAATACTGTCTGTGCTGATACCATGGGAAAAGCTCAGTTGTTCTCGTATTGCTCTATTTTTCTAAAGATTCACCAATTCTATTACAAGGGATGTGCAGACACAGAATGAATATCCTTAATTTCACATGTCATACTAGCCATTTTTGTGAGGGGAGTAATCCTCTTTGGGGATTACATAAGCATTGATGTTTCCACCTTTTGACCTCTCCTTTCCACTGCTACAGTCTAGATATAAAACAACTGAAATAAAAGATAGAAAATTATTAAAAGAAGAGGTTATTCCTAAGGGAGATTTAATTTTTTTAGTTCCTCCAAGAAACTGTAATTGTATAAAGAATGGAAATTTCTTCCTTTTTTTTTTTTACTTGAAATCTTTCAAGAAGAACTTTACGATGGACTGAAAGAGAGAAGAAGAACAAACTGCATGAAAATAAATACTGTTGCAATTAATATTAATAGCAATAGCAGCTGTGGGCTTTTTCTAATTAGCATTATTTTAATGCCAGGAGAATCTGAGACTATTTGAGGCACACAGTGCACCAGATATGCTCACACACTACTGAAGATACAGTCTCTTCTGAAAAAAAATACAGCACAGTTGATATACTTGCATAATTCTTTCCTAGCTGTTTCACCCTTTTGGTTCCTCTGGTACAAAGCTGTTTAATCCTCTTGGGTGACCAAGAGGTAACGTTTTTAACACAGGCAGTGCTTAGCCAATGCTATTACAGAGGGAAAGTGAGCTGATAAAAGGAAGCCTGAATAATTTTTTAAAAATAAAAAGTTGTGTAGGGGATTTAGATATATGTCTGCCACTAGAATTAACAGATGATATGTGTCTAAATCCCTTAGACTACTTTCGAGAATTTTGAACGCAAAAAGAAAGTAGTAGTATGTAGCTTTAAGGATTAATAGCTCAGAGAGGCTAAAAGTTTTCATTATTTCAGGGAATATAGTTTCTCAGTGATACATACACACAAAATCAACACATGCACATAGTGAAACATAATCTGTAGGACATTTTTAGCACTGCTTCAGTTGCAGGAATTCCTTATAAAGCCAAATAGTAACATAAAAGAAAAAATGTCACATACGTATATTTGCATACAATTTTTCTGTGTCAAAATGAAACATTTGGACTAAGACCTTGCTATATATTACCCATCTGCAAAGTAAAACTTGGGGATTTTTTTAAATGACTAATAAAATACTTGGTCCATGCAATTATTATTAGAACAAAGAGAATCTATAATGAATCAGAGAAGGAGCATCTTGGTGACAAGTATATTAACAGGTCCAAATGAAAGTTTATCAATAAAACAGGATACTGATTTTGAGGTATGAGGAAGAATATTTTCAATGTGAAAATTTAACCAGGCGTAGATCACATCTGTGTATGTTTACTTTGGTGTATATTCTGGTTCTGAAGAAGATTAACAGTTTACATACAAAGCAGAACTCATTTTGGAAGGGGCTGTTCCAGATGAGCATGGACATTGGTTCATCTCACTGTTCTGCATCGAAATGTCGTTACACAAGGACGACACTGGTATTGGAATCTGAAGGAGAAGAACCATCTCTGTCATGGAAAATTACATGCGTATGTTTACTGAGATCTCTTCTTTTATTCAGGTTCTTACTTGTTGCATCTATGCAAAATGGAAGTGCTGTTCTGTAATAATATCTATGGAGACAGTCAAATATGTAAGCCTTTGGGGAAGACTGGACAAATTAAAGTTTACCACATCACCGCCAGGGTACCACTTAGTTTAAGGTCTAACTGCTGCCTTGCATAGTGACCTGTGAAACCAGCACCAGGTCACTGCATGTCCGTATCCTGATGGGATTGAAGGCTGCTAATAACACATGCTCGAAGTACAGTGCCACCTGACAGCCTATGGGTCAGTTTGTCAGCACTGTACCTGCATGAACCTACCACCTTCTGCAAAACTCAGCTGATACTTGAGTTTTCAGAATCACAGAATATTCTGAATTGGAAGGGACCCACAAGGATCATAGAGTCCAACTCTTAAGTGACTGGCCCAAATGGGGATCAAATCCATGACCTTGGTGATACTAGCATCATCCTCTAATCAACTGAGTTAATCTCAGTCTGTACCTGGGACTGGGTGGTTTTCTGTTTGAGGGAAGTCATTGCTTCCCAAATATTTATCATATCAAATCATAATCATGGTAATTTCACTGTATCCTAAACATCCTGCAAGGCAGAAGGAGCAACATGTGAAAAGGATGGCTATTGGTTTTGGCTTTACTTCCTTTCATTGCCACCCTGAGATATTTTCTTCAAAACATAGACTTTTTCTAGTTATACTTAATATGAACTTGCATTTTAAAGCTGCTTAGAAATAGGATATAGAAATCTTGGGAAAATACATTCCTCATCAATCTTAGCTGGAGTTTTCCCTGAACAAATAAAGTTTCAGACATTGCCTTTGGAAGCAGTGGAAATTCTTTACTTCCCGTTAGGTGGTGACTTTTCATTGGGAGCTCTGTTAGTTATCTTTGCAACTTAATTTGGATTTAACCAAATTTGTGCAAAAATGCACAAATAAAACAAAAAATAGGGGATTTGCTGACTCAGCTATATTCTGAAGACAACTGCCTGCTTATTAAGAAATCTCTCCCACTATAACCCTTCAAACCAGAAGTTCTTTCTACAACCTCATATCATTATTTATTTCAATACCTTGACAAGAGTCATTCTGTAAAAGATGCTGTTTTTATATGTAGTCTGGCATCAGTTTTTTTCCTCGGATGGTGGGAATAAAAGTTCTTTCTAGTTTTCATCTTGGTCAATAGGCTATTAATGCATTAAATCTCCTGAGCATGTAAAAACTTATATGCAAAATGTCCTAGAGTTAACAATGGGAAGAATCCAAGGTTGTGTCCCTTCTGAACAAAATTAACCACTCAGGCAGAAAGGAAATATTGGGACATTATTGGGATATTATTATGTCTGTATGTATGTATCTGACAGCTGAATTTAGGCTGATGTCAGTTTATTTGTCAGAGGCATTACCACAACACTACCATACCTGTTGCTGTGAACTCATAGAATCATGAAAGAGCTGAGGTTGGCAGGGACCTCTGGAGGTGACCTGATCCAACCCCCTCCTTAAGTGAGGCCACCTTGACCCAGTTGCTTAGGACCATGTCCGGATGGTTTTCTGAATGTCTCGAAGAGGAGAGACTCCACAACCTCCACTGGCAACCTGTGCCTGTGCTCAGTCACCCTCACAGTGAAAAAGCAATTCCTGCTGTTCTGCAAAACTCCGTGTTTCAGTCATTGCCCATTGCCTCTGTCCTACAATATTATCTTTTCTATTACATGCGGTTGATAACAGTGTTGTCACCACAGCTAGAATTTCCTTAGTTTTGTGAAACCCTTAAAAATAATTTCTTCATTCCTGTGATCCTGTTTTGTTTTAAAATACTATAATAACTTCTATAGGTAATACCTATCTTTTAAAAGCAGGAAACAAGATCTACTGTGTTTCTACTGACAACATCATGGGTTACATTAGAACAGGTAGCACACCTGCTCCAGGCCTTGGTTAGTCCCATCTGTGCACCCAACCTTCTGTCTCAGTTACTTTTTCCTGAGCTCCAGCCAGAGCTCTCTGTTTAGCCAGGCTGGTGGTCTTCCCCACTGGATCATCTTTCAATGCTTGGGGATGACTTGTTCCTGTGTTTTTAAGACTTTCTTCTTGAAGAATGTCCAACCTTCCTGGACTTCTTTGCCCTTCAGAGCTGTCTCCCAAGGGACTCTGTGAACCAATCTCCTAAACAGCCCTAAGTTTTGCCTCTGAAAGTCCAAGGAAGCAGTTCTGCTGATCCTCCTCCTTACCTGTCCTTTGACTCTGTAACATGAGGAGCAAGTGCTGTTCTGTTTAAGTCGATGTCAGTCTCCTGAGACAATAGCATTCCTTGGCTAATTCTTTCTAGCTCCTTTCCTTTCAGTTCCATTTTTTATCATACTCAGCAGGGAATAAGAAGGCTCTCTAGTCAGACAACTCCATGTCCTCGCCTTTGATCCCCAATATACAGGTACAATACCCATGTGAATGGGGTTTATGGGTCATTGGCCTGATCTCTTGAGATAGCTAGATGCTGTCTCAGTCTTTGTTCCTTAGACAAGCAACTGCATTGATTTTGTTAATTCTGACCTAGAGAAATTTGACTCTCATGGGAGCAAGAGCTCCATTAAGTAAATTATTAGATAAGGAAACTGAAAACATAAAAGGGACCAATTTAGACACAAGGTCAGTGCAACTGCTTCAAAGAGTAGTATGAAAAGAGTTTCAAGCTCCTTACCATCCAGACACTTGCAGATAATGAGTAATTATTTTCTAAAGCAGCAAACATCTAGGTTATCAGTCGTCTCTTATCGGGCAAGGACATATTTTGGGTTCCTTGCCAGACTTTTCTGTTTACTCCAGTTACTTACAAATTAACCTTTTGGAGTTTCATCAGGCTGTTCCAGGAGAAAGTTTTTTGGATTACAGTGAAAAGGCTTGCTTTTGTTTTCTCAAAAATAGTAGTATTATGAATCTTTATGTGATAGGATGGAGAAGACCACTTATAACACATCACATAATCAACAAAGGCAGACTTTTTAAATAACCAATGCTTTATTTTGTCAGGAATTCTTACCTGGGTAGAAACCCCCCATAGATGAGGCAGCATCAATTAATACAGGGAAATGTATTGACTCTGTAGGAAGGAAGACAAGATTGAAGGGACAGGACAATACTGAAGAAGCAAGACCTGCTGCTGCAAATACTTGTATCACAGACATCATGAGGAAATCAACATGGATATCAGTACATGGAATGGGAGCACAGTAGTTTATGGTGACCTCATGTTCAGCATAGTCCTTTATTATAAGCAGCTTGCTTCCCATGAGATGTGTCACTTTTGTCTTAAAGTGTTTCTTTTTTAATTATATTAGTTACAATGTTTGGAATACTGATTTTAGTGGTTCTCAGACCATTTTGAATACACAGTACATACTTGTACTGTGGAAACAAGAATGGTGAGGTGCAAGGGCAATTCCTTCTCAACTTCCCCTTCTTATTTAAGATAACTTCTGTTAACAGTTTTATTTTTCTCTAGTTTATTTATTTAACTGTATATCTTTACCTCCTGTAATTTTTGCCTTTCTGTTTAAGAGAAGAGTAATGAGTTAATGCTTTTCTCTTGTCCCAACACTAAGATGTAAAGAACTTACTGGTGGCCTACCAGGTGGAATAATTTCTGAGAACAAAGCACTGCAGTCAGGGAGCAGAAAGTCCCTGGGAACTCTTTCTACTTTCTTCAGAAATTGCAGAAAGATAATCAAGATTTCAGAGCCTTCCTCTGCCAGGTAGTATGACTTCTTAGGGATCCTGTAATTTTCCAAGTAGAATATAAAAATATTTTCTTTTTTTCCTGATACATATATTACATTGAGTCTGATCATACAGAGAGGAATATTAATCTTTGATTTTCATCGATCTTTGATTATTAAACATAGTTCTGTTTCATGGTCTATTGTTTCACTACTGTTAGCAGATAGACCCTTTCCAAGGCTTTCCTAACAGACCTTTCCTGATTCTCTTGTTAATTCAGTTGCTTTGTCATGCTTGCTGCCCTGATTTAACTTTCATGTTGTCGTTTATGTCTCTAATATTCAATATCTCAATAGTCTTTGGGTCACAGTGCTGAACTATACCAATACAATGCAAATTCTAGTTAAAACTGAAGTGTGTGATGAAATATTCTGGAGACACTTCAGTAACACTGATATCAATGGCAGGAAAGTGAATCCATTTAAAATACCAAGTGTACAGTCTTGATATTCCTTAGGTTCTTTGCGGGGCTTTATTATGGTATTTTTTTTCTTTTTCATATTGTGCTGGAAATCTTTTCATTGTTTCCTTTGGTCTCCTGTATTGATGCTTCATAGAGGAACAAAGAAAACCATGAGAAACACTAAGTCACATGAAAAGGGGAGATTTCCTTGACTCTTAGTGATTTATTTGTCTGTCAGTGCCCCAGGTAAGCCGAGCCCCTTGTGCCCGACCAGTCTGTCAGCATCTCATTATGGGAACCCTTCACTGAACAATCCCACTGGAGTGGAGAGTGATTCGACTGCTCTTTTCAGGGCATCGTAAGGGAGACCCCTCAGTGGCTCTTCCCACTTTATTTGAATGTGTCACCCGCTACCAGCAACTGCTGATGCCTGTAAAGGACTCACTCTAGCAGTTTATGGAATAAGACTCTTTATTGACACAAATTGTGTCAGTTTAAGATTCGAAGATTGCCAGTGCAATTACCTGACTGCAAAAACGTATTTAAAGCAATATACAAACAAGCTCTAATCCCAGTAGCAACATTCAGCATGTGTAGACTATGGTTCTTACCCAGTAGGTGTCCCTACAGGGGGAGAAGATAGGTTCAGACTGTTGACTGATCCCAGCACTTACAATGGAGTCTTCCCTGATTTTCCCTCCATTCTCAAGTTACTTTTATACTATTTCTTTCTGTTTAAGTGGAGCTTGAGTGACTTTAGTCATAAATACTTTTGTTTCTGGTTGGTGTAAAATCCTTTCACTTCTAAAGATACAGTCAAAAAAATACAGGGCGCATGCCCAGTGGGGTGTGGTCGTACCTTGGAGGCAGGTAACTTTGAGATGGAGGTGTGCATTAATATTACTATTAGACTTTAATGAACCAAATTCATCTGAAGAGAGAGATTTCGCCAAAGTTTTTCACTCGGCAGCAGGACACCTTCTTTTATCTCCCTAGGTTACAGGTGCTATGTGGTCTTATCAACTGCAAAGTACTGCTGTGTTCCCTTCCCTGCAGGGATTTCCATGGAGGGAGGCTGCAGCATCTCCACTCCATCCTCCATTCCATCCCCCTTAACAGGTGTGGATTTTTGTATGGGGAGTATCATGGAGCACATTGACCGCATTCCATCCAGAGAGTAACAGATGCATTTTACCCTGTGATTTCTGTACCACTGTAACTTCTGTTAGGCTGTGAATACAGCTTCTTAGTTTCCCCTAATTTTTACCCCCAGCCATCTTCCCACACGCTAAAAGGAGTTAATTGACTAAAAGCTTTTCAGTTCTTCTGAAAAATGTAAGTAAGTCTTATCTAGATTAATTAGTCTTTTGTTGAGTTTTAGCCTAATGTAATCTTAATCCCTAGGGGCATTCAGCTTTGGAAAGGGTCCTTTATAATAATAACTGACAAACAAAAAAATAATTTTCAGGTTTACTGTATTTTTCTACTTAATTACTGTGACAAAAATAAAAAGGGAAGTACTAATGAAAGTGGACATAGAGCTCCACTACATACCTTCAGAGTGATATATGGTAGTTATGCCCCCCAAATTCAATTATCAGGAAAGCATATTCATGCACAGATTGTGGCTCCTTTGCTTGTCTCTGATAATTTAGACTCAATAATACCCTTAGCAACAATAATGATTTTATTTTATTTTCTGGCTCCATGTTCCCTCTAATGTGTTTGCAGTTCCCACAGGAGTGCTTTCATTTTACAAACTGAACAGTTATTTGATCATTGACACTGCCACTGATTTGTGGAGTAACAGGATGACTAAGTATATTGGCAGAGTGCCTCATTTACTTAATGATAGGCAACAAACACTTTGTCTCTTTTCTTTTTTATGATTTTTCATCTCTTTGCTTTTATACTTCACTGAGCTCCTATTAGCAATTGACCTACAATGTGGAAATGCAGGCGCGTTCCATGATGGCTTTAGGCAAACGAAAAGATCATCAGTATACTCCAGAGCGAATCAATTTTTCCATTCTCTGCAAGAATAAAATAGCCATTTTGAGGCATCTCAATTTGAGCTTTCCTGAAATCCACACAGCGCAGCGTAATTGCTTGCAGAGACTTGTCCTAATTGGCAGTTTAAGGAAAGAGAACCAGACAGTTCTTACGACTTTCCACATGGAAAGTTCTCCAGAGACTGTTGAAACAATTAATAGGCTTTTCTGTCTTTCTGCCTAAGGTTCATGACTTGAAACAGCAGAAGAAATGATAGCAAATCACACACTGAGGAGTCTGTGAGCTTTTCCCAAAGCAGATGACATCCTCTGGAAAAAGACAGCTTGGGAGGGAGAGGAATGCCCAGGGGAGAGGAGAGGTTTCATACATGCTTTTCTGTAGTTCTCCCATTGTTTTATGTGTATGTGTGCATATGTGCATCTATAAAACATTATATCTGAATTTTTCCCCTGTGAAAACTTTGGAGCTGTATTTTTTACTGTTGTGATCAAATTAATTGGTTTATTACAGATCCTGAAGGCTTGCATGTCATTTATTCAGTAAGGAGGTTTATACTTCCTCTTTTTTTCATATTGAGTTATTTCAGTGATTCTCCTGCAACGTCTCCTTCTCTCCCTAGGGTTAAAAGAAAAAGATTTCTTAATTTGTTGCTTTTAAACTTTTGTTTTGGAATGGATGATGAAAATACTACATCCCAAGGAGTCTGTTGTAAGCCTGGTTTCATGAAACAAGTGCTTGTGTTTTCCCTTGGTAGCTAAAAAGAAAAATCAAGGGAAAACTGTTTACTGAGGTTTTAGTATGAAGGTTTTTAAAATATAGTGAATAATCTAAAGGATCATTTTAGATTCTCTCTGGTATTGAATAAACACAAATCAGCTTCTTTTCTCAAAACAAACGCCCCCACTGATTCCCCACATAGTCCATTTTGAAGATGCTACATATGTGATGTATTTCTGCAATGAATGACAGCGTCTTTCAGAATATTGTCTGATAGCTTGAACTCTCACTTCAACCAGACTCACTCCTTTCTCAAAATATTCTGACTGCCACCATGAACTCTTAGTCTGACAGTCACCCCGTAATCACAGCAGACACAGCAGAGGCCTCCCCAGGGAGAGATGTACAAAATACAGCATTTTTTAAGTGCAAAGAACTATTTCTCATTTCCCAGCTGCACCTGAGAATGTGTTTAACTGGCAGGTAAATACATATTTATTAAAACAGGAAGGTTAGAAATATTCATTTGGTGTTTTCATAGCATCCTTTATATTTAATGTCCCATTAGATTCGAAGTGTAGGAAAGAATTTTTCAGCAAACACTTTCTGTTAAACTCATTGATCCTTAAGATGTGTTTTAGTTTTTTATCTGATGATATACACTGGTTCTAGAGAAGAGACTGGAGGAAAGACCCTGGAATAAGATCAACCAAGAGTCTTGCTACCACTTCTCTCACCTAAGAGCTATTTGCTTTGCTGCAGAAAATGACAACACGTTTAAGTTCTAGACACATTATTGTGCTCAGTGATGCTGAGAACCCCTTGTCTAACTTACCTGACTGGAAAGCTTATCATAACCATTATCACTTTCATCTACAGCAAAGTCCAACTGGCTTTTGTTATGCACAGTTACTACAGAGAAGAATTAATAAAACAATATCCTTAAATGCTGGTTTCTTTTCCTTTTCCCCAATTTCCCCTGAACTATATCACCTGGAATGAATTTGCACTCCAGATATTGCAGTATTGCAGTTCTTGTCTATCTCCATATCTACTGTTCTTATCATACATATATATTCCAGGTTTTGCTATTCAAGGCACCTATCTATTATATAAACCAATGCTAGCTTTTTAAAGTGAGCACAACTGTGGTAAGTAGAGACCATATGCAGGGGTTAAGCATGGTCTGCTGACAGAGGATGTGCTTACCTTTTTTAATGCTTTGTTTCATGAAATTTGTTTTTACTCTGTCTGGTTATGAAGTAACACTATTGCAATGTAATTATTCTTATGGTGTGATTTAACTGTTCCTTAAGGAAGGTTTGTCAAAAGAGAAGGGTCATTGTGATCTGAAAATCCTAAGGCTTATTATCCTAGTTTCTGAAATATTTTAAATACTTCAAAAGTTAAGGCCTTCCAGAATTTGTCTTCACCTTCCAGGTACAATGGCAAGATAAGTGTCCATGCCATGGCACTGAAAGGAACGAGATGCTCTGCTTCAATGATTTCCTTTCAACTGTCAGTACAAGCAGCATGAATGTGAACTTTGTGAAAATTCCAGAGAAGAGTTCATGAAGTGGGAGGGAATATGTGCCTAGTGATGGTTTGTTTTGAAGTGGGCTATGCTGAGGAGATCTGCACATCCTGCAGGTGTCCAAACGTCTTAAATTTGGCAATACCCATAGATTTCAAAACCACATGTTTTTGGTCTTGTTTAATTTTTTTGCAACTGCTGGAGCTAACAGCAGAATGGAAGAGGGGCTAGTATAGCTAATCTTTCATCCCTTTGGGTGCCTGGAACCCCAAGTTGTGCAGCACTGGATGGACCGCCTAGTCACAGCACACTGCACAGATCCCTTGTTGACTGGCATGATGATCTTTAGAGCTCCTAGAGGATCTCTTAGAAGTAAACAACTCTATTCATCATTTCTGTTGTTAGATAAAAAGGATGTTTACATGAGAACATTCTGCTCTCTTTGATATAAGGACAAGGCCATGTCAGTGGTGTCGTGACCAACTGTCAAGTGGGAGATGCTTAGGGGCTTCTTTGATAGAATCAGCCACTGGATTTATCCTGCAGCCACATGATACAGCAGCCAGGCACAGACAGGCCTGCACCACCCTCAGGTCAGCTCCTGAGGGAATCTAGCACCTCGTAAATGTACAATAGTATTCCAGTTAGGATCACTACAGGTACCAAAACCACATATATTGTTGTCCTCATTTTTCCTTCTGAACTAGTTGACAATCACAAGAGAAATAATGACAGCATTTTCATGTTTGTAGACTGAATAATTCTTGTGGTAATAACAAAGAAATACTCAGACCTCTTGAATATGCTTTGTAATATACATCTTCTAATATAAATTTTGTTGGTTTAGCAGCAAACAAGCATCATTAGATGTTGCATATGAAATACTGATGCGAAGTAAGTCATCTGCAGACTTGGGCTGTAAAAATGTAACCAGGTGTGCTAGGAGTAAAGTCAATTCATCATTTAATTTCTCTGTCACCATAAAAAATTAGCACAGATTGCCAAATCAAGTGGTTACCTAGCATCATAAATGCAATTATTTCCCCTCTTTTGAGTTTTGCATCCAAATGCTTCTGTAACCCCTTACTCTGTTATAACCTCAGATGCCTTGCTTTCTCTAGTGGATTTCTCAGTTTCCTCACCCTCTCCCATGTGTCTTTGCAGTGGTCAGTGTACATCCGTGCTGCTGTCCGCAAAGAAAAAGGATTGCCAATATTGGTGGAACTGCTTCGAATAGACAATGACCGGGTGGTATGTGCAGTTGCTACAGCTTTACGAAACATGGCCTTAGATGTCAGAAATAAAGAGTTAATAGGTATGTTCTTTCCAAAAAAATCTACGTGTTCTGTGGGCTTGGGGTGTTTTTTCCAGTTTTCAGCAGAATGAGGACAATGAAAACTATTCTTCTCACATTTCTAGAACAATTTATTTAATTCTTTCTCTAGTGTGTCATATTCAGATTTTTTGTGACAGTGTGCTGGTATATTGGAAGGAATTGTTAAATTAATTAAACATCATGCAATGTTTCTCGATCTCTCATGCTCTAATCTCTGTAAGAAAAGCAATGACTTTGTTCTGCTTTAGTGCTTCATTCCTAGGCTGGCAGTAGCAGGATCTAAGCACTCCTGGTCCTCAGATTACCTATTGCAAGCAACTTTGGGGTTGTGAAGTGACAAATCATAAAAATCTTAAGATAGTTACAGGAATTTATGGGGCAGATTAGTAGCTCCAGCAAGAGAGCTGGGAGATTCTTAATTCACAAACATATACAAGTAAGGAAAAGGATAATAATTTATGTAAAGCATTATTGCCCCTGAATTTTGATTGTATGATAAGCACACGTCTTGGGGGTTTGGACTTTTTTAATTTTGTGTAGGTTTTTGGTGGGGTGTTTTCAGCTGAAATTCATCCAAACGCTGTGGATCGTTAAACTTTTATTTTCATGTTCTGTCTTTAAAAAATAATCACTTCCTTGATCTTGAACTATTTCAACAATCATGACAAAATTATTTCTACTTCTGTACATTAAAAGCATATTTTGTATTCATTTTTGCTAACTTGTTCATTTGTTATCATTACAGCATACTTCTCCTTCTCTGATTTTAATTCCAGAATTCCACAAATAGATACTTTGTTCATAATGTTTGTTATTTTTATCCAGTGCTATCTTAGGGTTAATGCTTCATTACAGCAGTGCTCTGCAAGTTGTTAAAACGAGGCAATCACAGCTCTCACATGTTGTACTAATGTTCCCAAGTCTGCAAATTTTTTTTAGGAAAGTAAGACTATACATGTGAAATTGACTGTCTTATCTGATATGCCATTCAATATACTGGTTAAATTATGGATAATAAGTTTGCACAACCTCAAAATTTTAATATTTTGTTAAATTCTTGAAGAACATGTGATAAAAGCAAAGATTAATTAAAAAAAAAAGGTTGGAAAAGTCTGTTGAAAATAATTACCTAATAAATGTATGTAGCCATCTAGTAATAACTGAACAGTGCTACTCAGTTTGACGTTATTTGTAGAGTTATTTTGAGGAATTGCAATACAAATTTGCTGCAGTTTAAAAACCATCCAAACATGCCAGTATGACAGGGGAATTATGACTATAATTCTTGTACCATTTCAGCTGTGATCTTTGTATGTTCATTTCTTTGGCTTTCATCACTGAACTTCAAAGAAACTAATAACAGTCATTACTGCTCTTGTCCTCGAGTATTTTTTAGCAAATAGGGCCTATCTTAAGACTGAGTTTCAGAAATGCTGGAACATCGCATTGGTCAAGGATTTCAACTCATGTTGTAGGCCATCCATTTTTGTGATATTGCAGTTCCGCATATTGCAGGATGCCTTAGCTGTTGTTATGGAAAGGAAGATTCAAAAGGGGCTTGCTTTATCAGGTTAGTTGCTCAAGCATCTTTCTGCCTAAGCAGAATTGACATGGTATTTGTCTTTTCTCTTTGCGACTTTTATTTGTGCATCATATTCTTGTGGTGACAAACTCTACCTCACAAGCTGTAATTTCCCCCTAAGATAACCTTTTTTAAAGGTGAATTTTCCAACTGTATATATTGTAAAATTACATAGGTAGAATTGAGTTGGTTGAGATTTTTAATGCCTATATAAAGCTTTCTTTTCAGTGGTGCTGTCATTCATTCCCAGCTGACAATTTTTTACTGAAATGTGCCAGAGAATGATATATTTTATTCTGCTGCTGACAAATAGACCATAAATCAGTGTTGAGGCACCTGGAAAATATATCAGAGAGTTTGCTAAAATCGAGACTCACCTATACTAAACTACAAAACAAACAAAAAGACACCTTTTTCAAATGGCCAGAAGTTTCATACTAGACTTCACTGAATTGACCATCTGCTTTGTTTTCCACACAGATCGATCAACTGTGTTGTTATATTTCTAAAATTGGTGCCAGGCTTCTCTATAAATTATCTGAGCCATCCCCATAGTAGCATTTCCTTTATTTATAGTGAGGTCTTCTTTCTGGTTTTCATTTCAGGCATGCTCCATGTCTTTAAAAGGACCCTTTTTTTTTTCCTTTTTTATAGCTTGTGCGTTATGCCATCTGTCCTTTGACCAAGACAGTAGACATATTCATCTTTTTTCATCCCAAAATTAAACTTCACTCAGACAAAAACATGGTAAACCTGACCTACCTAGTACTGTCGCTAGGTAGTTCAGCACCCAGTTTTCCCTCCTTGGGCATACTGCCCAGGTTCCTGGTCACGGTCAGACCAGCTGCTTCTCATAGGACTTACCCTCCAGACCCTTCCTCAGCTTTGTTGCCCTTCTCTGGACTTGCTCCGGTACCTCAACATCCTTCTTGAATTGAGGGGCCCAGAATTGGACAGAGCACTCAAGTTGTGGCCTCACCAGCACTGATTACAGGGGCAGAATCACTGCCCTGGTCCTGCTGGCCACACTATTCCTCATACAGGCCAGGATGCCATTGGCTTTCTTGGCCACCTGGGCACACTGCTGGCTCATATGTACAAAATAGGACTTGTCCTCTTGAAGTAAAATTTGGAACTTGTATTAGTATTGCATTTCATACTGTTTAATGATAAGTCCATAGGGTACAGCTGTAGTGAATGCAAAGCTGGAGTTATAAAACTTCAATGGACAGTTTTGTGCTTCAAGTCTTTCTGTCAGTTTTCTTTTATCCTGACAGTGGTTTCTAATGCTGTTCTGTGTCAATGTTGATTAAGAGAAGTATTGAGAAGCGCCATTCTTTCTCTTGACCTGTATTTTTGTGGGTTTTTTTTTTTTTTTTAGAGATTAGCAGCATTTTAATCACTCACTCTTGAATAAAGGACAGTTCCACCTGAAGGTTTTTGTTGACTTCTTGTACTGCGTATGTATCTCTGCCTTTAAAATGTGTAGGGAATCCAGGTGTCTCTTCAGGGATCTAGATTCTAGGGACTTTGATGGGATAAGTTGAACTGTTGTAATACTTGACATCTTTATTGTGACTATTGGTGTAAAAGCTTGATTCAGTAAAGTTAGTAAAAGCTTGATTCAGCTTGATAAGTAAAGTTAGTGGTACAATTTCGTCTGCCTTCACAAATTTTTGAATGAGGTCCTGAAACAGAACCTTTAGCAGGGGTCATTTTTAAATAATTGTTCCTGAGCTGGAGGCTACAAGTGTCAGTACTGAAGGATACTCCATTCACTACTCATCTGTCTGTAATGGAGTTATAAGATATACACAAAATTCAAGGATAGCGTATCAATTAAATTGTTACTTAATATGTGCTAGAACCTACTTAATCTTGCTAGCTGTCTAAAAGTTCATAATCCAATATATAAGATACCTGTATTAGGCTACCTTATAAGTGACTGAGAGAGAGAGAGTCACAAAGGGTGATTGATTTTATCTAGCACGCGATAAAACGGATCTCACCCTGTATTACCATCACCATTACTTAGTGATGAAAAAGTTCTCAGGAGTGTGTAAATTGCCACTGAGTGTATGTCTTGTGATCTCGTGAACAAAGTGGGTTTCTTTGGGTGCCTGGAATAACTGGTGTTTGTTTTGAAGTTTTCTTGCTAAACATGAGAAAATTGGATTGAAAGATACATCAGGAGCTCACAACTCTAATGAATTATTAGACTTGCAAAAAAATTCAGGTTGGAAGGAACCTCACAAGGTCATCTTGACCAGCCTTGCACTTGAAGAAGCGTCAAGGACGTTATTTCAAAGTAATCTTGATATTTGGAAAGATTTCCTTTCAGCTGTGAGACTGAAAACACCTCAGAAGCAAGTATTTGCATTCCCATAGCAGAACGTGACTCTTCTGGAGCATAAACAACTACATGGGGTCCTCCTGTCTTAGAATTTGCTCACATTTTGTTTCAGGATTAGCAATGAATCCAAGTGAAAAGAGTGTTTAGTGTTGTAGTTACAAGAACAGCAGCTAAGTCCTAGTATTGTACCTTGATAGAAAATATAAGGATGATTAAGTCAAATATGCAGCTTTCTTCCCACTTGGAGAGCTTACATAGAGTTTTCTCTTTATACATGTGAACATTTCAGAATTTCTCACACATGCATCTGCAAGGATCTGGAAACACTGAATTTTTTATTGAATTGCTAATTGACCTATAAAGTATCTTAGTCTCTGAAATATTAAATTGACATAAATTCGCAGTGCAGAAGATACCAGAAAGCATTGATCAGGACTTGCAGACTTGCATTGATCAGACTTGTTCAGAAGAAAGACAGAATATATACTGCAATTTGTCTAATTTGTGCCAGTTTTTATTACACTTCATGTGATAGTTGAGCTGTGCAAAACAATAAACAGATATCTGAATGAGAAAAGGCTGTCATCAGTTGATTTACAAAATGGAATGTATGGTCATGCATTAATAACTGGTGCTCCTCATATTATATCAATGAAGAGAAAGATGCTAGTTAAGTTAATAAATGCATAATTAAACTTTGATGTTTTATAGCATGTATGGCAACATCTGGACTCTCTGGTTTCTAATGTATACATAAGTTAACTGACAATTTAAACTGTTAAATGTTTAAATGTTAAGTATTTTTTCCATCGCAGTGTAAAAGCCTTGTGTCAAGGAGATCTTGACTTTTAATGTGCCCTCACCCACTTGCGCATTGCCTTTTGCTCCAATTTCTCCCAAATATATTTCTGACAAGCAGACCTGGTAGTTAGAGAGGTTAGAGGAGGTTTTCTCCCTCAGTCACTTCTTATTAAATAACATTCTTATGTGAAGGGATTTAGAGGGAAAACCAGCATTATTAAAACTGAACTATTATTTTTAGTATCAAAGTCAAGATCAACTCTTGATTAACTCTTCTACATCTGAACTTCCCTATTGCCTAAGTACATGTGTCTGGATTTAGAGGGATTTTTCTCTACCACGAATCATCTGAAATAAGTTGTGTTTCAAGTAGTCAGGTAGGCTTCTGGACAGTAGAGAAAAAATGACACCACTGGGTGTTCATTCCACTTATCTATCACCTAAAGTGTTTCATCTTAGTGTAATGGATCCTGTGTGAGAACCTAGAGAAGTAGCCAGAGACTCAATGGCTAACTCATGTGTGACTGAAGATAGGGAAGAAGTATCTGGTCAGAAGTTGTTCTGGTAATACAGACTAAATACTGTCCTGCTCCCCTCTAAATTAGGCCAGTAGACTTTGCAAGGGCACTTAGTGAAAAAGCACGACAATTTTTCATTGTCCCCCAAAACAGCAGAAATAACTGCATGCAGGCTTAAATCTGTGATAATGAAGGATACTGCTTTCACAGATCTCTTTTTCCTTGTAATGCTAAGTCAAAGAACCACACAGTATTTCACCTCTACCATAATAAGATCAAGGTGCCCCACAAACACTAACCACAACCCAGACGCAGTTTAGCTATTCATTGTAGTAGAATAAACTGTGGGGCAATTCCTGGAAAATGCCTTTGTTTCTATCTTAAATGCCAATTTCAAGAGAATCATCTTCAGTATTGTACCGTGACAGCTTATCTAGATGGCAGTCATAATTTTAAATGATGCCATATCATATTTTAAGGTTTATAAACCTTAAAGTCTTTATTATAGGTTTTATCAGTTTGTATTCACGTTTAGTAATACTTAAGGTTAAATTCTGAGTGCAAGTCGTAAAAGCTGCAAAATCTAGTGGAGATGGCCCAGGACAGACTAGGTTCAGTGTGACTGCCAAATACACCACCACCAAAAAATGAAAAAACAGCCAAGAGATGTGCCTTTTCACTTCATTGATGTGCATTTCAAATATAAGAAAGTGCCCTGACCTGAACCTTATATTTTGTTTGAAATAAACAATTTCTGTTTTATTCTGTTCTTCTGCATAAGGTAGCAAGCTTCTTTTCTCACTCAGATTGACATTTCAAACAATTTAATATTAATTTTCATCTCTGTTTCTCAGTTTGTTCATGCTGAGAAGTGCTACTTATCTTTTGAAAATTTGGAGTTCTGATCTAAAAAGTGCATATAATTTAGTCACATATTCCATAAAATATACAAAGGTAGAAATGCAAATCTCACAAACTGCCAAAGTAATTTTAAAAGTACTTTTAAATCCATGCGAATGGCAAAGCAGTTTTGAAAATCCAAGTTTTGTGACAGCCTTACAGTAACATATAAGTGTATCAAACCATGTTTCCAGCCTGTTCTCTATCAGCTTCAATTCATAGAACAGCGAGGTCGTTTTATTCTCTGTAACATGCAAAATAGCCTTTTCTCCTGAAATACTTATCAACTTAAGTGATTTTCAAATGATGGAAATTACATACATGGCATTCTTTATTAAAAGCACTTTCCTTTGAAGAAAGTCAAACTCCTATTCATAACACGTCAGTACAAGAAAGTAGAACATGACAGGTGAATTAGCATTTAATAAAGGAAAGTAATGTCCTTTTCTTCTCACGTGTGAAGACCCTGGGAATGAGTCTGGGGCTTCAAAGGATGTTGGAGGTGGAGCTGAGAAATGGCAAAATTTAAACAAATAAGAAAAAGAAGGATGAATGTGTGTTGATTAAATTTAAACTGTTTTCACTTATATTAATAGTGATCTTCTCTGTGCATCTACGTCCTTGCACTCTCTAAATTTGTGCAGTTGTTTCTGCAAAATCTCATTCAATCCTAGTTCCTGAGTTAGATGTTGTGAGGTGAAGTGCCAGTACACAATGCCCCTCTTTCCACATGTGCCTTTTAAGGGATACTCCGACTTCTATTTTAGTGTCCCCAAGGTTGTCTTCTTTCAGAGTGCTTAGAAAGGAACAATGTTAAGGACAAAACCCAAACACCTTTCACAAAGATGACACTGATATAAAACTTCAGATTGCAGAGACCTAAAAGATTTCTATGCCCCTGCACAGAAGGACTAACTGTAGGCTAGTAAAGAAGTAAAATACTTACAAATATGCAACACAGATGTTTATCTGTTAGATAAAAATCTACACCATAAAATGTCTCATTTTCACAGGATAAATATATGTCAAAAGTAGAAGATACCAGAGAGTCAGCGTTCAAAGAATGCAAGATTAGGAAACAGTACGGATGTCTGGATTCTTGCAACTCACATTTTAACTAAATCTCAATGGAATTAAATTGAATTTAGTTTTTCTTTCTGTTCCTGACCATTAGGTGCTTACACAACATTGCTGGTAGTTAGCAGTTGCACGGTATACATAAGATGTGATGGTATTTCTTTATTGAGTTAGACGAACTCTGTGCCAAAATATGTGTGTACATGTGTTACTTTAGTCTTTGACAATTATAAAAAGGTAACTCAGTCTCATACTTGTTGGTTTCTGCATGCTATCTTCAGAGGCCTCTGTTTTCTTACAGTATAATTGTTTTTCATTAAGTGATGTAGAATTTCTTTGCTTTTAAGAACTGTCATACCCTAGTTGTTTCCATCATTTACTATGAGTTTAGTGTTAAAGGCTCTTGTTTCAGATAACATTATTAAAACTTCAAATATCCTTTTGATTACAGAATGGTCTTTTGCTGCAGCCTTTGCAAATGAATTCCTGTGTTTCCTGATGAATACTGTGACACCTTTATGTGAATGTAGTATCTCTAAAAAGGCACTGTCTGTGACTGGCTGGAAGCATTACCACTATGTGTTAACTTTCTGGTAATTTCTGGGGTTCTTATTTTTGTAATTGGTTAAATAGGTCTCAGAGTAAATCAGGTTGCACCCCTACTTAACAAGCAATGTTTAAAAAAAATCCAAGTCTTCTGTTTCATGCTTATAACTGCTGAGATTGAATAGCAGCAGTTTTGTAATACACAGTTACAAAATATTAAAAGGGTAACAAATTCTCATCATCTGAGATAAGTGAGGAAATAATCAATTTGCTGAGGGGCCTTATTATCATAATTCCATAAGGTAAGACTGTGATTCTAGTACTTAATATCTTGATGGGCTTAATTAAACAAAAATAAAGAAATGTACTTTTCCTACCAAGGAAAGCCTAGAGAACCCTTAGAATTAGCTTCAAAGCCCCATTGATGTCTCCATGGCACCTCTGTAAAATTATTTGAAATCTGGTATTACTGATACAATCTTCAGTATTATTATGGTTTTCATTTTCCTTTTGCTTCCTCTTGTGGCTGTGTTATGCAAGAGATTGTGTGAACATGAAAAAGATACAATGACTACCCCCTACAGTTAGCAATTTTATATATGTATAATATATGATGCTTTATAATGATAGATCAGACTTCAGAAATTGACCTAAGAAAGAATTTATATGCATTACTTCTTTTTGTATAGAAATGTAATCTGAGTAGTGCAAATTGAAAGATCAGGCTGAGACAAAAGAGAACAGTATGTTGTTAAGATTTAAAATTGAAGGCTTTTTTTTTTTTTTAAAGTAACTAGACAATTGAATATTTTAGATGTGATCCCTCCTGTACTCCAGAATGAAGATTTTGAGCAAACGTTATCAGAGAACCACATTTAAGGAGATAGTTTTGAGAGTTTTCAGTAGGTTGTGGAGCTCTACCCTGATCAATGTACAGGGAACGAATCAACAGTGAAATTCAAAGTTGCTTGTCTTTGTGGGTAGTCTTAGCTGTTACGTAATTGCTAACAGTCTGGGATACATATATTATGAAATTCATCGCTAGATGATCTTGTGCCAGTTTACCTCCTGTTAGTCCAGGTAAGCCTAGAACATTTAAAAAATAAACTCACTTTCTCAGTTTGTAGAGAAGGCTTCAGTCTTCCAGTGCCACAAAAGACAGAACTTAGTCTTACTGAATCTTTTAGGCTTGGAAGGGACCTCCAGAGGTCACTGGTCCAGGAAAAGAAATTCCTCAATCGCCCTGGCAACCTGTTCTGTTCTTTGACCACCATCATAGTAAAATTTGTCTTCAGTTGGAATTTCCTTTATTTCCTTTATTCCAACATGTCTTTTGCTTCTTCTTCTTCTTCTTAGATGTGGAACTCTTAAGATGATCCTGACCCCATCTTCTCTACACCATTATGTTAAGTAATTGTAGACAACAGTAGGATCTCTCTGTAACCTTCCTTTAAGGCCCAGAAGATGCAGTTCTTGTATGGCATATGTTCCAGTCCCCCAACTGTCTGTGTGGCTATGATGCCCTTTTGTCCAGCCAGTTTTCCACCCACTGTGTCATCTACGTATCTGGTCAAAATCTCAGTAAGGATGCTATAATGAGTAAGAAATGTGTAAACTGACATGTTTGTTATTTCAAGCAATGTAAACTCTGTAATTCCTAAATTAGAAGTAGATAAATATAATTTAAATGTCTTAAACCTCAGTGACATCATTGCATATACTTAAGTTACTTCAGGACAAGTTTCACCAAATTTTAAACCACAGTTTCAGTGTAACAGTGTATAAGCACCAAGGTCAAATCATCTTATTGTGGAATCAAGACCATAATAGGATAATTGCAACTAATTTCACTAAAGCGCAGAAGTTTGCTTTAATTACTATAGTAGCTCAAAATGTTGCATTTTTAGTAAGGCACCGTACTTGCAGATTTTAAAAGGGACATACTGTGGAATGTCATAGAATATCCCGAGTTGAGAGGGACCTGCAAGGATCATTGAAGTTCCGCTCGTGGCCCTGCACAGGACAGACCCAAGAATTACACCATGTGCCTGAGAGTGTTGTTCAAATGCTTCTTGAACTCTGTCATGCTTGGCGCTGTGACCACTTCCTTGGGAAGCCTGTTCCAGTGCCCACCTACTCTCTGGGTGAAGAATCTTTTTCCTAGCATTTAACTTTGCTTTTGGAATTGATTACTTTAAAATCAGTGGAAATAAATATAGTTTCTCTAGTGTTCAGCAATGATGCCTTTTATTAAACTAATCTCATGTAGACTAATAGATTCTGATCTGATATATAATTCAAATATATAACAATATTTATTGCACGTACATGGAAAAATGATTGTAAGAAGTGTAATCACAAACACTCTTACATACAGAGACATTCTTATTCTCTCCTTTATAATAACTTATTTCAAGTTCACCTCTGAATATTATCTGCAAAATTATCCCCATATTAAACTGATGTAGGGTGTCTTTAACTTAATCTTTATATATATGAATATATACACACAAAGCATATATGTTTATAGGTATGTATGTAGGTTTTAATACAGCTTTTTACCTGCACCAAAGAGGAAGAGAATCTGTGTTGAAGAGTACACATGCATATAGAAAATTGCTACCTTCATGTAAAAAACACATATTATGACGTACAATTGCAACGACTGGAATAAAATCTTGTCCCTGGCAGCTTAATCTTGTTCTCGTGGAAGCTAGAAGGAATTTTTCCATCAAGTTCCTGAGAAGCAGGATTCAATTCAGAATAAGAAATCAGCATTGTTAAGATAGAGTGAGTAGGCTGCGTAGGTACTGATCACCATAACAATGTCAAACAACGGTGAGGTCTACTTTAAATCAATTAATTAGGTAGGAGAGCAGGGTAAGTGGTTCTTACCATGTTAATAGCACCTGGGTAAAATTCTTATGTACTTGATGGTAAATTAAGAACTGAATTTCTGTTTTCAGTCATGACACAGGCTTTAAAGCCGTTTTTAAAGGGACTAATAATTTATTATGAAAAATAGAGTTGGATGCCAATTAATTCACTTTGGTCCTTTGAAAATGTTGCACTTACCCCATTAAGTATATTTAATAGAAATAAATTCATGTTAAATATATAATACAGTTCAGTTTTTAATAGTGGAATTTCTATTTTCACTCACAATTATAGGTTCTCCTGATTGAGTTAGCATATTTAGGAAATTGCAGTTCCCTCACCTAAGACATGGTAATTCACCCTGAGGCAGTCAGTGACACAAGATACTCCTGCTTCTAGGTTCTACCCAGCCTCTCATTAACACATCACATCTACACTGAGTCAGCACTGCCTGACTTGCTGGTCAAAATTACCTGAGGGAGCAGAAAAATTACTATTTCCTTTTAGAGACAAACCATTGTTAAACAGAATCAACTCAAATGAGTCATGTGGGCAGCTAACCTGAGGGGTGAAAAACTCTGACTTACTCAGTAGAGCTTCTGAGGCTCAAAATGTGGTCATTACCTGATAAATTTTCACACTTGCATACTGGATGTCTGCCCCACACCCCGAAAGTTGTTTTATTTTGTTAGAATCCAGCCACCACGAATCCTACCTTAGTATTATTGCACCACTGTAAACTGTTACTCTGCTACAAACCCCCCTTCCCACCTCTTCCCTCCCTCAAAAGAAACCCAAAACAATCAGTTTTGGCAATTCCTTCATGTCTTTACTAGAAAATTAGAATAACAAAACAGATAAACTGCGTTCCTGAGACAGACAAAAGCGAGCTCCTTTGCAATATGATGATATCAGATAGGCTGGCAAGCTGCATGTATAATTTCCCTATATAGGTATTCAGTCTTCAGCATTTAAAGGCATTATCCTCTGCTGTACAATACTGTACCACAATGTCTAAATCAAGCCCCAGAGAAAAGGTCATGTCTCTTTCTCTCTTGTGAGGCACTAACAGTCTGAGATACCAAGTACATCACAAGCAAAACCTTGGAAATGGGGGTTTTGAGGATGGATTTTTGTGCATTATCCGCTGTAGTTAAATCTATTCTTCTGCCTTGGAATTGAATATGTATATTCCTTATACTGAAGAGCTCAGCCTCTTCCTAGGGAGCCTGAAATTCATCTCATTCACTTGTAACTCTGTGTAAGCATCTTTCAGTTGCTAGGACTTTTCTGATAAGCTATCCTCAGCTTACAGAAACTTCAAAGCTGAGGCAAAGTTATGAAAAGGAGAAAGAAAAAAGAACTGTACCTCTAGTTCAAGCTTCAAACAATACAAAAATTGATTAAGAGTCAGAGATTAGCATCATTGTAACCTTTTCCTCATTCTTATGAAAATTAAATGTTATCTCTTTACTTCCCCCTTTTATTCTAAAACCTACCTAAAACTTAAGAGATCAATAAAAATGTCTGGCAGTATTAATAAGAAGCTGCAGTCTGAAGCCCTGTGGTTAGAGATTCATTGTAGAGTTGCCACCAAAGTAAATAAAGTAAGAGAATTAAATTATTTACAAAGCAAACACTACAAAATCACATCTTAAAACTGGAAGAGTTCATTTGTTCCCTAGATTTGTTCAGTCATTCCTGAAGGGAAAAACCATTAAGTCATAGGTGCTTCTTAAGTTGGACATTGGCCGGTTTTTTATTTGGTTTCTATAACTGTGAATGAATAATCGCATGTGTCTCTGTCATTGTCAGGGACTATTAATGTGCTGAAAATGTCTAAACATCATCTGCTAAAAGGAATTCTAAAAAGCACATCATTATTGCAAAACTGGTGGAAGTACTTTCAGAAGCACTGTTACTAATTTGAAAGTTAGTATGGCATGAGCTTTGTTTATTACCAGTCCTGAGACACAGCCTAGATTAGATTGCAACAGGAACCCAGGAGAAAGCATCCAAGGTGAGCTGTTTGCACAGTAATCTTTCTGGAAAGAGCAGTGCTTTTGGGTATTGGCCCATCAGTGTGTGCATAACTATTGCAGGATAGGTGAGTCAGAGTAGGCACTTGGTCATCTGGCCGTGGCAGAAGGTGATCCAGAAGCCAGGATTGCCCAGTCACCTGAGGGCTATGAACAAAGGGAAAGAATATTCCCTGGATTATGAAGAGGAGTAGAGGGAGATAAGATGTCTCTGATTTGAACTTCTCCTGATTTTGATCCTGAAAGAAAGGGAGCAGACAACAGGGAGAGTAAAAAAAGAGTATGGTGGTCAAATGTACTTGAGGAATTGTGCAATTTGAAAATGTAAGGAAAGCATTTAGAGACCTGGATCTGGTGACTCTGGGAAGCTGCCATTTCTCATCTTGTTTTTTTTCTCAGGCTTTTTTTTCCCTCTTCTTGCAAATACCGGGAAGTCAAGTGGTTCATTCATTTGGCAAGATCACATTATCTTATCTTCCAACAAGCTCATTCGCAAGCTAAAAGGGTTCTTCATCCAAGGACTATATTTACAGGGCTTCTGAACTGTAGAGACCTCAAGCGAAGGTCACTATGATCCTGAAGAAGATGAAGATTATTGTCAAAAGCAGCTATCACATTTTGATCACAGGAGTTTTGAAAATAAGCTTGGGGGGGTCCCTGCCAACCATCATTCTGAGACCACTAAACCACTACATTTGCAGGATCATCTGATCTTCACCAGTTATTCTAAGGGGAAACCAACTGATGCTGAATCAATTGGTAGGCCTGTCAGTGAAAAGCACTATGAGCTGATCCAAGTTACAGCTCCGCCTCCTACTCCTTCAAAATACAGTGTACACAACCTCAGTCAATTAATAGTCCTGTCCTGTCTCTCCCAGCACATCTCAAGCCTGCACTTTCTGAAGTTAACTCTGTGTCTAATCCTCCTCCACCTCAGAATAAACCAGCAGTTTTCAGATCTGCTAGAGAGGACACTGTGCAGTTCACTTTTTATCCTCAAAAAGCTTTCCTGATAAAGGTCGTGTTAAAGGAACTAACAGATTCACAAAATAGTCACTCCTTCTTACAACTGCTTTACAATAAAACCTTACCCTAGTGCTGCAAGGCCCTTTGAGTACAGATTTGAAAGTCCTAAACCCAAACACAATCTCTTTGACAAATGAAGCTCAACATAAGTCACAATTGCCATCAAAATCTCCCAATTCTTGTCCACCACTTTAGAAAGCACGCAGCTCATTGCAGCCTCCCAAGTTCAACAGTGAAATGGATACAATACCTTCAGTGTACACGTTCAACAAGCCTAAATATCAAACAAATAATATTAATGCTTTGTCTTCAGCACTCAATGAGAAGATGACAAACACTGTTGCAGCCACAGCAACAGCTGCAGTGCTGTGTTGAGCTCCATAGGGACTGGAGTTAGTATTTTTATACCAGAGGGTATATTCCAGAAGGAATAGAGCAAGTATTTCAAAGTCTGTAGAGGCGACAGTATACTTCCACCTTTGGACAAGGAGAAAGGTGAAGTGCTTCTTAGCCCCTTGGTAATGTCAGGGCCTTATGGACTAACATTCCTGAAATCAGTGGAGCTGTGCCTGACATATTATGATGCTTCCTGGGGATCCAAACTGTCTTGTTGGAGCAAACTGTGTTGTGTCTCAGTCCTAACTGACCATTTATTAATATTAAGTTATCTTAATGAGTAAATAATGGCAAACTGAGATGGACCTTCCATATAAACTGAACCACTCTATTTCAACGCCAGCAAGAGCAGCTTGCAAGCATAAACTCAGAAACCATAAAAATTCCCTCTGAACCATTTCTTTAAAAGCTTCCAAGTTTGGACACTTGATTTGCAGTTTTCTTTGTTCCAGTTCTTTAGGTAGACCATATGAAGACCTCATCCTAAACATGCAACAGGGCCATATGTTCAGGGACCCTGCTTCTTCTGTCTTGTCTTGATGACCTAACAGAAGCCTTCCCTGACATATATGTTGTTCATGAACACAATAAGAATAATACCACTGCAGTACCACAAAGAACACAGCATTATACCTTGTTTGCAAGTTGAAGAGGTATAGTCACAGTAATTGAATATATTATCAAAGCTGAGATAGAAGTCTAAGATTGATCTGTCTTCATAGCTATTCTTGTTTCTTTCATTTGGGCTCATTCTGGTTGGTCCATATCCTTCGTGAAGTCCAGCATTCAGACTAGTTTGATATTTCTCCATAAGCTTTGCAGAGAGGAACATATTACCTGTATGTTCTGCGAGGAGTAGTTGTTAGTACACTTCTGTATAGCTGTCTTTCTCACAGCAACACATCTTGTAACACATGCCTATCCTGTGATCTTCTCAGGCTTCCTGATCCTTTTCTTCAGAATTGCTACTCAGTAAGTGTTCTTCATTCTGTATTTCTGCAGATAATCATCTCCTGCCTCAATAATATTATCCATTTGACTTTCATGAATTCTGTCTTCTTAAATCAAGATAGCTGAATTCTAAACCAGTTCTCAATCATTTTTCAGTCTCTGTCCTTCTCTCTATCACCATCCATACCACTGACTGTGACACAGAATGAATATACACTCAGGATAGAAGATTGTCTACAGAACTTAATTTATACATTAATTCATACATTTTCTACAGAATTCTTTTGATAAATGCTTATGTTTCAATTATGAACCATTAGTACGTGTTCTGCATAGCACCATCCAAATCCTTTTTCATCCTATATGCAGCAGTTCCATCTTATTTTCAGTTCCTTTTCTGCTCTTTATTAGTTAATCTTTCCACTTGCATCCTCTTGCTGGAGGGTAGGAGGGCTCTGCAGAGGGACCTGGACAGACTGGATAAATGGGCTGAATCCAATGGTATGATGTTTAACAAGACCCAGTGACAGGTCCTGCACTTTGGCCACAACAACCCCATGCAGCCCTACAGGCTGGGGACGGAGTGGCTGGAGAGAAACCAGGCAGAGAGAGACCTGGGGATTTTAAGCACCAGGAATCTGAACATGAGCCAGCAGTGTGCCCAGGTGGCTAAGAAGGCCAATGGCATCCTGGCCTGGATCAGGAGTAGTGTGGCCAGCACGATCAGGACAGCGATTCTGCCCCTATACTCGGCACTAGTTAGGCAGCACCTTGAGTGCTGTGTCCAGTTCTGGGGCACTCAGTTTAGGAAGGACACTGAGGTGCTGGAGCAGGTCCAGAGAAGAGCAACAGGGCTGGTGAAGGGACTGGAGCACAGGCCCTGTGAGGAGCGACTGAGGGAGCTGGGGATGTTTAGCCTCAAGAAGAGGAGGCTCAGGGGAGACCTCATCACTCTCTACAACTCCCTGAAAGGAGGTTGTAGCCGAGTGGATCTCAGTCTCTTCTCCCAGGCAGCCAGCAGTAGTAGGACAAGAGGGCATGCTCTTAAGCTGTGCCAGGTTAGGTATTAGAAAGAAATTCTTTACAGAAAGAGTGATCAAGCATTGGAATGGGCTGCCCAGGGAGATGGTGGAGTCACCGCCCCTGGAGGTATTTAAGAAGAGACTGGATGTGGCACTTAGTGCCATGGTCTAGTTGACAGGGTGGTGTTGGGTCATGGGTTGAACTCAATGATCTCAGAGGTCTTTTTCAACCTGGTTGATTCTGTGTTTCTATGATTCGTATCCCAGAATATGTTCATATCAGAAAGAATGCAGTCCATTGTGGTCTTTATGTAGGAAAAATTCTGTTAAAAATTTGTGCTAGGAGAAGAAACTAAACATGCATGTGCATACATGAAGAGACATATCATATTTTAATATTTCTTTCATTATGAAAAGTAGCCTTTTTAGCAGGAGAGCAGCTAATGGGACTATATGTGCTATTCAGTGTATTGTGTCAACTATATAAGATATAACATGTATTTTTTTAACAGTTTTCTACTGATCTGCAGTTGTCTGTTGTGATGTTTTTGCGTTGTATTGATTTCGAATTTGTTTTGGACAGGGAGGTTAGACTAGACAAACTCCAGATGTCCTTTTTAAGCTCAGTTATTCTGATTCTAGATGTAATTATGAAATTTACTTGATATTAATACAAACATTTTTTCATATGTGTCTATCTAAAACCAAATACTTCTATGAATTATTAGGAAAGCATTATCTGACTCAGTCTCTGAAAGGAAAAATAATTCCAGGACAAAGAGAACTTGAACATAAATGACAGATTTATCTGCTTTAATTTGCTTTCAGAAGAGGATTTCATAGCTCAGAAGTGGGCCAGCTTCCAAGATATTCTCCAGGATGTTTACTTTTAATATTTGAAATAAATATGTACAAAGGATATTTTTCAGGCATTTTCAAAGATAAGAATATGCTTGTCAATAAATCTGGAAGCTAACAGCTATCTAGTAGAATATCACATAATTGGTAAGAGAGTGCTTTATATTAATGATTTTTAAAGAATCTTTTCAGTATGATTTGCCTGCTATAAATTTCATACAACATGACTGCAAATATGTTTTGTGTTGCTGTTTATATTAGATAAGGAGCTCATGTTTAAAGGAACATGTGGCTGCACGATATTGCTGTTAACTGCATCTCAGTCAAGAGCCGATATGCCAATATCAATATTCTCTCTCCTTCCTCATGTTTTTTCACAAAATTTCATTTATATGAGTGAATTTTTTTTAAGAGTAGTGCTATGATATTCAAAACCATTGAGCTTAGTGATGCCATTTAAATAGAGTATTTAGCATAATTGTCAAAGGGAAGACCAGTGTTACCTGCTTGTGCATTGAATCACATCCATCACTATCATCCATCTGCTTTACCCTGGATTTGGTTCATAGGCAGGAATTCTAACTGGGCGTTTCTGCTAAGTCAAGATGGGAACCAGCTTGTGCTACAGGAAAACCATGGCAAACAGGAGTAAAATCCTTAATTTTCTCATATAGTGAAGACTAATGTTTGCTTGCGACGGTGATAAATGAAGCCTTACCTCATTGCTCCTGCTCAGCTTTATGAGAGCAAGATCAAACCAAAAAACTGACTTTTGGAATACTTGCCCAATTCTCCCCCTCTCTTTGGAAGTAGCAGAGATCAGCCAATGTTGCAGAGGTCTGAGAGATGAAATTGAAGAGGTTATGGGCTTTGCCTTTTAAGCAGATCTCCTCTATCCAACTTGATCTCCAAGAAGGAGATTGAGTCCAGCATAACGAGGCTAACATATAGGTTCTCTGACTGTCACCATGTGGGCAATTGCATCCCCATGGAGGTGAGAGAAGAAAATTGAGTGAGTGCAGAGTCCTGGGAATCCTCCCGCCATGTGTTACTCAGATGTAGGTGAGCAGCTGTGACTCAAGTTAAAAAAGCAACAGTTTAGTGACTGAGCAAGCTCGAATGGATGTCTGGAGGCAAGATTTCTTTGAGGGCCACTAGAGAAAAGACTTGATCAGCTACTAGCCTGAAGGTGACACCTCAAGCTGTTACCTTGAAAGGATCGGCACTAGCAAAACCCAGAAACAAATCACTTTATGAACCCACTGACTCCCACCTCTTGAGGAAGCTCAAACAGAACTGTGCTCTAGTAGATCTGTACTCTGATGGAGCAGTTGGGACTAGGATTCATTTGACACAATTTCTTTAAACACAACTATTAATGAGCTATATATCTTAGAAGTTGAGAAAGTTTTTTATGAGAAATGTAAAAACTAGTCATGTTGTAGTCAACATTGTTAAGGAAGGTTATTGGATGCGGTTTTGCCCTTCCTATGAGAATAAAAATCTTATTTTTACCCTGCACTGTATCCTTGCTTACATACCTACCGTATTCAGGTCTTATATTGTAGCACCTTCAGATGAATTAAAATATAAAACTACAATATAATTTGCTCTTTTCCAAAGGCCGTGTTGTTAAGAAGACAAAACACTCTGTTGAGAACAGGAATTAAACTGACTCAGAACATTAGTATTATCTGCAAAATTAATTGACCTCTAAAAAATACCTATAAAGCTTAATACCTGTCCACTTCTGCATGACTAATGTGAGAGACCCCATTTCTACTAAATGTACCTATAGCTTCATTACTGCAGCAGACCTCTGTATAGTCTGTTTTAGGTATACTGATACATTAGCAGTTCAACAGATGAATACTATGTCTTCATGAGGTCTTTGCTAACAATTCCAAATTGCAGGAAAAAAAGCAAATACTGCATTATATCCTTACCCTTTCATGGATAAATTGTCTTTGAAGTTTTCTTTTACCTTTTGTCCTTCTCCCAACCATTGACATCTGTGAAGTTAGTTTATGGTTCCACTGAGCCTTAGATACTAACCAGGATTTTGTTATTAAATATAAATGATTTTATTCTATGGCGCACAATACAGCAGTGTGAAATAGTGATACATATCCTCAGTATTTTTGTTTTGCCACAGATTAATTATTTTAGTTGCTCAGTGTAGAGTTTTCATGGTGATGACTTAAGAAGTGTTTGAACACTGAAGTAATTATGGAATATATGAACATTGCAGTATGACTTAAGTGGGTTTGATATTCGTTGGAAGAGTTGTTTTCAAAAGGCACTACCACTTTTACAAGAATAATATTTATTGAGCTAAAGGATTTACATCTATGCTTCTTATTTAACCTTAATAACAGAATATATCATGAGGTTCCATTTTGATTTTGTTTCTCTTAATACTTTAATGTACATTTCTAAACATAAGAGTCTTTGTGTTTTCACCATGTTGTTCTCCTAACTGTATATAAAAGCATGCAAAACCAAGCAGTCTATCAGATCATACCGTGGGGACAAATTTGTTCATGAGTTTCAGGCAATGTTATAGCACAAGTAAAGAAGCAAAAAAATAGTAGCAAATACATGTGAATTGTTTCATGGACAGTGAAAACAGGATAATGTCTAATTGCCATTCACTCTGGCTGCTCTTGTCAGAATCTTGTTCTGTTTTAGACACAAAATGAAAAACAAAGTGGAAAAGAAAAACTACTTTTTTATGAATCTGATTTGATACCTTTTGACATTGGTAGACAGACTCATTAATTTCAGTGGGTGTTGGATCAAGGCATAGATCTAGAAGCCTAAACTTACTTTTCCAGAAATAGATTATAGTCTTATTTCTTCATTATGGCCTAATTTAAAGTCCCTGGAATCAGACTATTAACAAAATATTATCCTATCTCAGAAAATAATGCAGATAAAACTAAAATTCCACTCAACACTCACATAGCACTTTTCCTCTTCAAAGCACTTTAGCAGCACTGATTAATCATAGCATTAATTAAACGACTATATTTTTTAAAAAATTCAAACTTCCAAAAGCTCTGTTCTCTGCAGGGAGCAGGGAAGAGGATAGCAAGGGACTAAAACCAGCTCCAGTAATCAGAAAGCTTAGCCTGCAGCAATTAAACTGAGGAATTACTTCCCTTGCAGAATCTTTTTTACCTTGGGCTAGTGGAAAGATGAAAGGAAAGATGGCAGTGCAGTCTAAACAAGAAATAAATCTGTCGGTGTCTAAAGGAGCTGCTGGTTAATTGGACATGTTTGCACTACCTGAGTCAATAGGTAGGCTAACAACTCCTTTCCATGCCTTTTTTAGTTTGTATACCTGGTAGGAAATGTAATCAAAATTAATTAGAAAGGAAATTATCTGAGTTATTGCACACATGGACTACATCCATTCTGGATATAAAACCCAAACATACAAGAATAAATTTCTTAGTCCAACAACAATAAAGCCTGAGTTTGTCATTTTTGTTCCCAGACAACCTTCCAGGGCTAAGACTGCAGAGAGACAGGCAAAGGCACCACTCAGATCCCGTTTTCTGGCCAAGGGAGTAGGAACAACAGAAGAGCAGTAATACATGATAGTTTGTCTTAAAAAATGCTGAGTTCCTTTACTGCTGAGGGTGACAAATAGAAGCTTACTGGTAGAGATTTTTCTCCTTCTGTGGACCCAGCAGTTTTTTGGCATATCAGATCAGCAGATAATTAGGCAAGTCAAGCTGAACTTTAACTGCCTCATTTTTATAGTCTCAGCGTGGGTGAGACAGTCACAAATTAATGCTTACACCTTTTTCCAAATTCATCTTCAAAAACCAGGTTGCAAGTCAGAGAACACACCCTGAGTTGGGCTGCCTGTCTTTGATGTTTGGTTTGCTTGTCCAGCATGGGAGAGGGAGGATAAACATTGCTCAGCTGATATATGGATGAACATTCAAAATAGAAGCCATCCACTATGCTGGGTGAGAGGTGCTGTTAAGAAACACAAAATCCGTTTGGCCATGGTACACATAAATCCATTTCTGTAGTACTTTTCTGACTGTTCTGCTGCAATCATATAGCCCCCCAAAGGAGAGCTAGTTTCTCCAGAAATCCACATAGCAGGCAGCATGCATCCCATGACAATTGCCAAAAAGAGAGCAGCAAAGATGGAAGAGGCAGAGGTGTACAACAGGGTCTCAATACACCGCTCTAATTTTGGCATTAGCTCCAACAGAACCAACTGAAGTGCTTCTGCATGCAAAGTGCAGACATGAATCTAGCCTTTAAAGCACATGTTGGGACATGAATTAGCAGGTTATGGTCAGCTAAAGAGCCCTGGAATTTGTTCAGTCTTTATTTTTTAAGATAACTGCTGTTATAAAGTCTGAGTATCTGCAGTCTTGCTGTGTGAGAGACACGCAGAATATGAAGGGGTTCCACTGAGAGAGGAGTAAAATTAGTGTTAGAAATAACAGCAGATTAAATAGTTACCTGTGGAATTGAGATACACAAGAGAGACAGTAGCATAAGAGCAATAGCTTTTAAACACACTGGTATTTTTGAGTCTAAAATCTATGCTTGTAAACTAGGTAAAATTTCCTTTTGTTCAGAACAGTAAAAAGCAGGGGTGTGACTAAAGCAGGATATAGCTGAGCATCAAACTGTAGGTGTTTAAAACAGTATGAGGAAAAGCCTGGCAAACAAGGCAGATGCAGAAATTTACAAGACATGGCAAAGGACGGTGAAAATTTCACAGTTAAGACCCAAAGGTCTGAGAGGATACAGCTCAAGGAAGAAAAATTATTAGTCGTGTAATAGAGGAGAGAGGGAGTAGCCCTGAGAAGGTGAGTTGAAAACAAGAAAAATAATCAGCCAGAGGGAGGCAGGAAATATATGAAATGGAAAAGTTATGTTTCTGGAAGCAGAAAAGCTGAAGGAGGAAGGTAACTGGGTTAAAATGCTGCTACAGGAATGAAAATCTATGAAGGATCTGAGAAAGCATTTTGCTGAAAAGCGGTGATTGCATTGCACCTGGTTGTGATTTCAGGTTCAAAATACCAAAATGCTTCTCTTTTTCTTTGTCCAATGCCAATAGCTTCTATACATACTGCTCTTTCATCCTTATTATGGCTGTGCCCATTGTCATTCCTTGTTCTCCTCATGCCATACCTTTCTTTCTGCAAAATATAGAACCAACATCTTTAATCTTTCTCAATAGATAAAGACTTCTATATTGGTTCCCTTTTAGATATTTGATTCTTTTACAAGCAAATCTCAATTGACATTGCCACACAGTTATTGGTGTTTCACATACTTTCATCACTCATTGGAAGTTTGAGGGTTTCTTCCCTAAATTTGTAAAAGATGACTATTCCTGCTCCCTGTAGAGCTTTATATGCCACACTACTGATAGCTGAATTTATTCTTGATAAAAAAAGATTTTTAAAAAAGAAAACCAATGACTGGCACATCACATACAATACATCAGGGAAGATACTGTTCCTCTTTGTCGTGGTCCATACCAAATACCAATCTTTTATCTTGAAATCTTGCTACCTGTCAATAGAGGTGGTGAAAAACTGAAAAGAGTGTATCATTTATCTGAAGTGAAGAGGGAATCTGAGACCTCCACCTGATTCTTTGTTCTATCTCAGCAGCCATGAGCAAAGTTCATGTCTATCATTGGAGGCACAGGAGGGCATGTGTGTGTAATGGTTTTTATTCATGCCGTCTTTTCAAAAAATAATTTGACTCCAAAAAGTCTTATAATTTAAATTCAAGTAAACCTGTAAGGAAATGAAATCCGGCATTGTTCTCTAGCTTAAAGTACTCATTATCCCAACTTAAATGACAGACTATGCTTAATGTGAAGCAGCTAAAGCAGTGGCTCCAGGCCATGAGCTTTGAGCTGCTTACTGAAACCAGTTTAAGTTAATCCATTACTCTTTCCCTTATCAATGATTAAGCTGAGGTGAGAGTATTTTTGGATAGGAATAACTGAAGTACTATAGTCAATTACCATTATGTAGTGAAATGCCTTCATATGCATTTGCTCTGAAGTGCCAGAGATTACAAATGTTTGTGCATGTCACTACCATAAGAAGTAAAAGGACTTGGGTACCAAAAAAACTGGTTTTGGCCAAACATATATATGTGCCTAGAGATAAGCATTAAACTTTAAAGACCATAGGGTCTCCTACCTTGTTTACATCTGCTTTTCTAGAAGGCTGTATGTTTTCCATAGGTTTATTAACTCTGTGTAGGTATCTCAGGTATCCAAGGGAATTTGAAAGTTTATTAGCTCCCTCTGTACACAAAAATTTCCCCCTACATGACTGAAAGTGGTTTAATCTTTCTTTTTACACCTAAATCCCAAACTGATACAGAGTCCCCTGTTCTCTCATACTTGCTAAAAGTGGTGGGGCTCATGCTTTTCAGGGCACACTTTTTAGTCCCACTGCTCCAGTTTTTTTCCACTTTGGTCTTCCAATAACAATTCATAATTCAATAACAATACCCCCTCAAGTGTTTTCAGTGGCAAAAAAAAATCTCTCCTTGAAAAGTAACGAAACATTTATTAGACTATCAGTTGAATACACTGACTCATGATCAAAATTTGTTCCATACAAATTAAGTAGACAGTTTTGGCATATTTATTAAATAATGATTGAAAGTAAGAATAAAAGCTCTTCCAGTCATACTCTTTCCATAAAGTCTGTGAAATGCTGAAATTGAATGGTATTAAAAACACAAGGGTGGTAAAAGTGCCCGAAACCACATATGTCTAAGTCTAGCGCATGTTAGCACAAAAAGAAGGAAATTCCCATATATTGTGACATAGGAGCACCAGTAGATCTGGCGTAGGATATCTGTATCTTTACAATAAAGTATGGTGACATTTTGCCATTTTTATATTATCTAGCTACATATGTGAATTAATGGATATCTTAAAGGGGGAAAAAATGGTGAACTATTACTTTTGTAGAACAAGCTCTACTTCTAGGACGGGGTTCTTAGTTTGAATTAGTAACTTTTTGAGGTTTCTTGTTTTTTCAATAGGTCAGTTTTCCTAGTCTTGTTCCCTCAAACTAGGAACCATGTCACAACTATTTAATAAATTTGCCGGTGTGTCAAAGTAATTTTTCAGAGATGACTGAAAATGGAAATGAAGTCAATGAGGTTACAACAGCAGTGAATTTGTCTCAACGCAATAGTAGGGAAATATTTCCAGAAATAGAACCTTATCTGTGATGCTTTTACTCTGATTAAATCTACCAGAAGAATAGTTTGCTCTACTGTTTGGCTCTGAAGGCAGATTCTCTCCTAGGCCAGCTATCAGTTTGATCCTATGAAGTAAAAAGTTTCCTCAATTAAGTAATGGAGGCAGGTATTAAGATGCTAATGAGACTTTATCATGCAAAGGAAAAGACATTAAATCTTCATTGTTGAAATAAGCAAATACTTAAGTGCATGGTGTTAGATGAATCACCCTCTTAATATGAAAGCAATGGAAGTCCCAGCTGAGAAAAATAATTTTTAAATGTGTAGTATCAGAAAAATGCTGTCCCAAGCACCCACAGGAAAACCCCTTTCCTTTTATGGTTATGTAATGTCTTTCTTTCTTCCTTTAGGAGTGAAATTGAACAAATAAATTATTTTTTTTTCTTGTCAAGCTGTTGACTATGTTTAATCGTATTATGTAAATCCTCTTTAAAAGCTTCAAATAGTTTTTGAGTCTTATAATGTGTGATGTTGTTCAGATAAAAAAATCAATCTGTTTGTAGATCAAAGTAGTTCTGTGTGAACCCTAATGAAAATTAACAGTGCTGTTTATTTTAAATATAATCCTCACGCACATCCACCTCTCTTCCCAGGACCCTCATCAGTTCTCACTTTTTCCATTCAGGGAAGCTTCTTCTGCTGCAAGCTGAATTACTCAGCCTTTCTACTAGTAGTGCTAGATAATACTTTGCTGACATTACAAGACTAGTTTCCATTACACATTTCAGTCTGCTTTCAGAAGAGGTTCTTAACATTGAAAAAAATAATTCTAAATGCAAATGCTCTACATAATCTAACACAGACTAATGCAAAAGTCAAGGATCACATGTGTTGTCAGCTGTGTTGGGCCGATGTAACAATACCTGTGGCATTACTTGACATTTATGCCACTCTAAAGTAGAGCAAGGTTTCTTCTATAGCTAATGCTAGAAAACATGACTCTTCTTCATGTCTGTAGTAAAGAAGTAGTAATATAACTGAGTTAAGAGAAGTTAACTGTAACTGATGTTTTTTTTCTGTGAATGTAGTACAATAATTTATTACCTAACTGTATGTGTAGTTTTAGAAAACATGGTTAGAATGCAAACAAGTTACTGTGGAATGTTTTTTGAAGTATAAATAGACCTTCACTTTCAGCTTCCATGACTTAACTCTGTATTAAAGCAAATTTACTGCTTTTTCAATATAAGTTTATAAGTTTTGAATGAAATTAAATTAATGCCACATTATTTTATGGCTAAGGCAGGGGATTTTCTCATCCCAGATGTATTTTCAAATAGCTAACACAGTGTTCAAAGTACTCAAACCACAGAAAATATACTAACAGTTACACTTGTTAATAGATTTTAAGACCATGTAAACAGTGGCTTAGATCAAACTCTGTTGCCCAGCCACTTCCCTCTTATTCCGTCTGGTGTGCCACCTTTTTCTGGTAAACACCTGGAAGGACATTTTGAGCCTGTCTGACATTTTGATACCTGTCTGAGTTGTAGTCAGTTGCTTTTACCCATGTGTGTGAGTATAGCTTTGTTGGAGGTGGCAGTTCTGTCTTCTGCTGCCTTTTGGGGACAGGGCACAGAGGAGGAAGCCTGTCACCCCCACAGGCAGCTCCTGGCAGGACTTGGGGCCTGGCACTGTCATTACAGGTTCTGATGGGGGGGGTCTACAAACTAGACACCACCTTGCATAGCTGCAACTGCTGAAATACACTCATTAGATTTTAGGTCTACAAAATATGTACTGTCAGTCTTCTGGCACTTGCTATCCAAAGGCTAAATTTCATGCAATTCTTAAGGAGGGGGAAAAAAACAAAACAAAACAAACAAAAAACCCCAAAACCAACCAAAAAAAAACCCAACCAGACCCACTCAGAATATATTTTATACATAATATAATATAGTTTAAATACACAGATGATTAAAAGAATTGTAGTATTGAGCTGGAATTACTACAACTGCTCAGAATAAGGAATGCTGTACTGTCCCACTGTTACATATCTATAAAAAATCTGTTTTATTGGAAGTATCTATTAGTGATTTGGTCTTCTCATGCCTAATGAAGGGTGTACATGGCAGATATGTTAGAACTGCTGAGCGTTAGCATATCCAGAATGCTTATACTGTGCTTGATTGTGTTTGGTTTAGTTTTCCTACTGATATTTCCCTGATAGCTCCAAAGCTTTTAGTTATTGTAAGAAGCATGTATATTGGTATGAATACTATTGCCTGGAATACTAGGCCAGTTCCAGGAAAGAGATCTGCTTGGAGCAGCCATTCCAGATTTCCTTATACCCTGTGCTCAGGGTTGCAATCTTTGGCTGCTAATGGAATGATCATTGTGATCTGGTTCCATCAGAGGACTGAGGTGATGAGATGCTCTGTTGCAATTTAAGTGAGGTGTGAAAGCAAAAAGGAACATTGGTCTGTTCTGGATGTGTGCACAGAGTAAAGCAGAAAGTCTCACTGATCTGATTTATCTACTTGTACTTACTCTTGACCAGTGGCAGGCACTGTGCTAGAAGAGTAGAAACCACATCAAATAATAGTTTATTTTATTTTTTATATACATCTTAATTTGATATATGTTGTAAATTGAAGTAATCACTGTAAGTGATAAACAACTATTAATGTGTTCATGTTACACAGAACCAACAGATGCAGATGTAGATAACATATCACGCCATTGTAGAACAGTGTTTCATAAATGTACAGGGGAAAACAAACCATTTCTGAAAGTGGTGCTAGTAGTACTACATCTGATATTAATAGTATTGCTTAAAATTCTGATGCAAATAAATTAACTGTTAAGTTCAAAGAAATGAAAATGAGGACAGAATTTGTGTTGCAGCACACTGGCAAGATTCAAATGCTACTGCACACATTTTGTTGGGAATGTTATGTTTTTGATAATCAGGAATGTTTTTACGTGATATGGAGTGAGTATTCTCTAAGACCTCACCTTACTTCAAAATCTGTTTGATAATCTTTACGTTTAACAGTTCAGTACAGAGATTTTAGTTTTATCTGTATTATGAATATTCTGTGTGAATACTACTGACTGTAGTTCTACCACAGCAGGCAAAATTGTGAGACATAAAAATGGTTCAATGTCTGATAGCAAAAAGATGTGACTTTCTTCTTACCTCTGCTTTCAAATATGGACACAAACAACTTTTATGAATTCAGAAATAAGATTTTTAGTAAGTACTCATAAACTAATTGATCAGAACATTTTTAAGTTATCAAAAAATCTGATAAATTTATCATATTATATACAACAATTATACCTGATTATTTCATTCACAAAATGGGATGTAGATTAGATTACTAATTATATTTATATTTCCCAATTTTCCTGTCCTTTTCATCCTTCATGGTACACTCATGGTGATTGCTGTGTGCAAATTCCTGGCACAGCTGCACTGAAGGTGATTCAGAGTTTTCTCACTGGCCTAAGTAATAACTTCATCAGGCCTGCACCATCTCAGGTCTTCTCTTCATCACATTGAAGGAATGAGCAACCATTTACCATAACAGTGATCCTCTAGAACTGATGTGAGGCTTCTTGTGTATCTGTGCTGGTGCTAGCCCTGCCCTACATTTATATGTATTTACATTTACATTTACACTAGATATATAAATTCTCAGAAGCTGATTTTGTATTATTTTCACAAGTACTACACGACTTTCAGAGGAAATTTTGAAAAAAAAAAATTTGTTCATTGAAACATGAAAAAATTATAATAATCTTAGAATCATCTAGGTTGGAAAAGACCTTTAATATTATTGAGTCCAAATGTTATTAACAGAATTTCTTTTTCATGAAATGTTCAATGTGACCATTTTAAAAATTCCTTTCATTTTAGGAGATTTTAAGTTCTGGAGGCTAGTGTTTTCTTAAGTAACTCCTAACTAAATACCAGACTAGAATAGATGTCAGAAAGGCTCCCTTTCTGGTCAATACCCTTCTGGTCAGTACAACTAAAGATGTGTGGAAAAGGTGGTGTCCTTGCTGAACAATATAGTCTAAGAAACACTAATAAATCCAGTTAAATTACTGCAGACAGCATAGAATTAACCTTAAACTGGTCCATCAGAGAAGATTTTTTCACAAATAACAACGTTGTTGGATTTGCATTTACTCTTGAGGTTTTAACAATTGATGCACATTTAATTTATAGTAACAAGTTGTGAATTGTTTGGTGGGAGATGAAGACTTGCCAAATTTGGTAAACTGTGTCATTCAGGTTATCTTTACACATATACTTGCCTTTACTATCATAGTTTCATTCTCTTAAGAGCATGATATAGCCATATCTGAAGTCTCCAACTGATGCAGCATGGAAGTGTTAGAGTCCATAATGTGGGAAATGCTTGAACATGCAATCATATAAATGTGGTTTACTCCAAAGTAATATGAGTATTCAATTAGATTACATGCAATGCTGCAAATGGTGCTAATAGTCTTGGTGTTTCCCCTGTACTTCTTCTCCATCACCCTTTATTGCTGTATCTTCTGAATTCTCCCTTCATTTTCTTTCAACAAAGGCAAGTATGCCATGAGGGATCTGGTCCACCGACTGCCAGGCGCTAACAACAGCAACAGCTCAGCAAGCAAGGCCATGTCTGATGACACCGTTACTGCCATTTGCTGCACTCTGCATGAAGTCATCACTAAAAACATGGAGAATGCCAAGGCCTTACGAGACGCAGGCGGCATTGAGAAACTGGTTGGCATATCTAAGAGTAAAGGAGACAAGTATGTTTTGCAAATCACCTTGCACCTTTTTAACCTCTCCAGTAGTTATTACTAGTCCTGAATGTGTTTGCCTTCTCTGTGCAATCGTGAGTTGAATTCTTTAGTTTCACCAGAAGTCATATGCCCAGTGTGAAAGGTGACAAGAAACAGACAATGCCAGTACCAAAAGTCTCCCTCTGCTTTGGTTTGTTTTTGACGTACCATCAACAGTGCGGGGAGTGCACTCCATGTGCATTTTAAGGAAGAGTAATTATCTTCAGTAACCACTACCTCTGAGCAATTCCAGAAGATCCTGTTAAACATTAGGGACAAGAGTAGTTGGATTGTACCCTGCAGAAGGGGTGACTGCTCCTCTTGCACTAGGAATGAAGAATGTAAAGTCACTGTCCCTCTTCACAGCAGCCTTTCCCCTGCCACCAGCTTGTTGGTAAGGCAGGGCACAGTAGAAAAACAGATCCATGGGTTTTCCTAACTACTTGTTTCCAAGAGAGCATTAGGCTGCTTTGTGAGGCAAAAAAAGTCTTGCACACAACTGTGACATTTTCAGAACAGCTATGGTTTCATCTTGTCTGTTTGCCTATGTACACACTCTTCATGAAGAGTTCACTCTTTATCCTTCTTTTGCCTAAAACAGATAGCCTGGTTCTCATATTTGTCAACCTGCTGAAGTATAGTGCAATGGGACTATGGCAGTTTGAAAACAAAAAGCCTTCACTGTAGTGTACAAAACCCATCAGTCCACCTGCTTGAAGCTGTCATCACACAGCCTACTGCAGCATCAGAGCTCTAAAAGAGCCCCACAAAGCCAGGCACAACCCGAAGGAAAGATTTATGCACCCTACATTTGGTATGAGAACTTATGCTCGCCTATGTGATTGGAGCATTGCCAATATAATTTAATCACATTTCTTTTCCTCTATTGTCACCCTTTTCCTTTCATACCAAATTCATTATTGAAACATTCTTACATTCTAATTATAAGGGGTAAAAAGTAGTAGCATGACCAAGTATGTGATTCCCGTTGTGGAAACTCCCCATGCTCTGCCAATTTATTTACAATTGCATTTTGTTATTATTAAATCTATTTAAATTTATATTTTCTAGATCAAATTTACTGATATTGCAAGTAGGTTCATATCCATTTCACTTAAGCCAAATGTGTCTTTCCTCAGAATAATGCATTTGTCTACCTGTTCATTATCTGATAGAAATTATTAATGCCTGTTGAGTTTGAAATTTTCAAAGTATCATGGGCAGTTTTAGGAGGATCCAAGGGTATAATTCCCTGTTTAAATACTCCTCATAACTCTGAGGAGAAATACATCTATTTCTAATTAATATATTTAGCCCAGGTAATGTTGAGTAATTCCAAAATGCCCTTCCAAATCATGATATATATCCTTCCTCTCAAGTACTTTGAGATGCAGTCATGTGTTATAATTGTAGCAGGTTACACAGTTCTAGAAAAGAAAACCTGTCAACATACAGTGCTATAAATGCCCATCTTAAGTAAAAGTTCCATTTTTCAGCTTTCAGAAATGTTAGTACTGTGCGCTGTTGGTTTGGTTTGGTTTCTTACATGTAATTGATTGTTTAAAAATCAAAATTACTGGTTGTTGGATAAAGTTCTGTCATGCTCACTTTGATACAGTAAAACACTTCAGTATGAATTCATCTTGTCCAGTATAAAGCACGTGCTTCTACAAGTGCAGGATACTAGACTGGCCATGCGCCCTGGTACATATCAGTGCCAGGAGTGTGAGGCTGGCCCCACTAGCCTTTGGAATATGCCCAGGGCTTGAACGCTTTCCCTGTATGACCACACAAAAGAACTTATGTTCATAAGGTCATGTTGGCCAAGCCCATATCAGCTTTGCATAGTTCCTCTCTCTCCTCAGTACTCATGCGGTGGTTGGCACAGTTATTTTCCTCGTTACTCCATGCTACCAGCACCCCACCAGCCAGTACAGCTGGAAGTATAATAAAAACAATCATACTTGAAAGGGTTTATCAAAGTCCTGTTTATTCACCAATTACCCACCTACTGCTGTACTCAGGGTGAAAAGTGGAATAAAAGTGGGAAAAAACGCACCAAATAAATTACTAGGAAAATACTATATAAGTTAATTGAATCAGTTGTGTCATGAACATTACTTTACCAGTTTGACTGTCAGCCTACCAGTGATTCTTCTCAGAATTCACAGAATGAACCAAAGTGTGACCCCTGAGAAGACTTCTGCCCAAAGCAGTAACTTATGTTGCTGGTTTTCTGATTTCTCTTTGGTTTTGCAATCTATATGCCTCTTTTGAGTAAAACACAAATCACCTCAATGACTGCCCCAAACTCTATCAATCTTCATTCTGGACTTTGGCCTTTGCAAGGTTTTCTAGTGTTTTACATCTTTTTGGTCTAGCACAGTGTGGTGGGTTATCTCAGTGGGCTGGAGATTATTGTCCTGGTATGTTCCTCTTTGACCTTTGTTCACTGAGATGAATGCTGTCTGATATATATTTTTTTTCTATTTTTTTTTAATTACCTATTTCAAGAGGAATGTATGACTCCAACCGATTGTAACAATAGTTTAGATCTTCTTTCAAAACCTATCAGAAGAGAAAGCCCATGTGAAGTTATATGCTTTTCAATATGACATTGTATTGTCATCATTAAAGGGTAATGATGTGAGCAACATCCAAATCCTCATTTGGATTCCTAATGAAATTTATCATGACTTTTTATTTTTAGTTCTGTTTCTGCATCTTGGCTCTGCACTTGAAATCCAGTGTTCATCACCCAACTAGAGTGTTTCTTTTGGCCACTGCTTAGAGGAACTTAATGAGTTGAGCCCACTGTCAAGAGCTGAAGTTTGGAACCTTACAGAGAAAGAAACTGTAGCTCTGACTCCTTGTCCTTTGTGCCAAAAGTTGTAGCCAGGACATCTTAGATGTATATAATGCCAGTTGGGTTCTCAACAATTTTGGCAATTGCTACCTCCCATTCCTCTTACCGTGCATTCAGCGTGAATCCCTGTATTTACTGAGTTGCGTATGTTTTGCTCCTCACTGAATGATTAGTACTATAGAAATAATATATATTACCCTTGCTTAAAAACACATTGGTCTCCAAGATGCCAACCAAAGATCTTATGGTATACTTGAAACACACTTTAATTGTGGGTTTAAATCCATAGCAATGCATTTGAAAATTGGGATGAATGGTGTCTTGTATTTAACAGTCTCTTTCTCACTCTTTTTTTCTCTCTCCCTTTTTAATATATGTGTGTAACAGGCATTCGCCTAAAGTGGTGAAAGCAGCATCTCAGGTCCTCAATAGTATGTGGCAGTACAGAGACCTGAGAAGTCTCTACAAGAAGGTAAGGCTTGGTATTTTCTGGATTTATCATCTTTCATACTGTTACCCAAATTTGGGGGCTGAGAGACTTTAGGCCAAAACATTTGTTTATGTGACTGGAAATCCACTTGGAGTTTAAAGTTTCAGATACTTGGAGCTATTAGTTTTTCCTTCATTTCTACTTTTAACATAGAAATGCCCTTTGAAAATATGTGTGGCGGTAAAAATGGGGTGTGAATTTGATTTTAAAAGAAGTTCATAGAAGAAGTGCTGGATCTGGCAGCCCTGGAGAGTGAAATCCGCTGCTCATAGAACAAACCTGTCTATGCAAGCTCTACTACTGGGCCAGTCCTTCTTACACCTCCCAACCCTGTTCTGAGGAGATTACTAGATTTCCAGCCCTTCAGCTCCCAAATTTCCTCATGAGATTGTAAACAAGAGTATCTGAAGGAGTGGTGCTTAGGGAGCAGTTATGTGTGGAGCTGGGCTGAAACCTGGTAGCTTCACTTCTGATCAGCTGTCAGACAGTACCCTTATATACTTGGTTTTCAGACAGTCTGTGAAGTCCATAGTACAATGCCATTTCCACAGGCCTGCTAACCTCTTAAAAATTAATTGCAATAGGGTAATACAATACCGTGGAAAAACATCCTATATAGCTTTTTAAACATAACTGTCTACTTAGTAAATGATAACATTTAAAGTAATTCTTGGTGTATATTTCCAAGCTGAATTGCATTCCACGTGAGTATCAGTCTGCAGATTTTGTTCTCCAATGTCTTCTTGCTTGGAATTTCACATCTTGTCTAAATGATGTTTTTATTTGTAATCTCATCAAAGAGAGCTAAGACTTCTTGTGGCAGAAAAGTTCACATCCTAGTTAAGGCTGAGGCATAACAATGGTGAAGTAGGGAGGGTTCGCAGTGGCGTAGTCTGTGTTGTACATATTCTGCACAAGAAAATAACTTAGTTACATGAAATGTATGCAGTGAGTCTCAAACTGGCAGAAGCTGACCTTCTGTTTGAAATGCTGTTCTTTTGCATGCCTCAGCCCTGCTTGTGTCAAGTCTGAGGAGTGAGGAAGATGATTATTGAGTGTCTCCCATTGTTCACTTCCAGTATTTTCAGTCATCCTTAGCAGCCCTAGGGATACCATATGTGAAGACATTCCAACTAACAAGCTGGTACTCAACTGTCCCATTAAGAGGTGGGAACAAACACGAGCTAGAGTAGGCTTTTCTTGATGCAAGGCAGTAACACACTGGAAGTGTGCATAGCCTGACTTCTGTGCATGTGGGTGGCTGCACTGTAGAGGCTGAACTGTATTGCACCATAATCTCTTAGAGGTTCTTACAATGTCTGGCTCATTTCCAACCTTCTGTCTGTACATATATATGCTATGATGGAAAAACAGTTTCTGGGGTTGCTCCATGCATGAGGTAATATGCTGTATGGCTTCTGAGTATACTGCCAGCTAGAGGACATTCTGTTGGCTGCAGCGTGAATGCCTGGTAATGTACTTACATACTAAGCATGCTTAGGTACTAAGTACCTGGCATGCTTAAAAACGTTTTCCGTGGCCACAAATATATGCCTGTGATATGGAAAATAGGACAGGCTAGCCTTAGAGGTAGCTTCCAGGACACTCATAGCAGACAGATTGTTAATATTCTCAGGAAGTATTTTATTGATCTCTCTATTGGCTAATTCCTATAGGCTTCACAGAATCTTAAAATGAAGGTTAGTCTCTGCTACATATTTGTATGCTCATTACATGCCATTATATATGCTGCTAAGCCTTTTATAAATTTGGTTTCTTTTAATCAAAATGTTCATATAGTTAATTTAAAATACTTTTTTTTTATTAAAACACATACAATATTCTTTATAAAGTCATAATAGTTATTAAACTTGCCTGTAGTAGGCTGACTCATGCTAGCTGTCTGAGTTTCGCCACTGTTTGGAAAGCAATGGAAATGTTTTTATGATAGGAAAATTAGAAGAGTTTGCATTATACTAATAGTCATCTAGTTATGTAATATAAAGATACTGGGTCAACATAATCTTTATTTCGTCCCATTAAAATATGTGTGCCAGTAAAAATGGGTGAATGTACAGTGTAATAAGATCAGCACTTTGCAGTATCTTGCACATGCACAGCCTTTTTTGAAGTGCAGGTAAATCCCATTGCATAACCATCAGCAATTTCCTCCTATGTACTGAAGTATCAATACAACTGCTTTCAAAGAATTGGCCAACAGAGACACAATTTTGTATAGTAATACAAGGAAATTACAAGTATCACATCATATTTAAGTGAAAGCAGCAGCACTTTTCTTCTGTTTGAGAAACAGTGTAACCAAATAGTTTGAATTGTCATATATTTTAGAGCTACACATTCACAGTACAGTAAGAAGAGGTAAAAAGAATAGAAGTATTTTTCTTTGTATTAACGGCAAATGAAGGCAATATATGTTTACTGCTGATAAAGTAGCAGTCATTATATTTAATCCAAATATGACTGGATCAGCAAAAACATTAAAACTTCTTTCACTTTTCTAATTTTGCTCAACATTGCAGGAAACATCCCATAGCTGTCAGAAGATAAACTGCACTGACAGAAATCCAGAGTTGGAGGTTGGTGTGAATGCCTAATGACCTGCCACACCTGTGAAGGACCAAAAGCCAAGAAGTGCATAGGCACCAATTTCCCATTTGCAGCACTCCCCGCTAAACTCCTGGCTGTGGAGTGGAGAAAAATGCAGAAGTCAGAAACTGGTCCCCCACCTGCTGCCAGTAGCAGGGCTGCCCTAAGCAGGGTATGTGCAGTGCTTCCTGCCAGCTCCAATCCCATCATGACTGAGCAACATCTTAGCTTTAACCAAGGCTATTAGCAGTGATGCACCTATGTAGTGAAACCTAAATGAAGCAGCCTCTGAGGACACTGTCAAAGTCAACTGTTGCATAAAAAATACCCCACATTTAACAGATTTCAAGGTTCCAGCTTCATCTATTTTGCTTAAGAAAAATAGTTGTGCGCACAAATTTCATTCTGCTGCTCAGTGTCTGACAGACATCTGCTGTTTCTCTAGGCTATTTACAGACAAAAACTGCAGCAACAACTGCAAGAATTTAGTTAATCTCATCGACCAAATCAAGCAACATACCCTGTCTCAAGATTGTAGGGTATCTGGCTAATACAAACAGTATCTTTTGACAACACAAAATTTTAACATCTTATCTGTCTTTTTTATCCTGAAAAATGCAAATTTATTCCACAAGTCAGTGAGATGGGAGGCACAGAAAATTAATCTAGTAAGTCAGGTTCAGCTAGGGATATGTTTCTTGAAAAAGAGTTTCAGACCTTCCAGGTCTGAAGGAAGTCTAGAAGACAGATGGAGAAAGACTCTTTGCAAGAGCATGTAGTGACAGGAACAAAGGGGCATGGTTACAAATTGAAAGAGAGTAGGTTTAAATCAGATGTTAGAATAACATTCTTTACTGTGGGGGTGGTGGAGCACAAGTCTAATGAGGAGAGGCTGAGGGAGCTGGGCTTGTTCAGCCTGGAGGAGAGGATGCTCAGGGGAGACCTCATCACTCTCTACAACTACCTGAAAGGAGGTTGTAGCCAGGTAGGTCTCAGTCTCTTCTCCCAGGCAACCAGCAGTAGGACAAGAGGGCACAGTCTTAAACTGTGCCAGGAGAGGTTTAGGTTAGACATTAGAAAGAAGTTCTTTACAGAGAGAGTGATCAAGCATTGGAATGGGCTGCCCAGGGAGATGGTGGAGTCACCACCCCTGGAGGTATTTAAGAAGAGACTGGATGTGGCACTTAGTGCCATGGTCTAGTAGATGAGGTGGTGTTGGGTCATGGGTTGGACTCAATGATCTCAGAGGTCTTTTTCAAACTGATTGATTCTGTGATTCTGTAAAAAAGGTGTGATCATCACAATTTTTCATCAGTAGATTAAATACTGTCTCCCAAAGACAATGTCATAATTTTCAAACTTCTTTGCTTTCTGCAAGCAAGACTTTTTTTCATAAATTTTCATTTTTCTGCCTCTGTTTACGTGAGTCTATTCTGAAATACTTAAAATCTGACTTTGAAACATGCTTAGTGGTCACATGGTCCATAGCCCTATAGGTGAGTTAACGGCTCAACACTTATTAAAGACCAGGTACAGGAGCTATCCTACAGCTTGTCCCTGTGCTTCAAACTACTGGTACACCCCTCTTCTTCAAGTATCTTGGTAACCTGAACGGTAAACAGGAGAAATAAGTGCTACTTGCAGTCTGCACAGAGATGTCCTGTCCTGTTTATATTTAGCCACCTAAGCAATGTGAAAGGAGCTGCTACAGTGGTTCTTTAAAGACACCTATTTCCAAGTCAGGATCACTGGCCCCCACTCCAGTCTCTAGGGTATTAGTTGGTTGAAGATTTGGGGACATCTTCGAAAATACAGTTGTGACTATAAGAGAGCAGATTTCCATTAGTAAGTAAACTCTTCTCTCAGTATTCAAGAAGATAACCAACTCCTCTTAAACACAGATAGCTTGTTAAATTACATGAGGAAATTTGAGCAAAAGGGTTGTGCTAAATGAGGGTAACATGAAAGAAAAATTATTACCTAAACACAAGATTCAATTAATATTAAATGTGCATAATATTAAAGAGCTGGAGGAAGTGTTAGGAAGAATATGTTTTCTATTAATTGGTTTTCTTTGCCTGACCACTTAGGCTCCAGCAAAATATGTTTACATTCTACAATGTTTAAACTTACTCTTTCTTCCCATATAAAAGTAGGGCTCATGGTGAATTTGTAGAAATTATTTTTCCCCCCCGTAGGTTTCTGTTCTGCATGGAATATTAGAAATGTTTGTCCTATTCACCTGCTGTATGAATAAAAATACCACTCAGTGTTTGAAAACAGGAAGGCTGTTACAGGCAACCGTCCTTCGGCATGTACTGTGCCATTTACAACAGGGATAGTATTGTGATAGGCATTTAATGAAGTCAGAGTAGTCACTCTGAAGATGACCTTGGTTGTCATTGGTTGGAAAAGACATGTGGAATTGTCCAAAGCCTTAGAAGGAGTTAAGGCCCATCTGGATATAGAAGAGGACTCGCTCTTCATGACTTTCAGAATAATAAAATGATGACTCTATGAGAAGGTCCTTTGTGGCTAAATGTTCCATGAAGATTGCCAGTATTAAGCTTCAAAACCCTAGTCAAGGAGTTTTAGAGTCTAAAGTCTTCTTTTAAATAAAATATACATACTCACCCTTTAAAAATGTTAATTACAACATGCTATCATGTAGACTTGGGACACATCATTTGGATTTTCTTGTGGTAAGATTATCATTAGTCAGACATCCCCCAAAAGAAGCTGTTTTAGGTTAAATTTGTCTAGTGAAGAGGTCTGTGCAGAACTTAAACCCTATATTAAGAATCTAAATTCTAACTCCAGAACATAATAGTTCCTCAAAAAGTGGCTTGACTTGAAGGAACTATTTATGTGCTCAGACTTTTCATGAGCATACGTATTTTGCAGTGCTGAACTTTCAGCAGGGCTTAATTTATTTCTGCACAATTGGCAAGGACTTTTTCAGATTAACATGTCACCGTCTTGGAAAAAGGATGAATTAATTTAAGATAAAGACCCCACTGTAATATACAGCTGGAGTATCATTATAGAGAAGGCATTGTTTAGAGCCCATTTTTATATTAACTATGAAAATGTAAGTACCTGATTAATAAATGATTGACTGATTGATTGATTTATGGCAGTGGGCGTCCCCAAGCTTCAGTGTGACTGATGACAGAGGATTTTCACCAACCCACGACTCTGGGTCATGGCACGCTCAGCATACTCTCTCCCAGAGCCAAGAAACCAGAATCTATTCCCCAACCCAGGTATTCTGGCTGTCAGCTGACCACTCTTGAATTGTTATGTTGACTGCATACTGAGATTTGTACTCAAAAGAACTCTACAGGAGACATTTGAATCAAAAGTAAAAGAACCTTGCTGGAGAATATGATTTTAAGTTAAACAATTTAATTCATCAAACCCTGTAGGTTCTAGATGGAAAGCATCTCACTTCACTTAAGAGAGTACTCCTGTTCATTTCAGCCACAGGAGGAAGGTGTGCAAAGATTTGCTCTCTCTGAGGAAAACATTCAGTTCCCTGACAATCGTATTAGCATTTCTGTGATCTCTTTTTTGATTGTCTTAACCTTTCAAACTGAAAGGCAGCTATTTATAAGCACTGTATTGCAATAGCAGATTAAATTTATCAAGCACATTGCTTTGTTTTCTGATGCAATGGTATCTCTTAAGAAAAAAGCAATAGCTGCATATTTCAGTAAGGGGAACCCAGGTAAACTGGTATATTTACATACAAGTCAGTGTTTTCAGGAGTCACTTAAATTTTTAAAATGCTAATTTTCAAAATCTCTGTTAATAGGGACAACAAATATTTCCTTCAGACAGAATTATAGTTGATGAGAATTAGCAGGACTGGGCATTTTTTTGTTAGAGGCAGTCTTTAATTTGAGGTACTAAAATTCCATTTCCTTAACCAGTGTATTCTTTTTTTTACTCCTAATATTTTTTTAATATTAAAATATTACTTTGTGGCATTATTGCAAAAACAAAATACCTTCTACATATGCATAGCATTCAAGTAAGTCCATGGAGAAACCTTTATATACATGTGTGTGTGTGTATATATACATATATATATTATTATACATGAATACAGACATACATTTTTTTATAGAAGTCATATATATATATGTGTATTATTTCTGATAAAATATTTAGAGACAATTGGAATTTACATGTTTTTGCTGGCTATGCAGGACAAAGTAGTTATGCTATTTCTTTCAGTTTTTTGGTTTTTTGCACTAAGTTTGCCTGAAAGAGAGAAGGCATTACAGAAGATCTCACTTAAATACCCTACACATAAATATCTTTCAAGGTTAGGGTAAATCCTTTTTATCTTTAGCTAACGGGAATACGATACTCAAAACAGCCAGCATTTCATCATCTGATACATGACATTAATTTCTTTTGTTAAGTAGGAATTAAGCAAATTCCCAAATCGATTTTAAATAAAGAAAATGTGGACATTTTCTGTGGAATTAACATATTCAAGCCTTTTTTAAAGCATCATCTGAATAATTTTAGAAGATAGGGATTCTATAACCAATATAGCAAAAAGTTATAGTCTGCAAATGTATACTTTCTTGTTTTCTTTCTAAAAAACATGTTATTCACCTTTAACTGAGCATTTTAAATGTGGTGCTTTATCAAATGGCAGTCTTGTGAAATAGTGAATCATGAAATCATCATTGGTTTCAGTAATGGAGAAGTTGGCACTACTGATATTTTTGTGTGTGCACTGAATTATTCTTAATTCTACATTTTATGCTGTAAATTAGTTTCCAGTGTTCATGTAAGACAGCTTTGCCTCTGCCAGTGCACACACAAATACAAAGTATTTCTTCATTAAAGCAAAGGTTTATTTTGTATTTTGCAGGAAATAACAATAGTAGCTGCAGACCAAAGTGTAATATGATTCATCTTTTCACATTCTTTCTTACAGACACAAAATCTCTTCTGTGAGTGATGAGGAGTGATGAGGAGTGATACAATAGTCTGGAATTTTGGGGGGTTTTTTACCTCTTTTTTTTCCCCACATAATTAGCACTAGGCAGCATCATCATGGCTGGGCTTCACGAACGAAGATTTGGGAAGGGCTCTACCCACGTTTGTTGCAAGCGCATTGGTGGGTGAAAAGGCCAATACGAGACAGGCATGTCTGGTTGCAAAAGGCACAACAGAAAGACTCCTTAGATGGTAAATTCTGCAAGACACGATTCTTTCTGCGTTACCTTTTCTCCTCAAGAGTGATCCTGCGTGCTTTCTCAAAAGCATCAGCAGCGTTATAGATGGTGTGTCTCCAGGCCTCCCGATTTGAGGCCAGATAGATCAGTTATGTGCATCAATATGGCCAAGGCTGAGATGTTGTTTCAGGGAGTCCCTGTATCTTTTCTTCAGGGCTCCTCTCTTGTGGCAGCCGGTGACAAGTTCACCATAGAGCAGGATCTTAGGGAGGCGGTGGTTGGTCCTTCATCCTTGAGACGTGCCCTACCCAGCCCAGCTGTGTTCTCAGTAACATGGCCTCAATACTTGTGACTGCTGCTTGTTCTAGAACAGATGTATTGGTCACATAATCTGACCACTGGATGTTTAGGATTGAACGGAGACAGCGTTGATGGAAGTGTTCTAGGAGACGCAGGTGGTGGCGGTAGATGACCCATGATTCGGAACCATATAAGAGAGCAGACAGCACTACGGCTTTGTAAACACTTATCTTTTTACTTTTCTTCAGGTGTTTAGGCAGCATCACTGTATATGTAAACTTACCATTTAACTTAGTTCCTCTTTTGATTGCATAAGCCTTCTCAGGGATTGTTTTTTTTAAGAATCATTCAAAACTTTGTTGAGGAAATTTTAACATTTGTAGCTTTTTGATTGCCAATTGCCTGCTTAAATAACTCCCTGTTTGTCTATACAATAGGAATGTCCATTTTATGAGCAAAATCATGAAGGCCAAAGAGGAAATTGTGCAAATTTAACTGAGATATACAGGTAAACTCTTTGGCATATGCAGAAGTGTTCAGGAGTATTCACATAGGGAAAGACTGGTGTATAAACTGTTCTTGAATTTTGGAAAAGAGAGAGAAAGATTGTCATCACTTGACATAACACACACATATTAAGTGTTTTCACCTAGCTGTGCTATCATTCAAAATAATTTGGCTACTTTTTTAAGAACAATTTAGAAAAAAATACCAAAATATTACAAAATGCTAAGTCAAACTGAATGTTGTATTGATTTTATTTTAATGTCAATAATTATCATTTCTACTTTACTTGTGCTGTAAAGTAGAACATGTTCTGATTTTCTTAGCTTATCCATCATATCAAGTAATATTTTTTGTAGTTCCTTCTAACTTGCAGTTTATTAACAGTGTAAGACAATACTAGAAAGATAGAAGATCGTCATTATGTGATTACTTTTTTAAAAATGTATTTCACGTGGCCTAAAGAAAGTAGAAAATCTTTTGCAATCCAAAAATTAATGTTCTTAGCTATATAACAATAACAACATATGGAGGAGTATCAAAACGTGTTTCTACATCAATTGTTAGAGGGAGGTGTTCTCAAATGTTTAATCCTCCTGGACTTCATAGTTTACTGTATGTTAATAAGTATCAATTATTCTAATCATTTTGCATTTTACGTAGTTAAATTCTTTGTCATGGTCTCAACAAGGATTTATTAACTCTGCAGTATAACCTAACATTCCTTTAGTTATGTTTCAGTATTTATATGTTTCTTTCTGAAACATCTTCTGTGTTTATGATGATATTTAAAATATTAGCAGTAATCTAAGAGAGTATAGCCTGAACTGAAGATTCAATATGGATTACAGTATTTTCATGAAAACAGTTCTGTGTAGCTGAAGCCAGACCTGCCCTTACTTGTACTATTTTGGTGCAGGCTCTTTTACTGAATGATGTCCAAAAATCATGTATGATGACTAAGCACAATTAAACCCAAACTAATGACTTTTTTTTTTTAATCAAATACTTGTATGTCTGTTGGACAACATATCTGTATGTTTGCTGGTAAATATCTATATGTACATACATATACATGTATGCACAAATGGGGGGGTGGATGTAAAAATCACAACACAGTGTAGACATAGAAGACACTGCCTTTAAGTATGATGTCTACAATACCCATAGGTTATGAAAAGGTTCTTCACCCAGAGGGTGGTTGGGCACTGGAACAGCTCCCCAGGAAAGTGGTTACAGCACCAAGCCTGACAGATTTCAAGAAGCTTTTGGACAAAGCTCTCAAGCACATGGTGTGATTCTTGGGGATGATCCTGGGCAGGGCTGAGAGTTAGATTTGAGGATCCCTATGGATCATTTCCAACTCAGGAGATTCTATGACTCTCTAATTTTGTCTTGGAACAAAGAGAGCTTGGGAATGTGTAAAGGAATAAACCTTAATGGTTTGAGTTATGAGCTTAGAAAGTATCTGCAGCTATGCTTGACTGTCGCTTTTCCCTTGAGGGCCTTAAAGGCATGATAGTGCTTCCCTTTAGCATTTAGCATTGTAGTGAACAGTAACTCAGCAGCCAAATTTAACAGTAATTCTTCCAGATAATTAATAAGGAGTGCATGGAAACTGGTGCCATTCTCATCCAAAACCTACTAGACTCAAGAGGTGCTAAACAAGTAAGAAAAGAATCAAAGTTTGTCCAAACAATTCTCTAGGATGAGCCTTACATATGTGACGCTAAATCATCCTCAGCACTGATACTGAGTCTAATGGTAAGCTCTAGCTGACTTATGATGGAATGACAAGGTATTGTTCACTTGAAAACTCAAGTCCATTTTAAGGTTACTAAGTACAGATTTAGAAGACAGAAATTTAATCTCATACTTGTGTAAAGTCTGTCTCCAAAGTACTCCACCCTTTGAAGTTCTCTGAAAAAAAGAAAATTTAAAATGCAGCCCAGGAGTCAGTATNTAAAACCTTCTTTCTGAAGGGAATTGTATAACTGAAGTTTCTGAAATATCCTTAGGGTAGAGCTACGAGTAGGCATCCAGAATCTAGAAGGTTATGAATAAGTGGAAGGTCACACATATAGATTTTTTTTTCAAAAATATGGTCCTTCAGAATAAGATTGTATTTTAATACTTGAATACAAAATAGAGACCTAAGAAAATTACTGCATGTGTTTTGGGACTGGGAACATTTTTAGACCACTTAAATAATGTATTAAATATTTTTAAACAAATATAAATATTAATTAGTGACAAAGAAAGTTTAGCTGGATTCATATGTACAATACCAAAAAGAATCCAGAAGTCTTTCTAAAGACTTTCAGGAGTGTTTTAAAGATACACACTAGGAGAAATTATTTTTAATTTATGTCATTTTTCTCCAAAATTCATTCAAGGAACATGATTTCTACCATTCTGAACAAAATATTATATTTAATTAACTTGTGTGCTTGATGTTTGGATATCTAGGTTCAAGTAAAGGTTCAGATAAAAGTAGATGTGTAGTAAAGAGTATGCATGAGAAACTCAGTTTCAGCAGACTTGAACAGGAATGTTGGATGGCATTGGATGGCTGCTTAGAGTTATGCAAATGAATCAGATCAATAGGACTTTTACTTGTAGTAATAGCATATGCACTTAGCACAGAGGGGAGGGAAATCAAATTAGTTACAATGGCAAATTATGGCATATTTCTGTCTCAGAGGTAAAGAGTCTAGCTGTGATGCTCTGATGCATAACACTGGGCACCTTTTGATGATGCTTCACTGTGTTGCTGTACTTACATTATCATCATCCTCATTCTTCTGGGTACTATAAGGAGGTTAAATGTGTTTGTTTAATGTGGCCAGTACATGTAAATTCAATCAAAGGTCAATGAAATATTAAGCTGCTGCATCTATATCTTACTTTGATGTTCTACATTATCTAATAATGGGTGGGGGGAAAAGTGCTAGGAAGTCCTTCTCATTTCTTCCCTCTTCTCCTAAAACTGCTAACAGAATTCAGAAACATCCTGAATATGTCTGCCATTTCAGACTTTAAGAAAGAAAACTTATGTTTTGAAAGGAGTCCCTTTTGTAGTGTGTGTGCTTTGTTCTGAGTTTCTTTTACTTCCTTTCCTGGCTACTACAGTTTGTCTTGATAAAAGAGCTATAGCTACTTCTTCCTGCAAAAAGTAGAAATGAGAAGCTTCACTGGCAGTCTCTGAATTGGTTTTGTGACTTTTAATTTTATAAAGTGCTTTTAGAGAAAGTTGTGGATCACTTAAATTGAGAGTTCTAGGCTTTGGTCCAATAGTGAGTTCCTGTTTGAGTTAACAGTGCTAAAGCTCTGACTTAGTCAATCAAAAACTCTTAAAGGTGTACCAGTAAAAAAATAATGTCTATATTATTTATGTCTATATGTATTGGTAAACTACGTGTTCAAAGCAGCGTATCCTTTAAACTCATACAGCTTAGCGATAATCACTTGGATCTCTAACTCTCTAGTTTAAGTGTATTTATGCACAAACTTTTGACCTAAAACCAAGGACAACAGGAGTTTATCTAGTTATTTTTCCAAAGAGGTGCTGGTTCCTTGTCTGTCACGGAGCTCCACATTTCAATAAAATGATCCCCTGTTTTCAGCTGCAGTGCCGCTCTTTGGGAAGCACAAAGTCCTAATGGCTCTTGATCATGGTCAGTGTCATTAGTCCTACCATATTCTTCGCCATGAGAGACAATGGTGCAATTTTTATTCTGATAATCGGTTTTTTTGTTATTTTATGTTCATAAGTATGATAGAAGAGTTCTATTTGGTTGATTTTTTGGTTTAATGCATTAAAAGAGTAAGAGGTGTTGATTACTTTCTAGTCTTTCGAAGGATGGTAGACTTAAGAAACTGACCCTGAACATGAAATAGTATTTGTCTTACTCCTGAAATGTTGTGGCCAAGAGACAAAGTTTGCATTTCTAGGTTATAAACCTGTTAAGATAGGTGAAATTGCATTTCTGGAATGAAAATGACAATATGAATCAAAAATTATTGTAAACATTTTCTTGCAGGCAAGGGTTTTTTGTACACACAAGACACAAGCAAAAATAGTTCTTTTATGAATCTAACAGTTTAAATTAGAGTTATATACCTTATGCAGGGGAAAATAGAACAGAAATTCTATCTGAAGGGCCAAATACTGCCTTCATTTCCTCTAAAATATATTAAAACAATTTTATTTCTGTATAAGGGGCAAAGTGATGCTTTGAAAAATGAATTTATTACATTTTATTGCAGTGTTTTGAGAGTTTTATTATTTAGCTGCATATAACCTCAGCAAAATGAATAATGAACTCTGCCGTATCTGAAGTCTTGTCCTTCATGCTTTGCCTCACATACGATTCCCTTTTCTTATAGCTTTTTTATTCATCAGATTAGTTCGTGTCATCTTTGCAATTTGCGCAACAGGAAATCAATAATTAATTATGGATAGGTAAAGCAATGCCTCACTAATTGCCTGAAACATCGGAGACTTTACAAAACAACTGGGGGTAGTTACCTAGCTGTTTCTCACTGGAATAGATTTGTCAAGTAATTATCATTATCTCTCCCTTATCATGTGTCTCTTTGTAGCTAAAATCAAGGGATGAGATACAAAATTATGGTACAAGTTCTGTGATTAAAAGATGATAACAACACACACCAAAATAGTACTTCAAAAAGAGAAAACTGACCAAGGCCATTTATGGTATTTTAAAAGAAAAAAAATTGAGTGATACTCTCAGAAGAATATAATACCCCATGCACTGCAATGGCAAGAGAAAAACAGGGTGAGAAAATATTGTAGATTATTTTGAGGTGGAACACTGACAGTAGGAGAATAATGGCTTTGCTTTCAGAGAAGCTGAGATGGAGGCTGGGAGGTATATGTCTCGTTTCAAAAAAAATGAGTTTAACCACCGATTCTGAAAATGTCACTTCAAAGAGCCTACAGAAAACTTAATAATCCTCAGCCAGTGCCAGACAGTTTTGCTTGGTTAATGATTGTCTGACTAGAAGCCCTTCTTTAAGCCTCATGCTGCCCTAAATATGTATTTCAATATGTATTTCTCTTTCAGCATCTTAAGCAATTGAACTTCTGCTGTGTCTGGGATGCAGAAATGGTCACTTATAAGTAAAAGCCATTTGTACATTGAGATTCAGGGTAAAAAGAAGTGCTGAGGTCAAGCCTAGTGCACAAGAAAGGAGACTGAGGCACTGTGTGTGTATCACACAGCTCTGCCAGCTGGGGAACAACCTGGCAGCCCCCAGCATCAGGCACTGGGGCAGGGGCTGAGGGCCCCTGGGAGAGGTGGCTGCTCCAGTGGCAGCACTGCCACCAGCCTGGCTTGGTCTTTCCCAGTCTGGCCCTGCCACTGTGGCTCTTTGCTTTGGCTCAAGTGATGGCACTGCTCCCATGGTGCTCTCAGTGGGGTCTTGGTCCTCTCTCCTCAGTTTGTGCAAGGGAAGAGTGAGTGGCCTTCATCCCAGCTCACTCAGCAACAGGTGTTGTACTCCCAACGTAAGCTTTAACCAGTAAACAGGCTTCATCATCATCATGAAAAGGCATTGGAAGCAAACTGTATTTTCCTTTAACCACATCAGCTAAGCAGGCGTAACTGTGAGTAACTCTTTTATACAAATCATTATAATACTTTAAATCTCCCAAACTTGAAGAATTTCTATGTTTTAAATAATCTTCTGGCTTTCATAAGCTGTGAAAATGAAACTATAAGCACAAATACTAAAATCCTCAAATGAAGATGAGCTTCGGTGATTTGTGTCTTTACTTCATGTCCGTTGATTTTGAGGGCCTGGCTCATAACTCTTTGGGAAAGGAGGGAAAACAGAACAAATGAAGTCAGCAGCCCTTTTGAAGCCACTGAAATTACTCCAGAATGAAGGGTTTAACCCAAAAAGCATGATGTGTAAGCTGGGAGAATGTCAGGATCTTCCAGTCTCAATCCCTACTCCTCTCTTGAACAACTTATCTCACCACTTTGGAAGCAAAAGATAAAATTCTAGGAGTGAAAATGTCAGTGTACTGCTTAGTATTGCAGGATAACTGATGGCAGTAAAATAACGTTTATTCATAATACATCATAAAGCAGATCAATGCCCAGGAATTCTTTTCTGATTTTGAGTTTTTGTGGAAACAACACGAGCAAGTTCAGCAAGAACAGTCCTTTCAGGAATCATTTACTGATAATAGGACTTGGCACTGTAAATTCAAAAAAAAAAATGAAGGAACATCTTTGTTTTTAAATTAGATAGTTTATCTAAAACTAATTGGTTTGTCTTTCAAGAGTGTTCCTAGAGTTTTTTTAAACCATAAGAATTTAGTTGAAACCACTCTTCCCAAGTTAACATGCTTCAACTACAAAGGCATGGGCTTTTTTAGAGAACAGCTATCTCTCCATCTCTCCTTCAGCAGCTGACGTTTCTTTGTCACCTGCTTCAGTGGTGCACCCTCACTGTTCAGGTGTCTTGGTGGGGGGTGGTTAGCCTCTGCTGCCATGGGAGAGGGCACAGGAAGAGAAGTCAGGCTTGCTACCTCTGTTGAGAAGCACTGGGAGATGTATTTATTCTTCCTCTTGTATTAAAAGAAAATTATATGATCCCAGGTTGTAAAGCCTAATGATAAGTAACAGTGGTTGTTGATGAACATTTAATATGCATTATTTCAAAAATCCCATTTAAGAGCTTCATGAGATATGTACGTGGATCACCCCAACCTTGTGACCATTTTAGATTCCTCACTACAGTCAAGTCACACACATAATTTTCATATGCCAATGTATGTAGGTTATTTGATCCAGTTCTAATTTCTACTATGTCTTATTAGTGTTGTGACAACACATTCCCAGTGAGGAATTGCCCAGACCTGTGTAAGTCTGATGAGCCTTGACTTAATTCACATCAGATTTATCTTTTATTCCAGACAGTGTCATACTGGTGCACACAAGTCAGAATGTTTCATTTAACCTGACAGCAGTGCTTTAGCTTGCGAAGGAAGCAACACCAGCAACTCAGGGCAGTGCCTGTCTGAGTTTCGAAGTGAATAGATCCTGTGTTACAAACTTACAGGCACTGTGCCTTGTTGCTGTATCACCTACTTCTAACATCATGGCAGGTCTAGTTACTTATTCCTGCAAGAGGTTGCCTATCAAAACTGCACATTTCTACAGCTTATAACCGGAGCAGTTATTACTACAGTTAATATCCTGGAACCAGTAAAAAGCTGGCTTACAGCTAAGGAGGTAAGATGACAAAGCAAGTTTGGTCCTGTGTGCTTCAAGTCATCTGTAAAATGTCTGTTAAATCAGGTCACAACAGGTTCAGACCTGAAGCAAGAAGTTGCATACTGGAGTGGTTGTAAACTGGAGGAAACATAGCGTTTTCTGTAATTTTGGGGGGTTTATCTGTTTTGTTATTGGATTTGGTGCATCATTTTTATTTTTTCTCTTTAGTGGGATTTTTCTGTTTGCAAGAAGTTGTTCTCTTTCTTTGTGACAATCTTAGGACATCTGTGGCCAGGAGTCAGGGCAGATTGTGCTCTTTAACATAGGAAGATACTGATGTGCATGCAGATATCATAAATCATACAGCTTTTCTAGACCACTCTGTGCTTTTCAAGTCAGTGTCTTCTAAGCAGCTGATCAGCATAATCAGTCAGAGTGTAGGGCTTGTTTTCATTTTTGCTGTGTGCCTATGATGTGGCGTTTCTCTTTGAGTGGATGCCATGAGATCATCCAGGCTAGGCACCGCACCATCCCTGTCTCCACCTCCCATTCCTTGGCCACCTCGGTCCTCTATCATCTGTGAATTCTTCAGGCAGGAGCACCAGTTCCCTCTTGGGTCAACTTGGTGTCAGTTCCCATCAGGGCTTAATTTAATTCAGCCCTCAAAATGTTACTGTACTAAAAGTGAGAAAATGGTATGTCTGATACCATCCACCTCCACAAATCAGCTCCTCAAATCAAAAACTCAGCTACCAGAGAGTTCTGAAAATTTGAAATTTTTGCAAACACAACAGAAAACTGGTTGGCTTTTTTTCCCCACTACATTTAAAAATCAAAAAGCATACCAAGAAAAGAAAATAAAAACAAATTATATTTTCATAAGACACATGCAATAGGTGTTTGGCACAATAAGTTTAGTCACCCTGACAAAATAATTATTTTCCCATTGTCCTGATGCAAATTATTTATTTTCAAAATTAAACTTGAACAAGAGGACAAAGAACCTGTTCGTTCCTTAAGCCCAGTAAAAGATAATCAGTAAGACTACAATATCACTTTTGTTTCCTACATTGATCATTCAGCTCCTATCCGAAATTTAATCCATGCAGCTTTCCCAAGAAGATACCATCAGAAACATGTCACTGCTAATCAAGCTTTAACATTTGGACTTTATCAAGTATAATTGAGGGATAATAGATATATTCATTATAGTCAAAATATAGACAAATGCCCAGTAGAAGATCCTTGGAAGAGGTGATAAGGATGTATAATGGTATTTCTGTACTCTGGTCATTCTCTGTCCTCCTGTAGTGTGCAGTTGCCACCTGTTAATAATTACTGCTGATTAACAAATGCACCCAGACTGTGACAGAATTGCATTGAATTTCTTTCCAGTTTGTCAGATCCTTTTGTCTTACTCTTCCTCTCCTAGATCACATTTTGCTGGTAAATTGGTTTCTTAAATAAGTCTCGCGTACTTTGCTCTTGAGTTAGCTTTCTTCTCTACAAGACATTGCTATATACTGTACCTTTAAGTACCCAAATCAATTTAATTACATTTCATTACAGGCAGTAGACCTGAAACAAACTAATGAAAGCAGCCATCGTGTCCGGTGGTATTTATATCGCCATTAAATTGAAAATACCCCCTTTAGGCTCTTAAAAATTAGTTTCAATATTTAACACTAATAGCTTTTGGAATTGTTGATGGGGATAGTTTTAATAAATTCGTTACAAACTGTTTACCTTTACAAGGAAAGAAGCTTGTTCCTTGCAACAGAAGTGAGCTAAAGATAGATGACTTAAAAGTATTTGGGTTTTGAAATGCTGTGAGCTGCCCACAATCTGTTGAAAAATACCATGAAGATCATTATACAATGATAGTTGTATGCCTTGTTTAGTCAAAAGCAATGCCAAGTCACCACAGTCCCTGTGTTAGAGTTTATTGTTTGCCTCACTGGTTTTATTGAGCTGGTTTGGCTTGCCAACTTGGGATTTTGTAGTAGAATTTATTTGAAGACCTCATTATAAGCACTACTGTCAGCAGAGAGAAGAATGAAAATTTGCAGGGAAGAAAAGAAGGAAAAACATCCGCTGCACAAAAGAGTGCTCGTGCTAGCATCCCAAATATAGCTCCCTTGCTGCTGAGGCACCTTGCAATGCTGTTTCTGAGGAAGCAATGTTGACAAAGTATTTTTGATATTCTGCAGAACAAGGGTGCCATATGCTATTCCTGTAGAGTTCATGGGACAGTGCAGGTATCAGGGATTTATTTCATCCACTTCCCATCAGAACCAGGCTGCAGATATTAATGTAAAAATACATATGGAATAGACAACAGGAAGAAATGTTTAGGGGAAGTTTCACATGACTTTTTTTTGAACCACGTGCCAGGGTTTTACTTGGGGGAAGCAAGAATGAGAAAGGAGAGTATACCTCGCCATGGATGTATCCAGATCCACAAAGCTGGAAGCATTTTTGACTTGCGCTATTGAAACAGAGCAAGGATTTTAAATGCTTGTTCTGAGGAAGATGCTACAGACCTTCACTCTGAGGAATGCAACATTAATGTGAAGGGGTAGCAGAGATCAAGAAAGTGGTACCTTGCTCCAAGAGCTCTGCCTACATCTGGTGTGTTCTGTTCCAATAAAAGATAACAGAAAGGTCAGCTTAGTAGTCATAAATTAGATAGGATGGACATCTGGGGAGATAAAAGAGCTGAGTCAAGGGATTTTCACAAGCCCCCAGCACATAGTCAGGAAAAGTTGAAAAGTTCGTGATGAAGAAGAGAAGAAAGACGACCCTTCATGAGGCTGAAGGACCAGAACGACCACCAAAGATTTCCCCAAAAGGATGACTCTGCCTCAAGCTCCGCCTAGACCCTGCCTATTATGAATATGATAATTAGATTGTGAAATTAAATGAATATGCATGTAGAGATGTTGTAATCACTCATGAAAATTGTATAAATTGCCTGACTTTTCACTGAGAAACTTTGGAGCTAGTTTGTCCAGCGAGAGCTCCCCAGCGTTGCTCGAAATAAATACCTTTGCCGCTTAAAGACCCAAAACTGTCTGAGCAGTCATACTTCTGCCTTTTTGACATCACTATGTAAGCATGGCTGATGTCTCCTCCTTTTGCAGGCAGAAAGTAATAAGTAGTCTATTCCTTTTCCTTTTATCAAATCGAAAGTCTGTCCACTTCTTCCTCCTCTTCAGTCTATTTAAAAGAAAATAAATGATCAGAAAACTACAACAGAGTGAATTATAGAAAATCACCTTTCTGGTAAGAAATTCTGACCCTGGAGAAGGAGAAAGAAGGGAACCATTTTTCTTCAGCAGAATAAAGGCATGGGCTTCTCACATGTTTTTGCTCCTTCAGTTTTATAGTAGAGAAATCACCACACAAGTTATGATGAACCAGAGATACAGAAATAATGCTAAGTATGATCCTTGTAGTCTTAATGCTTGGATAAGATTATTAGACTTAAGCTACTCATCATAACTATTGCTATAAACTATTATGTCTATTGCTATAAACTATTAAAAATGCATGTATTTTATAAACATGTACATATTATATGTAGTGTGTATATATATATATATATGGAAAAGTTTCTAATAGTTTCCAAATTGATTTAAAAATTTAGGGCTTTACAGGTGTTTTTCTTGCATTCTCATGGATCCTCCTTCCAGCTTGGAGGACATGGTTTGTATAGAAACTGCTTTTTGGAGACTGGATATAGATTGGAAAGATTGGAAGTAGGAAATTTTGGGTTGAGCAGGTGTCCTAAACATGAGTGATCTCTCAGTGGACAGTGACTGTTGATTCTAGGGAAAGTTCTGACTGTACTGTAAAAGCCCAGCCGAGATTTTAATCTTCCTTATTTTTCCCTTTGAAATTGCAACTGAGATACACACATTAGTACAAATGCATTATGTGAGGAGTACGGACATTCAAAATCTGTAGTTAGGTGTCACCTCTGTCTATGATAATTTACTTACAGCATTTCCCTCTATAACAGTCATGAGTATCTCTTTTCCTCCTGCTGTGTCACACCCTTGCTGAGTTCTCTTTCCTAAGAGTTTAGTGGAAAGGGAATTTTCAAGACATTTTCTCTTGCAGTTCTGAGAGCTAGGTGCCCATGGTGTCTGTGGACAGAAAAGAACGGTCAGAGAGGTGCCTTGAGCAAAGGCAGAGCATAGGAAGGGGTGGCATTCACTGCTGGATGTCTGGAGTAGCTGAGGTATGGAGTGGTAACGTTCTTTACTACTCCAACAGTGAATGATTATTCTGTAATAATGATGATGATGATGATGATGATGATGATGATAATAATAATAATAATAATAATACAATAAATTATAATACTATTGTATTGTGCTTATTTTTTTTAATTCAGCATTTCATTACAAAAATTTTGTTTAGCACCATGCCAGGTGCTTGCTTCAATTTCCGCTGAGCTCAACAGAAAGCAGGCATTTTTAAAACTGTGTGAGACTGGGAAAACTCAGTGTTACTGATTTAGATTTAACATTAAGCAGTGATAAAGACAGTTGCAATCTATTAATACTGAAGGCATTTGAAATGTTGTCATTTAATAAGAACAGTAGGAAAAGTCAGTTTATTTTCTTGTGATAGTTTCAGACTATAATATGTTTTTAAAAATGTGTTATTTTGGATTATTGCATTACATTATGGTGCAGAAATAAAACAAGAATTACTCAAACTCTCCTTTTTTATTTCTGAACTAGCTGTTTCTAGTATTTGTATTACTTTGTTTCTTTCCTTTTTTTTTAATACATCACCATTACAACAGTTATAAATAGAAGGAATAGAATTTCTTTCTGTACACCTTCGAGAAAACTGCAACAAGGAAAATTGCATTGATTCTTTTTCCCTTGTGTGAAGAAATGGGCAGTTAGTATAACTAAGTTAAATAGATGTCCAGTTTGGTAATCCTGAGGCTTTCCTATCTTCTACTCCAAAACTTCCTTATAAAATGGAAGTGACTTCAAACCAGAATGCCATTTGCAGTGTGAAAATAGAGGCGTGGAAAACGACAAAACTATTAAACAAATAGCCTAAAAAGTTGTCATGAATTGGAGTATTTCTGAAATGTGTTATTTTATAGAACTTTCTACATTTTATTTTCTCTCCTGCTGTGTCAGTACAGTCAGCGCATCGTATCCTGCACCACTAAGAATATTTGCCACCCAGTGGCAGGAAGAAGTTAGTGGTCTACTTGTGTATCCGTACTGAAAATACTAGCGGAAAATACTCTGTACTTGACATGGGAAACTGTATGGCATTTTCGCTGACTGTTGTCCTGATGTTTGATGTTGCAGGACGGATGGTCACAGTATCACTTTGTAGCCTCATCTTCAACAATAGAAAGGGATCGGCAAAGACCGTACTCTTCATCACGCACGCCCTCCATCTCTCCCGTGCGCATGTCTCCTAACAACCGCTCAGGTAAGAGCTGCTTTTCAGGACTGAAGTAAAGACAGAGGTAATCCATCACTATCATTTTTCTTCTTTGAGCCATGTCACTGATATCTGGATTTATTTTTAACTGTGGTGGAAGGGCACAAAGCATGTTCTTTACTCTTACCTAAATTATCTGTTCGAAACAGGATTTTTTTTTTATTTTATTTTATTATTAGCACCTTTTAAAGTTTTACAGCAGAAAAAATATTCCACAACAAACACGTTATGAATTCCCATGACGTGTTTTTGGGATTACCTGGTTCCATCTAAGGGCAATGGTGTCCATTAGTAGCACAAGGAAATTCTGTAACTCACTTTGCTAGTCATGAAAGCCACTATGTTGTTTATGGTCATTCTGCACACTTAGCAGAAGTTGAAGGATCCACATTACTTTTTGTCAGCTTTTATTCTGGGTATGTGTGCATACATATGCAGATGTCAGTTTCACAAAAGTTTGGCTACAGGTCTTGAGTAAAAAATGAATCTCAACTTATGCAATAGTGTAAATAGTGTAATTTACACTGTTTACTTAGTTACACATCAGGTAATCTTCCCCTCATCTTATTCTAAGGTAGAATGTACCTTGATTAGATAAAGCCATTCCCAGTGAAAAACGTTTAACATAAACAGAGTGTAACAGTCTTTCAGTGTGCTTTTTCGCTACTTGTTCAATCAAATGTTGCCATTCCAAAGGTACACCAGGAGTTTAGGATTAAAATTGGCCAAACTTATTACTGTCATTAGCACTGTGCCGTAGTTTGGATTTTAAGAAAATTGTTTTGCTAATTGTCTAGAAGCTGCATTTTAGTCCTGCAGAACAACCACAGAGGAGATTTGAAAATGTAGCCAGAAGTACAGTGAAAGCTGCTATTCTGTTTTCAAAATCTGTCATTGCACAAGTCCATAAAGGACTGCTACTCCATTTTTTTCTTCTCCAAAATCTCATTTTGACTGTAAGTGCAAAGTACTTGAAATGTCTGGCCCTGACATCTTAGTTTTGTCTCTTGCCAGAACTGTCTCCTCACTTCTGTTACTCTAAATTTTTGGATGAAATTTTACTGCCATCATCAGTTATTATAAGACTGGGAAAGGACAAATAATAGTGGCTGGTTATGAAGGAAGAAGAGCCAATATCATTATATACTGGTCAGTTCAATGTCATTCTAGAAAATTGGTGGAACAAATAATCACAACCTGAGCACCTCAAAGGTGGTAGGAACATAAGATACTACTTAACTCTGGGAGTATCTATTTTTAAATAGTAGTGTAAGTTGCTGTGTGTCTGGTAGTATCCATATCAAATAAAAACATTGATTCAATACTGCCTGTTCTTAAATCAACCTGAATGCGTGCTACAACATACTTAAAGCACTTTATGGAAAGAATAGTCAGTAAGTACAATCTACTGTAATCAGTAAGACTCTTTCACAAAATGTTTTTATAGGTAAGCTAGGGCAAGCTAGTGAACAGTCCAGAAAATACCATATGTGGTAATGGCATGACTGAAAACCATTCACAAAGAAAGGGGATTGCTTATTGCCAAAATAGAAGAATGCTTTGCTTGGAGGTTTACCTGGGTCCAGTACTCTTCAGTGGTTTCAGTAATGACCCAGATAATATGCAAAAGATGCCTGTTAGCTTTGTGGGTCGCGTAAACCTCAGAAGGGAGAAACTCATGTTCTTTCAAGGGCGTTATTGAAATTCAATCTGATCCTGAGAAACTGGAGATAATGTTCAAAGGAAAAAAAAAAAAAGATCCAGTCCTTTACAAATAAAGGAGAATATCTGGCTAGATGAAAGTTCTTTAGAAATGATTTAGGGATTTTAGTCAGTTGCACATATGAATTGGAAGATGGAGAAATCAGGATAGGAGAATACACTGAATGGACTGTACTTGTTTAACTCAAGTAAAAGAGGCATGAGATGGGGACAGTGGGAAGAGGTACACACCAAGTATTCAAACACATGAGAGCCAGCTATGAAGAGAAACGGCATGAACTTTTTTCTACTTCCATAGCAGACAAATGGAAATAACGAGCAGCATGGAGTCAGACTAGACATCAGGGAACATTTCCTAACAGTGGGGAAAGAAAGCACTGGAACAGACTGCTTGGAGCAGTTATGTGATCTCTGTCATTAGAGATCTTTAGCTCTAGATTAAAATCTGTCAAGAATTATTTTGTTATACTGGATCCTACCTTGGGGTAAAGAGTTGAAGTAAATGAACTCTCAACATCCCATCCATGAATAGGACTTGGTGATAACGTGCTTAAACTTGAGTAGTGAGCTCTATATTCTTTTCTGTGCCCTTTAAGAATAAGAGAGAAAACCATGATATCAGTTTTCAGTCTATCAACCAATGATTTTATGCTTGCTTCCAGTAAAAACTCTGCAAGAGGCTGCTTCTGCATTTTAACGCTTGCCTAAAAGCAGTTGTCCTCCCATGGGAAGAGAGAGAGAATTCCCACAGGGAACAGAAAGAGATGTTTTTTTCTGTATCAGTCAATTTTGTTCAAGACACCAGAGTGTTTAAAATCATTGCCAGGGTATATGAAACAAAATGTGTCCCTCAGTTAGCAGCTTTTCCAAGAGTTGCATTCTGGTTTGTTCCCCATTTAGACTCAAGCTGCCATGGGCTGATTTGGTAGTTTAATGTCATGCTTCTTTGTATCTGCTGGATTATGAGCTTTAGATTTACATCACTATTGACAAACAGTTTAAAAGCAATTCTCAGTTCTAATGGCTTCGTAAAAAACTATCACCTACATTTGCTCTGTAAATTTAAAGGCCAGGGCCAGCATAACCAACTGAAGCAGAATTCAATATTACTGGTGCTTCCCTACTCCTTAGTTTAGTACAAATGCTTCTCTGTTCCTTAACTAAAAATATAACACAGTTTAGAGATGATGAAAGATACAATTCAGGGTCAAACTTCACAGATGAGTTTGTCTCACACTTTTAAATATTTTCTTTTCCTTCTTTTTAAACAAAGACATTGTTACTGCTTTTGAGGTTCTTTTGACACAGCAAATATCTGGGTGGAGACAGGGGAGTATGTGAAAGGAAGCACCAGCATTTTAGGGTTTTTTGTGCAACTCTGCCCTCACAAGGCTCTGGGGGGCTCTGCTGCTCACGCTGTACCCCTTCTCCTGCCCTCCACAACAGGGAAAGTGCACTTTATCTACCAACACCTAGATTGAAGTCAGTTTTGACAACCTTTATTTTTTTCCTTTACATTTTTCCTATTGCTAAGCATCACAAGCTCTAAGGCTTCGTGATTAGTGCCACTGATCACCTTCACATTCTCCAGTGCTTGAGACTCGAGTATAAAACCCAGTTCTCTTCCTCATCACGTATACTTTCCTCCTTTTAGCCATACCATAAGAATAGGTGATGAAGGATTTCATTTTAATAAAAATAGGTTAAAGTAGCAGTTGTTGTTCCAATGGCAGTTGTTCATATATAGATATTTAAAGACAGAAATTGAGTTACCTTAAAGTGTTAGATGTTCTTTGCTATGTTTTCTATAAAAAAAACCTTTCCTTTCTTTCCTTTCCTTCACCAAATAGAATAATTTAATTGGTTTATTTATTTTCAAGAGAAAAGTGAATAAACCATTTTATAAGGGTTTTTCCACACAGTTGAAAGTTAACAGTCTTTTCAACAGAAATAAAGTAACCATTTTGAGGAAAAAAATGGAAGTGCCTTTACCAGAAAGTTTTGACAAGTTAAAGAAATTGAAAACAAAAAGGAGAAAACAAAAATATTGTTGTGCTTTTTTTCCATAGTAATTGTCTTAGACATTAGATGCAAGTGAAAAAGAATTAAACATTCAGAGAGAAAATTATGTTTGCAGTTGATTGTCCAATGAATAGATTTGCCTTGCACTTGAAATAACAGCACCTTTTCTTTTCCTCCATAATGTGGTAGTGTTTCTTCAATCAGTTTCATGTTAGAATGCTAACAGTTATAAACTTTACTAAAATGTTTGCTCTAGAGTTAGACACTACATTCAGTCATATATGGTAAAAAAAAAGAAAATCCATTTTTGTCATCCAGCAAGTGCCCCAGCCTCACCTCGGGAAATGATCAGCCTAAAAGAAAGAAAAACAGACTATGAATCAACTGGAACCAACGCCACTTACCATGGAAACAAGGGAGAACACACTTCTAGAAAAGACACCATGACAGGTGAGATTATGCTTGCATAGCATATGTAAAAATCATCTGTGATAGACCACTGATTTTATAGGCTTGGCTGGGTTTACTGGCATAGAGTCAACCTGCTTTGGTTGATTCCAAAGTTTTAGCCACCTCGAGAAATACAAGTGAAGATATATTTGAATTAATACAATGCTATGCGAAAATTATATGTAAAGACTATGTTTCTTCACAGAAGAGTGGCTCTAAACAAAATTTTACTTATCTTTTTCAATTTTACATTTGTTTTCATTTCAGGAGGAAGTTGGTTGATCACTTTGAATTAACTGGTATAGTTGAGCATGTGCAGTGATCCCTAACATCTGTCTTTTGCAGGGAATGGCTTTCTGGGATCAGTTAGCTTATTTTGTGTATCAGTCATTCCTAGGAAATTTGCACCTGTTCGTAAAGTCTATCCATGTTACTTTCTCAGCTGGGCTGATTTAAATACAGTAATTTTCTCTGTATGTTGTGGCATCTGTTCCAGGTTTCATTGAAGGCTTCTTTTCCCCGGTGAGCTCATTAACCTGTTAGCATTTCAGTAATTAGAAAATTTTGAGTACTTTGCCGAGTGCTGCATGTCTTCATGAATTGGTCTCTATCACCACTGTACAAGGCTTATATAATCATTATTGAACATTTTGTCACATTTATATAGTGCCAAGCATGATGGTGTGCTCTTCTCCAAATGCTGCTTCAGGGGAAGCAAAAAAATCACAGTGAGGAGTCACTCTGCACTTTCTGAATGCCTGTTACCTTCTCCCAAGCCCTCTGCAGTGGTCTTCCACAGAGGCAGAATGGGCTGCCTTTGTGTTCCTCAGCTCACTGGGGACAACCAGGAACATGCTGACTCAACATCAAACCATCCATACTAGCTTCCAAGACTGCATTCAGGATATGAAGACACTCATACTGCATCTACTGTGTCATATGTGATTGTGCAAGCAAAACCTGAAGGCCGGACTTGGAATTTGTGTGAAAATGCAATATGGAACGTTAATTAGCATGAAAGTGAAAATCTGAAGAGAGGAATGACAGTTAAGAGCATCTGGAAAATGCAGGAATTAGGAGTGTCCTGAATGGCTTCTGCAGGGTCCTATGGGAGTGTGCGGAAGATTCAGTCAAGGTACTGCATTTTATGTATCTGTAATGTTTTGAGTGTTTCACAGTCGCTGCACAAGGTAGTTCTCTAAAACACTTGAGTGGTCCTTACTTGTCTGATTATGGAGGACAGGACTGCAGTTTTTTCAGCCATTTGTCAAGGACCCATGAAGGGTGAATCTCAGGAAGAACAGCATCAAGCTGAAAAGGAAAAGGCAGAAACATTAGTATTTTGTTCCAGCTCTATCTGCAAATTTAGACTAGCAAATTATATCAGAAGGTTCACCAAAAATAGTGTCTCCATGTTGAAAATTTGTATTTCCTTGCAGATAGTCTTGTCTCCCTCCACACATTAAAAAAAATGAGCTTTTCATTTTCCCCATCCTTTTTCATTTTGTTTTTTTACTGTAGGGTTTTTCTTCTCCCATTCCTGTTTCCCTTGTTTCCTTTCTCTTGCAATATAATTTTCAGATTATGAGGTTTCTAATGCCCCAGCAACCTTTGCTCCCCTTTGATTTTTGCATTGTGTTTTCCTTTAATATCGCCTTGTATTTGTCTGTTTCTATTGATTATTTGGATGGGCTTTTAATAAGGAAACTTGAAACTCTCAGCATCACACTCAGCTATCAACTGTCTTTCCAGCTATTGAGCTCAGTCAGGAAAAAAAACAACTAAATTTGAATCAAAAAATGTAATAATATTTCAGTCTTACATGACCAACATACAAATAAATATGGAATTAACAAATAACTTTCTCTGTCTTTCAGATCACCAAATCTCTGCTCATTTGGTCTAAGCTCAAATTAAGCACCATTTTAAGAACAAAAGAAAATCACAGAAGGAGTCTTGCTCATCAACATTCAACATGACATTTGTGTAACTTAATTGTAGCTCATTAAATAATAAATATTTGATTAAAGAAAAATCTAAAATCAGTGTTTGTGATTTTTGTGAGATTTTTACTTTACTGAATGGCCTCATATAAGTTCATGTAGCAAGTTCATTGCAATGCCTGTGTTTCCTTTTGTGCATCAGACAGTGCATTGCAGCTGATACATCCACTTAGATGGGACTTAGATGAAGGTTTTTTCAGGTTTCACCTGGCATATACTTATTTTGATCTGCTCTTTTATTTTTTTGCTAAGCTGATGTATTACACAGAGCTTTCTTTGACTTATGGATTTATACAGAATGTAGAGCCACAGCTGTAGTTCCAATTTATCCATGACTGTCTCCATGCTCTTCTCCAAAGCTCTTCTGAGTTTATAGTTCAAAAATTTAATGACCTCTTGACTGGGACTGAAATGAAGGTTTTTTGATGGATTTTCAAAGTAGAAATGTTGGCTTCCTGCCGTTGTGGGGAGTTGTCAGAAAACCTCTGGGAAAAATGAAGAAACTATGAAGTACACAGTTTGGCTGAAGATGATAACTTATATTGATTTCACAGGGTTAGCTAAAAAACTAGAGGCACAATATCAAAGTTCTCATTGCTCTCTTCACAGGTTTATGAGGCCTTTTATATTTACTGTCCATTTTCTCCTCTCTGTAGATAATAATAAGCAATAATAAAATTTTGTCACCTAAAGTATATTTTTAAGACAAAAACTGTTATATTCCATTTAAAAAAATGGGAACTAAATGTGTATGTGATAATATCATCTATACCATGATGTTTTCCTTCAGAACAGGGAAGATAAGGTTCCTGTAGACTGTCATGGGACTCCTTTGAAGTTTCTTTTACTTTCTTAGTTCCCTCACTGAACTAATATGTGCATCATAGTCTACACACTGCATCTTCACTTCCAGCTGCAGAAAAACCTTCTGATTAGTTTATTTTTCTTTTGGCTGTAAAGAATCAATCATCAATACTTTTATTATTTAAACTTACTGGCAGGTCCCTGCACATTCAGAACACAAACAACCACCATCAAGTGTTACAATAGCTATAGGTGCTCAGGCTAGTTGAACTTATTATTGCTTTAAGAAACCAGAATACCCTGTAACCTTTCTCATGACCTTACCTCGTTTGTCACTGTGTGGGAAGGTGCCAGTGATAGTGACAGGCAATGATCTCTGTTACCTAAGATTTGTGAGGCACAGAAGCATTTTCCTTTACTGTCCTGAAATAAATTTTTTAAAATGGGCACCTGCTGCATATAGCAGAAAAAGCAGGTTATGAAATACCAGAGGAGGATGACTACGTAGCCAGCTGACCTCTCCTTTCTTGTTATCAGTTTGGGTTTCTGAGGGCAAAAGGCTAGTATCTTGTTATTTCAAAGTGTCTGTAAATGTGTTTAGAATAAATACAACATTTGAAAGCTGAATGTTACATCATGAATCAAGTGACTGGGACATATGAGGATAACTTTGGTCAGTGACATTTTTATCACATAAACCACCGAGTAACGTAATTTTCAAAGCTGTTGTCAACTTTAAAGAAGACTCCTGTGAGGAACTATATGCCTTTTTTTTAACATGTATCACTTTGAAAACTGCCCAGGGGAAGAAAGAAAGGTATTTTTCTGTAATGTTCGTTATGCAATGCAACCACAAAGTACTGCAGGTTGATAACAATACTCATTTTAGAACTCTCGCAATTTTGCCTAGTAAAAGATATGTCTTCAGTACTATCATGATGGATATTTAGATAATGCATAAAATATATACATAAACATTCACACTGATCACTGCTTAATTAATTTCATCTGCAGCTACAGTTCTCACATCTCTGCAAAGAAGTGTGGCTGCAAGAAAATCCCCATTTCTTACTCCTTTTACTCCTTTCCCTTCTCTTACCGTACTTTAAAAAAGAAAATTATTTCATTAGCCTCTCTTTCTGTCTGTTTTACATACACAATATTAACAGGGCAAATCAGATACTAACCACACAATATCTGTCCATTCATCTAGCTCATTCTCTCCTTTCTTTTATATCTACTCTCTGCTTTTGGACAGCAAAAGTCAACTGCTCACTGAAGCATGGCAGAGCAGAAATGGAGTTCCCAGGGATGCCACCTGCATGTTCAGAAGCGGGTACTGGAGCAGGGCTGCATGCACTGCTAGCAGCTACATTGCTTCACTTACATTTCCTCCAGAAACAGAATTATCTCAACCTCTAAGATAGCCTAAGCCAAGATTTCTTATTCTTGAACTCTTGGCATTTATTTTCAAGCACTTTATGTCTCATTGTTTTTATTACATTAAGAAAAGAATAGTAGGTTGTTTGAATTTTCATCCACATCACTGCAATGAAATCAGCAACGCAGAGCTTGCAGCTATTTTCATAAGCTGATATTATCCATTTTCCATCGCAGAATATGGGATCTGGGAGACCATAAATCTTCCATCCGGCTTATAACATTTGTGACCATCAGTGCAAATGTCACAAGAGTGCATTGGACAGCTATGCACCAACTGTGAACTATTTCTGGGTTTATGATAGTCATGGCTGTTAGCAGCACATATGTACCATATGCCTTTTTATATATCTGTATGGAAGGGTCGTGACCCTCCTCTTAAGGTCTCTCTGATTGCCTGCAGAAACAATGTACAAACTAGCATGTGTCCAGTTTGCTATTTTTCATCAGATTCTTCATAAAACCCTCAGATGTTGCACCTTATACCAGTCTTTTGACATCAAACGACCATGCACAATGTTGCCCTGTCTGACTAGAAATTTGCATGCATGAAACATCAAACCTGCTTATCTTGCAATTTGTATACATGAAAACAAGGTGGTTACAAGAAGTTCTTCCTCCATCTATGGCAGTCCAACACACTGAAAGTCACTTTCATCTTTTTTTCAAGATCTAGGACTTCACAAAATGGATAGCTGAAACACTGGGTATCTTTAGATCATGATAAGAGGAATTCGTGTAACCCAAGTTCTTCTAGCACTTTATGGGGCAAGCAAGAAAATCAGAAAAAAAAAGGCATAAAAAAGATGATATCAAGGAAAGATCTGTCAGTTGTACTACTGATCGTAATGCTGTCATGAGATGCACCAGAAGGAGCAATGCTGATGTGAACTCCTAATACCAATGGCCTCCAGAGCTCTTCCCTATTTCTTACATAAGACTATGCACTTTTTTTACTAATTGCATCCAGCTCTTCAAGACACAAGAGTTTTTTTCACCCCATCAGTTAATGGTTATGAAGTGAAAAATCTCTTTTTCCAGCTGTTAGATCTTATCACTCCACCATATAAGCCCAGTCTTTATCCTGTTTTCACAAACATGCTGGAGATCTTTAACAACAGCGTCTGAGATCTGAAAAGAAGCAACATGGAACAGTGCTGACAAAAATTTTACCCTCAACATGTAATCCATCCCTGATGTGAAGATCAGAATTGGCATATTCCAGTCAACTTTGAAGGCCATGCCATTCCTTTCTCCAGAAAGGGTGCAGTGGTGAGGGGAAAGGTAGAGGCAGTTTTACATGCAGGGGTCCATGCTAGCATGTTGTCAAAGGAAGAAAGACTTTTTACACCTTCGGTAACTGTGGTTCTTCTTAGTGATGTGACTAGCATGGATCCCATACCCAGCTTTCAGCTCTGATGTTCAGTACTAGCCCTCAGAGGTGCCTCCAGGTTTTATACCATTGCAAGGACATAAGAGAAGTCACAATCAACATCCACTGATGACTCTGATTGACAACTACTCAGTTTTTACTTTCAGGCCTGTGCTTTTGTAGTAAGAGTCCTCATGACAGCATCCAATCGTTGGTTATGTCTGGAAATTTAATAATGCATTAATAGCGTGCAGCAGCCACACAAAAGGCTGCCTTCATCGTCTTTCAAATATGAGAAATAGCTACAATCTTTTGAGTCCTACCAGCAAAATAAGCTTCAGCTAGATAGTCAAATCACAGTGATCAGTGGAGTCAGCTTTGCAAGGAAAATTCTAAGCTTTTTGTAAGGGGTTTTTTGGGACAAAGTGGGAAATAAATTTTTGCAAAACTAAATGTTTATATCCTCGTTGTCTTTAGAATTACTTCAGATTTCAAACTCAGATCTCGGTTTTGTCTGTGCATTTCAGTAGTAGGACATCTGAGAAGAAAGTGACAACAGTGACAGTAGTCATGGATTTCAGACCCCCTTGCCAAGACCTCTTCAGTATAACTACATATTACTTTTTTGCATAACTCCTTTCTCACTTGCATTTAACCACTTTTTGCATGAATAATTTCATGAAGTAGCAAAATCACTACTATATTAATTAATAATTAGTAATCCACATCATCCAACTGAAGTGAAAGAACTGAAACGTTTCTCAATCTCAATATTTACAAGTGCTACCTGTTTAGCATATGTGTGATATAGAATCCCATCTCTAACCTGAAATATATTATTGAATGATAGCTGTATATGAAATTATTTTGTTGATTTATATATATGAAGCACACAAGATTGATGTGAACGTGACAGAGCCTGTCAGCATTAATAAATGTATACCAAGGACATGTATGTACACCAAAGCAAAGATGATGACTGTTTAGTGAGAGGAAAATAGAAGTCTGCAGATGCTTTTAAAGACTTTGGTGTGTGGGAAACCAACATTGTATGATGTATTTAATGAAGCCTTAAGAATTCCCTTTTGAGGCCAAAGAGGTATGTTTGGTAAACCTGATTTTTCCTTCCTTTTTTCTCTCTCCAGCTCAGAACACTGGAATCTCAACTTTGTACAGGAATTCGTATGGTGCGCCTGCTGAAGATATCAAACATAACCAGGTAAGTACAGAGACTAAAATGTTACCGTTCCAGATGGCAAAAGACCAGTGCAACATCTTATATGAAAATGAAGAAAAATATCACAAATTAAAAAATTCACATATACAAACAGACTTCTTCCTGTAGATTTTTTCTCCTATGCTCAAATTAAACACCTGTGTTTGAATACATGAAATGAAATGGAGGTCCTGAAAGTCCTGCACACCTTGATAGCGATACTAGAAATAGAAAATAGAGTAGTTATGCTCACTTGTGCAGTTCTAATATTGGGCCCAAATTTGTAAGATCACTTGTGGGACTGTGAAAGGTAGTGAATTTAAGCAATCTTTTGTACTGTGTGCATAGAGTCCAATACAGGCATGTTTTGAACAAATATTGCAGAGTTTAGGCCATAGCAGTGCAACTGCTCCTGTCGTCTTGGAGCATTACTAACTCTTGCAAAGTCAGCAGGATGCTCAAAGTCTTCTGACATCGGTGTCTGAGAATCAATATTTGCAGTGATGACTTTATGAAGATTGACAGGCTACATTATTTTGCAATCACAAAGTCTGCCCAAACTTATAGAGGTGGCATAAAGTGAAAGATAGTCTCCTAAGATAGTCAGCATGTGTTTATACATTTCAAATTTTAATGAAGTCCCAACTATGAAAGCAGAGATTCACTAGGGCTATATGAAAAAAGTTTTATGGCAACCTTAGGTTAGGGAACCATCTGAGATTTTTTTTTCCTGCTTATCATAAACATTTCAGTTTCAAGGCAACTAGCTGGAATGTACAACGACACAAGATTGTCAACTTGAAGTGTTGAGGAGGTGGTAAGATGGTTCTGCTTAACAGTAACACAAGAACCCATTTCAGGGCACTTTGCTTGACATTTTCTCATGTGACTGTCCTGAAGACTGTAAATGGTTCTTAAGGATACAGTGTTGCCTGCCCCCTAAATCTCACTTCTGTCAAAGACAGCTGCAAAATGTTTAGCGTCTTTGAAGTGTATATTGCTTCCATTCAAATTCTTCAAGGCTGAGTTTTGGTTACCATTATATAGCTGCCAGTTATACATAGATTGTAGCTATGAAAGTAACTATAAGCTATGCTGCGTAAACTACTTTTGACATAAAGCAGCATCTTTAGCAGCAATAATATGAAATAATAAATATATTTGAATAATAATAATACTACTATTGCACGTAAAGAAATAAAATGACAAGGCAGAACTGTGGAATTAATTCACTACTAAGCAATACCTTGAGCAGATGTTAAGATAATGCACAACTTCGTATTTCAAGCACAATGAACATATGTAAGATTTACTCCTTCCATCCTGTTGCCCACAATAAGTTGTATCTAACAAGCTGTGGGTGTTGCTATCTTTCAGGTTTCAACACAGCCAGTTCCACAGGAGCCCAGCAGAAAAGATTATGAACCATATCAACCATTTCAGAATTCAACAAGAAACTATGATGAGTCCTTCTTTGAGGACCAAGTGCATCATCGTCCACCTGCAAGTGAATACAACATGCACCTGGGACTAAAGTCAACTGGCAACTACGTCGACTTCTATTCAGCTGCTCGTCCCTATAGTGAACTTAACTATGAAACAAGCCACTATCCAGCCTCTCCCGACTCCTGGGTTTGAGACTTAGGCAGATACAAAAGCTCCAGGAACTGTGCATGTGCATGCATACCACAAGACATTTTTTTTTCCTGCAAATTTAGTTTGTTAAAGCCTGTTCCATAGGAAGGCACAGATAACCAGTATGGAAAAAATTAAGAGATTTTTTTTAGAAGGCTAAAAGATATGAAGGCTAAACCTGGGAGTAATTAGAAAGAAATATATATATACATATATATATTTTACAGTGTGGGGCAACTTTACTGTTGGCCTGTAGAGTCTAAAGTTCAGTCCTGTATATTGAATGTGGCTGAAGGAAGGAGGAAGAACATGACAGTGGATGTGGGTCAAGAGTTAAGCACAAGTTACTGAGCAGCATACATACTTTATGGGGAACAGCTTCTCACACTTTGTTTAATATCCTCATTCATTGTGAATCTAGGCTTCAAGTTGCATTTGGGGTTTCCTCTGTACAGCAAGATATTTCTTGCCTTTTGTTAATGCATTGTTGTAAAGTATTTGATGTACATTACAGATAAAAAAAAAGGTGCATTGTGTATATTACACCAATGCCACAGTGTTTCTTCATCTATGGTTCTAAATATTGCTTCAATTTCAAATTTTGAAAGATGTATGAATTTCCAGTTTTTTGTTTTCTTTTCCCCGGTGCGTTTTAACAAAAAAAAAAATCAAAAAAAAATCAAAAAACAAAAAGGAATATTTAGCAGTATTGTTTGTTCTGATATGTGAATTTGTTTGTGGCAACTAAAAAAAAAGGCATTCAGCAATTTCTGACAACTAACATTCATCATTCCACACTCCTTGTCAACGAAGTGCTTTTTCACTGCCTAAAATTTTAGATGTAGATATTTGAAATAGATTTTTTTCATTTATACCAGTTTTCTTTATGATGATACAGTGTTAAAAGAAAATAAATTACAATTGATCTGTCATCCATATTTGCTAAGAATGTCTATTTCCAAGAACCTACCATACAAATACACATTCTTACTTGTGTGTGTCCATGTATGCATAGTATTCTGTGTGCGTGTATTTGAGTGTGTGTTTGCGTGGCGTAAGACTTCTTTCCATCTGATGTTCTCCTTGTTAAGCTTCAATTTTTGTTTGATTTTCAGTTCTTTTAAACAGTGGAAACTCCAGTATGTGCTTTCCCTTTCTCGCTTTTGTAACCATTGATAGAAATTCAACACTGTTAGACCACATGCTCACAAAAGATGGAGTAACCAATTTTTTTTCTCCGACTTCATCACCCCTAGGTGCCATTTTCATTAAAATAGCATCTCTTAATCTTCTCTTGAGGAAATTTCATTACTCTCCAGCCACCAACCAGTAAGTGCTCAAGGAAGGCAGAGTTTGATCTTGCCATCTCCCTGAGGGAATGGAAAACAAAGACCCAACAGACGCAAGTCTGGACTTCTCAAACTCTTTAGACTACAAAAGGGTCCAATTCCTGAACCATTAGGACAATCATTTATTTTAACCCATACCAAAAAGAAAATCCAATACTCAGAACACATTCCTCAAGTACTGAAATAAAGACCATATCTGTGCATTTAAAGTAAAATTCTAAAAAATGTAAGGGACAGAATTTTTTTTTTTAATTTAAAAAGAAAAGTTATCTAGGCTAGGAGACCAGAAGAACTGGCATATTCATTTTAGTTCATGTGATTTTGGAAAGAAAGAAAAGAATCAAGCATTTTCTAATTTGTGTGATTCAGGTAACAGTTCAGCATACAGTTTTCAGAGTATAAGACCCACCACAAATGGAGTAGTTTTAAATTGCTTAAATTACAAATAAGGAATTTGTTTTAGGTTGCAAACATTTCTGTGATTAGTCATTGTAATAGTCTTAACATCACCTGGCACACTTCTGGCTGTGCACAGGGGGAGAAGTCTCTCACTCTATAGGATGTGGCCCGAGTAGTTCATGCAGACAGGTATTGTGATGTAGAAATGATTTCTCAGTAATCTAGGACTATAGTTTAATCTTTTTGGCAGCTTTTCCCAGTGTACGATATGTAACCTTTGCTCTTTGTAGTAAACAGAGGGAAAAAATCGCATGCAAAAAAATTTTTAAAAAATTTAAGAAAGGGTGGGTGGGAGGGGCACAGTGGGCCAGATGTATAGTGAGGTAGATAAAAATACTATTCATAGTTTTGGACACAGGTTGTTTATATTTTATTTATTACATTGATTTTAATAAGTGACATTTGCAGTGCTCTTTTGAACAAAGCACATTTTCAGTATAAAAACTTTTTTTTAATAAAAAATGTCACTCGCAACTAGAAGTTCTTCTTGACTGCCTGATAAACACCAGGCTGGTACAGTTCTCCAGACACAGGTTTGCCAACAGGCTAAGGGGATGCATTGTTCTGTTTGAAGTTCTTAGGACAGGAGGTTATTGTAAGTTGAATATATATCCATTCTTCAAATTACTGAAATGCCCACATTGCCCTCTTTCAGCTCCTCTTAGGAATTACTTGGAGTCAAATGTTGACCATTGCTCAAGTGAGAGATTCTGGATCGATGACATGACATAAAATACCTTTTGTCTATACTTTGTGTTGGTTTGTTTCCATTCTTCTGTAGTGGCAAGTGCTCAGACTGATAACATTCACTCTTGCTGTACTGAGTTTTGAGAAGGTGTTGAATTACCTGGCTTCTTTTCCAGGCTTGGAAATCCAACACTGTTGCCATACTGAGCAAGATATATATGATGCATTCTTTTTAATACTGAGGAAAGTATCATTATCTATTGCTGTTCCCTTCATTCTTGTACTAGATCACACACAGAAATAGCAAAGAAACAAAACTGTTCCCAAAAAAATGTATAAAATATAATTGATGTACTGTAAAATGTTGGATTTTTTTTTTAACAAGCTTCGTATTAGAATCTTGTTCAGCTGTGTAGAGCTATATAAATCTCACTGTTTTATTAAATGCTGTTTATGGTCTGGAAGGAATGGTTAACCTATCTCAAGATTAACAAATTTGCACTAACATGAGCAATATTGATTTGAGGGAAAAAAAAGAATTCAATATTTAAAAGATAAACTATGATTTTAAAGGTATATTAACACTGAAAGTACATTTTGACAAATAACATATTTAAGCCCAAAATATAAATGGTTATGTCAGATAACACAAAAGAATTATAACAATATAGATTGAGAAAAAAATGTGTTTCACTGTACATGTTGCTAACATGTACAAAGACAAACTCATATTGACGTATTTTCTATTAATAAATCCTACTGTATTGTGGAGAATCGCTGGTCATAGTGCAGTATGTTTAAACTCAGAAGTTGATTCCATAGATTGATGCCTAGCTTCACACAGCAAACAAATCCTTGCCATTTATGTATTTTAAATATTAATCAGATAGCTTACTTTCAGCTCTTAAGTCATTCACTGCCCCCTCCCTCTACACCAGGTTGATGACCACAACCTACTCTACAACAGCCAGCCAAGGGGAAAGGTATTTTTGAGAAGAACACCCAGTTCACCCCTTGTTATGGCTGCAAGAGCTCAGCTGCCACCACTTGCAGAGAGTTTATCTACACTTACAAAAAAAACCCTGAAAACCTCAAGGCTGGTGCCACTGGTTAGGAATATGCTGTAAAAAATATGATCTTGGCCGCAGGTTGCATAGACCACAGCCAAGAAACGAAAAGTGAAACATTGATTTACTTGTGCATTGCTGGGAATCCCAGCGTGCAGTGCATGTAAAGGCTCAGGAATAATTGTTTTCTGAGTTGCATGAGCCTGTAGAAGCATCTTGCCAGGGAGGCTTACAATTCAAATCAGAAATGCTGACTGAAATTTTTATATCTTGGCACAGCACAGACTGTACAAGCCAATGCACTGTAAAGGAGGCTTCCTCAGCTCCTCCATCACTGTTACTCATCCTCTCCTGCCAGCAGCCAGAAAGAGAGGAGTTTAATGTTATTGTTTGCATCATGGGGAGGAGCAGGAGAGATGGAGACAGCAATCCAAAGCAGAGGGAGGAAACAAACAAAGGGCTTAAAAATGTTTGGAGTTTGTTCACGAAGGCAGATGTACATCCAAAATTACTATCAGTGGAATGGACCCAAGAGATTTTATGCACCAAGATCATCAAATATTATCAACAAGTTAATGAAATGAACATTTAATAGCAGCAATGTGATGCACATGAAGCTTTATCCTAGAAAAGTGGGAGCGAGCAGCAAAGGGAGGTCACAGGTCAGTGTCAGGCACTTCCAGCTTCAGCCAGCAGATGTTGGTCATGGGGGCAGAGACTGCTTACTGCTCTGAAAGAGAGGAAGGAGGGATGAGACTCTTGATAAAAATCTTTAGGTCCAAGCCTTTCAGACTGGGTCAAAACAACACTTTTTGCAAACCCGCCCCCTTGCCTTGTCATCCTCAGTAGCAGAGTGTGGTCCCCCCAACAGATACACAGGCATGGTGAACATGGGGGCAATCCCATCAAGGACCCAGATTGCAAGGCCCTTTACTCTCAGGTGGGCAATATGTGATGCAGGTGAGTGTCTGATGGCCACCCATGCTGAATGCTGCCAGGGCCAGGGCTGGACTGTTGAGCAGATACAGCCACTTCTGATTTGAAGCCCAGCGTTTTCCCTGGAGGACAGATGGGCACCAACGTCTGCTGAAGAACTCTGCAGTCCTGGCTCTTTTCCAGGGAACTAGACAGTTTTTAAATAGTAGCCTAAAGCCAGTTTCAGATATTTGTGCTGAGAGATTTGATTTTCATCCCCAGGCAAGGGGATTGAAGGCTGCTGCTTATACCTGTTATGAGAGGGGCATCCCCACCTTCCAGGCTGTTCTAAAAGACAAGTGAGAAAAGCCATGACTATTGCACACCTTTTCATAACCTGGGTTAGGAGCATTTGCTTCGAACTCATGCTCCACTCTTCTGAGGGCCAAACCAAACAGCTCCATGTAACACAAGCATTTCAAGTTCTGCCCACCCGAACGCTCCACCTGGGTTTTGCACCATCTTGACTGGGACACATCGGTCAAAAGACTGACACACCACAGTCCTCTGCAAGTCCAGCAAGGCACATGCATGGGTGCCAGTGCTAGTTGGGTACAGTACTCTAGCAAGACACCATGCCAACGTGTTATTCTTAAACCTAATTCTTAATCAAACTCACTGTAGTATTTTTAATACAATTTTAAAAGCAGTTTCTTCTCTCTGTGAGCATTTGTATTGCTTTGCCAGAAGAAAGCGCGTGCTAAACTCTTACAACATGTAAATGTTTAGCTTACACTTAATTTTAAAGCCCACAGAAATCCCTGGAAAGATTTCCACCAGCTTTACCAGGCCCAAAGTGACAACAAGTGAAGAACTGGTACAACCTTCTCAAAGGATGTGCACATCAAGGTCACTCTTACCAATACATCAAAGGCTGCAACCTTCTAATAGCTAACAGGAGGGAAAAAAAGCAAGTTATTTCCTGGTACCTGTCTGTCAAAATTTACTGTAGAACCTTTGCCTCTCTGCACTTTTATTTTCACTACTTTCAGAGAGTGACATAGATAAAAAGTACTCACAGTGACTGATTGTTGCAGTTAATTTCAGTAGTCGGATGAGCAGTTCCAGACACCGAAATACCTTTCATTTCCAAATGGGTAAAATCTGAAATTTGCCACTAAACCTAGGAAACCAAAATAGCAGTGGCTTGCTGATTCACTATTTTCATAAATTCAATTGAATTAGTAGCTCACATAAGTCTTTTCATTTATACATAGCCCACTGGCTATGGGGGTGGATTTTTACATAATTTCTTTTACGTTAATGTTACATAGGCAGAAAATTTTACATTAATGTTACATAGGCAGAACATGTCATGACAGTAATTTGTTTAATAACATCAGGGCTGAAGAGAAAATTTCTAGCAGAGAATTGTTTACAGACACAATCAATTATTACCTCTGTCATCCACTGAGATAGAGAAAAAAAAAGCATCTACCATATGAAGTCTAACATCTTCCATAGCAAATATAACTCCATTTAAAAAGACACTTTCACCCTTCCCTCAAAAAACAAACAAACAAACAAACAACAACAACAACAAAACCAAACCCCACAACCTTTTCCTCTAAGCTTCTCTGGTTTTGACTTTTTGATTGGGGTGGTAGGAGGGGAGGAGAATTTGTACTAAATGCAATATTTGAACAATGTTTTGTGTTGCTTTTGTTTCTGCCCAAGCTCCGTGGATGTGCGCAAAGGGCCACTCACTACCATAGTGCTGTAGCAGCATTAAGCAAATCAAAACATGCCAAATAACAGCCACATTGTCAAATGTGACAGCCACCACTTCCAAAACCCTGGCTACCACTGCAGGCTTGTCATCACAGGAAAGAAAAAAACAGAGTGGCTCATTCTTTGAAGTATCAGCCTCCTGTTACACATACACACCAGCACTCAGTCAAAAGTGAAAAGAGTGAACTGTGCAAAAGCTGCTCTGAAAAGACTCACTGCCTTTCGGATGCCCTCTACTGCAGGGCTGAGTGGGGCAGTGTGTGGGGCAGCCCACACCTGTGGGAGCACCCCCAATGGGGAGGAAGGTGGGGGTCAAGGGCCTGCAACAGTGGGTAAAAGTGGACAGAAGCATCTTAGACCTTGGCAGGGCAGAAGTGCTGGGACCAAGGAGTGGGGGCCAGCCAGAGAGCTCTGGCAGAGCTGCAGCTTCAAAACACTCAGACCAGGCACTGCTGCCTTACGCTGCTCCTGCAGCTCCAGCAGGGGCCTTCCTGTCCAGATTTTTGCATTACTTTCAGTTAGAATGGTTTAAGAGGTCATCTGTTTGGGTTTTTTTTTTCTCCTGGTCCTTTTTTCACAATGTAACACTTCACAGAATCATAGAATGGTTTGTGTTGAAGGGGACCTTAAATATCATCTACTCCAAACTCCCTCCATGAGCCAGGACATCTTCCACTAGACCAGGTTGCTCAGAGTCCCATCCAATCTGTCCTTGAACCCTTTCAGGGACGGGGCATCCAGAGCTTCTCTAAGCAACCTCTTCCAGTGTCTTGCTACCCTCACAGAAAATAATTTCTAACGTTTAATCTAAATTTCCTCTCTTTTAGTTTAATACCACTCCCCTTGTCCCATCACTATCTGCCTTTAGTTAGAAGGGTTTAACAGGATAGCTATTTTTTTTCTTTGTTTTCTTCAATTTCCTTTTTAATAGTGCCATTTGGTCCATTCCAGTTACCAAAACCCAGGTGCAGAGCCAACGCTTGCATCTCAGCAACTCATTCTGCTCTTGCAGTCACAGTTGGTGGTAATGTAGAAAAAAAAATCTCAGTTAGTAGAAACTGATAATTATGCATTCTGAATATGATAAAATTGTTAAATATGTGTGGCTTGCTGGTGCACTAAAGCTTGGGCAACAGCTCACAGCCGTGAGTGAGGCTCTGGTCTGGGCACATAGTGAGATGTTTGGGCAAGAGGCTACAGACTGCCCGAGTGAGGAGGCACTGCCCACAGGTTATGCCACAGTCCCCACCAAGGAGAAAGGCTCTCTGCCAGCATATGGGCATCTGTAGTGTCTTTTCAGTTATTAAGAAAGGAATGTGGAGTTGTAAGCCTGAGACCAGGAGATTTAGAGCTGCAGTTGTTAATGGAGGGGAAAATGCAAGCTATCCTTCCCACAGCTAAGGTCTGTGATTTAGGCTTTTTTGCCCTTGTTTTTTTTTTTTTTTTGCTTTCAATAATCAGTTGTTTTGACTTCCTAAAATTTGATGTATATGTGTAGTTTAACATAATGATTTGGTTTAACAACACTGTGACATAAATGCAAATTATGTACTCTAATAGACTGTGAAATTCCAGGTCTATCAGCTGTGTATACCATACATAGTTAATTAACGACTGCACAAATCAGCAAAATTAAGGTTAAAGAGGTGTTAAAAGACAGGAAAATTGTGGAGCTGCTTTGTGAAGTGACAAATGATGGCTGCCATTCATCTTGTCTCTGACATGCCACAGTTTAAATACAATGTTTGTCTGCTGTATTAACTTCCATTTAAAAAAATAAAAGCAGTTTTATAAACCAGAACAACTTCAGTCACAGCTAAGCCTGACCTGCTGAACTGAGGGATATAAAAAGTGGGAAATTAACTGTATAGTCTTTTATTGTGTTTTCGATACCATGTCCAGAAATCATGAATTAACCCAGAAAGGCTGAGACTCTTTTACTTTCAGGGATTTACTCTGTGCCTTGTTGATGGTACTTACTGCCTCTCACAAGACCATTTGTCAAGGTACTGATGGAGCCCCACCAAATGGTCAACAATATTTTCCTGAACTGTCACAAAGAGGTATGTGTTTGGGAAGCAAAACAGCAGGTTTTTGTCTTGTCACAACTGAACTCCTGATCCTTCCTTTGTCCACCCCACATAGGGATAGAAGAGCAGAAAGGGGATGTGACTGTCCAAACGTGCTATTTGAAATAAATCACCACCTGGAACCAGGAGCATCTAAAACCATCTAATGACATCTTAGCTCTACTTTTATTTTGATGTGAGGCCTCCAATGCCAATGGATGTGCTGTGGCAAAGGGAGAAATTCAGCTTATTGAATGCAAAAAAGTTTTCAGCTTGATTTTGTTCCCCTGCCCCTAAGGGTGCTGAAGCTAGTGTTTTATTAGCAACCTCCCTAAATGTACCTGCTGCTCCTGTTACTGCCAATCATGTCCTTGCAGACTTGACTATTTACTGTACCTGGGTCAATAAGCAAGACATGAAATAGTGCCACCAGGAACTGAAGTTAGCTGAGGTTTAACAAAGTCAAACCAGTTTGGTGTAATGGAAGAGACTTGCAAGGCAAAGATGCAAAGATTCTGAGATCCCTTAAAGTGCCCTCTGGAAAGAGAGCTCCTCTCATCACAGAAGGGAACGAAAGGCAGCATGCCTGCAGGAGAGGCAGATGTGCACTGAGTCTGTCAGGTCTTTGCACAGCTGCCTGCTAAGCTGGACACACAGTTTGCTGTGCATTTTCATGCCTTTACTCAGTACGGGAGGTACCAGCCACTCTTACTGCCCCAGAGCAGATGGAACTGCCCAGAGCTTTGCAGTAGCTTGTCCTCTGGCGCAATTCCAATGAGTGGCCAGATCTGGGTGGTGGCAGGACAGCAACAGGGCTTGTGCCAAGCATGGGTGGCACTGGCAGAGGCACGAGAGGTGAGCGCCATGGGGAACCAAGACTTCACTGAGCTCAGACAATGGTACAGAGACAGGCCAATGACTGCAAGGCTGTCAAACAAAAATGATAATATTAGTGGCAATGATGCATTTGTACAGTAATACTAAGTTTTAAGATTTATAACAGTAACAATGCTTTAAGCCTCAAGCCTTCTCTGGATTTGTCTGGTCTTTAGCCCATTTTAGCAGTATGTGCAAAAATTATCTTAGAAACTTTTTTAACAGCAACTCTGTTATCCATCTTTCTTTGGCCGTCGTAGTATTTGTATGTCTTAGATGAGGTTTTGCTTAGCCTTGCAAATTGTGTGGTGTCAGCAGTCTGCATGAGCAAAAATACTCATTCAAATACAGGAGGGATACCAATTAAACAGTTGCAGATTAAATCATGAACAGCCTGTGATAAGTGAGGAAAGGAGGACATGAGCTGCATCCAAGGCCAAGTTGACATCCATTACAGGGCATGGATGTGCCTACAAGCCAAGCAACCTGAGGAAAATTAACAGGGACTGGATGTTAACTTGGTTAACAGCAGATATGTGAGGGAGATACTGTGTTTTCCCTCACTGGAGGGATACCAGAAGGGGACGCTCTGGGCAGAAAGAGGTCTGGTCTGACATTTCTCAGGCCTGGCAAGCTTAGAGCAGGACAATGAGCTTAGGTCTGAATGTGTGTCTATTCTTCACATGTGTAAGATCTTGCTAAAACTACATCAAGAATGAGGAAATGTTGCCCAGTTGTTGCTGTGCAGCACAGACAGTATCCAAGACCTGTAAATCAGCGTAGCCTCTGTGTCTGTCCCAGCATAAAAGGTTATCAGAAGGGGAGTTACTTTTCCCTAACACACGTATGACTGTGAGTTTATAGGTGAGGACCTCAAAAATGGGTTTATAGGTGAGGACCTCATGGCATTCCTTCATGCTGGAATACAACAGGAAAGGACTCAGTAGCCTGTGGAGGAAAAGCCCTGTTGAAGGCTAATTCTATCAGAGGAGATCTCGATGAGATAATGAAAATATTGTACTTGATCAGATGGACATTCTTCTATATCCAACCTTCCTTCTTGACCTCAGTTTTCTAAAAGCAGAATGGAAGTTGCTTTGCTTATGGCCTGATGAAGCTAACTCTGATTAGGACAGACACTTTAAAATATAGACAGAATTTAGTGTAGATAGAAGAGATCAAATACTGTTGTTTTCATTTGTGTTCTTAATTCTGTTATCATTGTGCTCTGAAAGAATGATAAATGTTCTTTTTATATGCTTGATAATTGATTTGCCTTATTATTGAATTTCCTTAACGCTGATGGAGCTAAATAGTACAATATGGATTATATTGATTTTTCTGGAAACAGAATATTTGTCTGCAATTTCTATTAATTCACTGAAGACATTTATGCCTTACAGTAATAATCAAATAATGCATAACTGACTTTCTATTGCTTTCAGGCAGCATCAGGGATGAAGTGTGATCAATTCATAAAGTTCAATAGACACTGGAGCTCTGTTCTATATAAAACTGTCTTAAATGTCTTCATAAAAGCAAAAATGAGATCCTAACACTGAATTTACATCAGAGGGTGCCTAGAACTCTTTGGTCTGGGTAAAGTTTAGTTCCAAAATTTGCTTACTCATCCAATCAAAGTCAATAAACACTTGGTGTTGCAGGGAGCATCTCTGGTTTTGGACACTGCAGACATGATGTAGACTGGAGGAAGAAGTTGTTCTGAATTAGGACGAACGTCCATTTTAATTGAGCTTTTCCTCTAGATCTGTGTTTTTTGAAAAGCAGATGCATAGGGACTTGTTGAAGAGAGTTTTATAAATTTCAATAAGTCAATAGTGCTTTTCAGTCCTGAAGGAAAAATACAGTCATTAGAAATATCTTCCGTGCCTAGTTCTGCATAGCAAACTATGAAGAATCTGTATGGCTGTATCAGTTGTCAAGCTTCAAAGCTTATGGTTCACAATCCTTTTATAGTGATGTGAATTAAATTGTATTTGCCAAATCTAACACCTGTTAGCCTAGGAAGACTTCTTTTGTCTTTTCCAGATGGATTCCTGCAGTGTGTGTATGAGGGCAGGTTGTTTTACCATGTTGACTAGAGTTTGAATGCGCATTTTGTCCAAAAAAATAAAAAAGATAAGCCTGCAGCATTTGTCAAAATGACAGTTCAGTTTCTGCATATCATCCCTCCCACTAATTTAGCGCCCATTTTTTGTTTATATCTTACACAAGAATAATTTCTTTTTCATAAGACAACAATTTTCCCCTTATCTGTACTAAAGGGTTAAGTAGCTTTTTCATCACACTTAGGAACATAACTGTAACCTTGAGTTTTTCATAAAAGCCTTTCTTTCCTTCAAGGGCATGCTGACTACATTCATCTAATTTTGCCACTCTGATTTGCATATTAAAGAATTGTTTCTTCTTGCAGAAAAACAGTGTGAGCAAAATCCATGGCTTTTGATGCGAACTGTAAGCTAGATTAATGTTAGAGAAAATAATTACAGAAACCAAAATAATATATAACTTACTAGAGAACTAACAAGGCAGTATCTAGTCACAGAGTTAACAGCTTGAAGACAGAGCTCTATTTCAAAGGCTTTTATCTTTCAACAGATGTCTGTAAGAGAAAATCATCATGAGAATACCATGCTGTATCTTAGAGCTGAGCTGGTAGGGCATGGATTGCCTACACACAAAACCACATTCCAAAACAAACAAGAAGCCCAAAGCCAATACTTGGTGGCAGTATGCAGAACAAATCAAGGATTTGGTAAGTTATGTGAACTCTTAATTTAAAAAGTCTAGCTTTTACATCCAATTTTCACTCCCTTTTGCCCAGCAAGTAAAAGTGTTAAAGTAGACAATATGACATTTGTCTTATGAAGAATTTAACATGCAGCCTGACTGATGGCCAAAATTAGATCGATGTGGTCATAAACTTGAGCATGGAAGGTGTTGGAACAAAGCTCTTTGAGGCTTCAAAATATTGGTGGGAGAACCAGACACCCTACTGTCTGTCTAGATGTGTTCTTTGCATACATACAGACTGCATTTTTTCTATGAGATGAGGAAACTGAACATGTCTGTAATACAGGTTATTTGCCTGTGTCTGAGAAGCCAAATACATTTCTCCTGTGTTTTGTATTCCCAAAGTGTACAATATTTTTTATAATGACAGAGGGTTTAGAGAAGAATCAAAAATCCTTAAAATTCTTCTGTCATACACTTTTCCATGGTTAGAATTAGCAACATTCGCAGGTTTCTTTACCATGCCTGTAGCCAACCATCTCCTACAAATTTACTCGCTCCTAAGTCCCATTTGAATGTGAGTTCTACGACGTCTCTCACAATTGTCTGTTTTTAGGACTATCCTACTAATACATCCTGAGGTACATATATGCCACCCAAACAAAGTTCTGCCTTTTTTTTTTTAATCCCCCAACTTATCTTTGTCTGGAAAAACATGAACTAAAATATTCTATTTCTTCTTTTTTCTTTTTTTTTTGTCTTTCACAGAGCAGCCAACCATTTGATCAACTAAATGGCATCATTTCCAGAAATTGAAGCACACTGATTTCCTACACCAGCTTTAAAGAACAGAGTCAATCTGACCTACAGTTACACCACAGAGCTAAGGTACAATGAAAAAATGATCAGAAAGAGTTATTAAAACTGCATCCTCTAAGGCCTTGTCTTTTGCTCTCATTTGTGGAAGATGCCTTTCACTTCCTTTCAAGGCTTCAGTCTTCCAATGACTCTAACTCCTTCCTGCATAAAAAGTGTTGCCATTGTTAACATTTAGCTAACATATGCCATCCCAAGCTTTTTCATCTCATTATGTGATAGCATGTTCTGTGGTAGTCCTCTTCATTTTTTCTCAGTTTTGAACACCTTTTTTGGTAAAGGTGGCACATACAAAGTTCTCCAAAACAGCTTACTTGTTCTCATTCCATGAGCATGTACCTTTTCCATTTCTACAAAGACCATTCCAGTAGCTGTCTTTTTTCTCTACATTTTCAAGGAAATACATACAGCAAGCTTTTCACTTTCTCCTGTCATGAAACTGTCTAACACATCGAAATTTCAGTTTCTCTACAGATGCTTCCAGTAATCTATGCCAAGACTTCATATTCCGCAGCACCATTTCACTTGAATAATTTGTGCTTAGCTTAACACTTCTCCACATTTAAATATATACTCTGCAAAGCTTTTACAGCATGGCTTAGTACTTTCTCAGACTTAGGAAAGCAATCAAACATGCCTTCCATTACAAGTCACTTCAGCAAATGTATTGGCACTTCATCAAGAGACTTTCCTCACTTTCATATTCCTACCTGCTTTTATGACTTGCTCCTTCTAGATACAGCCTATCTCATCCCAGTTGGATTTACATGATTTAACTTCTCTCTTGCATTCTCTTTATGTGGTACTCTTGCAAAATAATCACTCCAAGCATTGCTAATTAATTCAGCATTCATTTCCAATATACCTTATTTACTTCTTACATAAGCAAGTATGTTCGCACCCCTTATCATTTGTTCTCCTGCCTGGATAAGCTTGCAAATGATTTTTTTTTAATGTGTCTTGAGTCTTTCCCCTCCCTGGAGAGCTATAAAATTGACTGCTAACTCCACTTTTAGCTGACACTGCTTCTTTGCCTTCCTTTTTTCCTTGTCATAATTTCACTGCTTTTGAGAGATTGTTCCCATCTTTTCAACTCAACAGATTCTTTTACTTGAGTTTTTCATAAACAAGTCTACTTTGTTATCTAATTCAGCTCTAATATTAGTACTGAGGACTTTTTGAAGAAAACCTACCTATAGATACCAGTCTGCCCTATTTATATTAATTGCATGTAACAGATCACACATGTCAGAGGTGTTGTTATTATTGCCTGGAAAATAGGGATTAGGTATATGCAGTAGGATATGTTTTTGCCCCCCACAATGGGTTTGTCTCAATGATTTTTTTCAGGTTGTGATGGTATTCTAGACAGCAATGAATTTCTTTGCCCCAAATGCCTGTAAGTGGAAAAACACTGTTACATGAATGAAGAATCAAGGTAATGAGAAGCAGACAGGTAAACCTAACAAGTATCAAAAAAATTTTATAAAATGCTCAGCACTTTAAAGCTTCAAACATAATTGTCATGGACACATATTTTTTCCAGAAGATCTTCTTAATAAAGATGAGTTCCTTTTGAAAAATTTCTCCCTGACCTTTTTTCATTAAATACATATTCTACCAAACAGCTGATGGCTGCACAGTATGTTTGTAGAAACGCCAGCAAAACTGGGCACCATATCCTGGCTCACTATGTTGTGTTTTTACAACCCAAAATCCTTCCAATGTGCAATCCTTGTTTTGTCTGGCTACTGTGCATAAAATTCAACAAGAAAGCATAGAGAAAAAAAATCGGCTTTCTGAAGAAGGGGAAAGATTAATCATCTCTGCAATGTCTCAGTGGTGCAATGCAAAATAATTTCAGTAGGGCAGCAGAAAGGTGTGTGTCACTGCCACTTGCAGCCAAGAAGAGAAAAATGGGATAACCTCTAACCAAAACATCTAAAGCTCTGTCATGTCACTTGAGTGTTAATTTTTTGACAAGGTTACTTTAATTAGTTGGCAGATGATAGAAAGAAACATGACAGGTAAGCATAACCTGACAGGTCTCGAATCCCTGCTGTCCCCTCTGCCTGTTCATTTTGAAATTTGGGCTAAAATTTGCATTGCCATAAGGCTAAATGTTGGCGTGGAAGTTTCTGCACCAGATGTTAGTTTCACTTTTAGGAGGTTTTGGATGCATACTTAGAATATTTTAGCAACAACAACAACAGAAATGCACAAGAGATTAATTTTTAAAGGACTAAAGTCAAGGCTGACCTTTTCCAGTTTTAGTCAGCAAAAAGGGACTGTCCAAGTCTTCCCAATTTGAGAACATATATTGTTCTCTGAGAGAGTGTGAGTGTGACAAAATATAAAAATTAAACAGCTTTTAGGATCAGTGAGGAAAAATTAAAAAATATGCATTTCAGGGAGGGGGCAAAAGCTGTGTAAATATGCTTTTATTTTTATTATGATTTAAACAATTTTACAGTGTTTAAGAGCAAAATTCACTGTGCAATTAGGATAGCAGGCTTTCTCATTTTCAGCCTGTCTTCGGTAGTTAAAATTAGGCCTAAGAAATGGGAATTATGAATACCACTTCCGGGACTGCCACTGATCATTTAGGCTTGGTAATGCAGATATTTCTGCATTTGAGTATCACTGTCTGCATGAATAGACCAACGGTTCAGTAAGACCATTTGTAGGTTTTCAGCTGCAAGGGACTGTGCACTATTTCCAGGACTGGAATCCTAACTTCTGACTTTGCTTTTGAAGAGCAAAATGTGCCTCCATACCCTGAGGGTGAACACAGCCCAGTTTTCTTTGCTCCATCACTTCCAGGTAAATCAATGGAATTTCTCCTTAGAACTATTTTATTTTCCCTTAAGTTGATCTGATTTTGCACACTCCCTGATGCCTGAATGCCAGAAATGATACTCAAAATCTGAAGAACTTTTGCATAACATTCCTGTTCTGTAATGTTGTTCTGACTAGTAGTGAGGGTGAGTAAGAGATGAGATAAAAATGAAAATCTGGTGTGGAACAATTCAGGGCACTATAGCTCAGATGAGTGCATATTGTTTTGGTGGGGTTTTCCTGTGTTGCTTTTATGTTACCTTAGTTGTAATATTCGACACTGTTCCATAAAGCAGCTTGTAATTTCTCCATTGAAACTTCCATAGCTTTCAGTCCCTTCTCTGACATTCGATATATATTATATCGACAATGGATAACATCCACTTGGCACAAGTACTATTTGTCTGAAATTTTTAACTTATTTGACCACAGGATGGGATTTGAGTTTTTTTTTATATTGAGCTTAAGAAAATATTTTGCTTCAAATTGCTCACTATTTGTGAGACTCGTCCACTTTGGACCAAGAGACATTCCTGATTTCTATGTATTATAGAAATGACCGTGATCAGCTCTAGGTGAGGGTCTGCTGACTTTTCCACCAGAACCTGCCATCAGTGCTGAGCACTTCAGTCCTTAAACATAGGATAGGGCCAACAACATCTCTCCTCATGCAGGATATTATTTCAGTATGGGAACACTGCATTGTGGACTGGTCTCCATTTCTGTCTCTTCTTTTTCTGTTTTGGATAATCAAATGCAGAACCAGACAATGTATGCTGCTAGATCCCCATTCCCAGGGAAATGGCCTCTCCTGGATCTAGAAACTGTACCTGTTTTCAGGCTGCCTGCATTTCCCGTTCTGTCACAGACAAGACATGGTGTACCTACATGCTGCCAGCCACATCTCCTACAGGGGTTGTGCTCTGCAGAGGTCTGACCCTCAGTCCAACTGTTATGGGTGACAGTCAAATTCATCAGTACCTTCAATGCTGACAACACTTGCAGAGAAGTTGCAGATCCATAAAACAGGAACATAGGCTGGGTGTTGCTTTTGCTGTCTAGGGTGGGAATCCCTGTGTAATTTTTTCTCAAATTTCTTGACTGAAAACCTGAAATCCCTGGCAACCACCTGAATCAAAGCCATAAGGAACTTGCAGGAAAGGAAACTGATTCTCCCCAGCCACCCAGATGGTTGTTCCCTTATAAGATTTGGGCAAATATTGTATAATTAGCACTATTCAATCAGTCCCATTAAAGGACCGTCTGCCTCAGCAGAGAGGTTGTGTCTGGTGTCTCTTGCAGGGTTCATTGCCACCTTTACTCCTGACTGGGTGACAATAATTTCAGAGCTTCTTTAGGGATAATGATGTCTTAAATATAATGCTTTTTGGTTATAATAAGAAAAAAAAAATCAGAAATACTGACTTTTAATTATTAGGGTTTTACATTTCAAACCAGTAGGCAGGTTCCTCGTTAAGTCAGTTCTAAACCTGACCAACATAGAAGCACATAACTTTGTTTACTGTTACCCACAAAAATAAATTTTGAAATATTTAAAAGATTTAGTTCTAGTTCTCTGAGAACAGTTTCTGCTCTCTCAAATTTTATTTCCATTTTATATTGTCATGTCTATGACTGTTTACAGCACCTGGCTTGGAATCTATAAATAATAACCTCACTTTCAAAGCAAAAGTTCCTTTCTAATAAAAAAAACCAAAAAAACCCCAACCAAACAAAAACAAAACAACAACAAAAAAAACCCAAACAAAAACAAAACAAAAAAACGAAACCCCAAACCCAATTCTCTTAAAATTACAACAAAGTTTAGGTTAAGAAAAGCCCAAACATTAAAATCAAATGTTAAAGTTGACATATAGAGATAAAGCGAAAATAAAATTTACAGAAAGAGTATTTTAAGACTGCTATTAAAGCATTGTGCATTGTCATTCATATATATTAGATATATTCATAGTTTGTGTGTGTATGTGTATGCATATTGGGTATATGAGTACTTACTTCAGCATCTGGCTTAGCACAATTCTGATGTTGTTAATGAACCAATCCTATTAGATCTTAATGCATGTTATCTACAGATTCATAAAAACATCATAGATTGAAATTTGGACCATCAAGATTGCAAAGATCAACACCAGAACAAGAAAATAATGGACACAGCATTTAGCCTAACCCGCCAGCCCTGTGCTATGCCCCAGTCCTGCTCCCCAGGGTCACATTTGTGTTTCACAGCAGGTGTCCTTCCCAAAGAAGAACTAAGTCAGGGGAAATCCACAATTAGTTTCTGAACAACCCCTGATGGGAAGAGCTGGAAAGCAGGGCACACCAGGAGATGCCTTTTGACATCCTTTTGACAGAAATTATGATGACAGTGCTTTCCTCTTGTATACACTCCAGTGGAGCTGCTAGTATGGCTTTATATGATCAGAGAAGCAGGAGACTCAGGTGCCCAGGGCCTGAGTAGCAGTTGAGCCAGAGTAGACAGCAGGTGGGACAGGACACTGCTAGCGTGGGATGCTAAAGAGATGAGTTGAGAGTTTTCCTCCACCATAAAGTGGTGCTAAGGAAGGAGCTTTGGAAGAATCATTTCCAGAGCTGATGTTTGGCACTTGCAATGCTGTGGATAGGTCTGGCAGACAGAGGCATGATAGGTGAGTACACTCAGGGGAACAGTGTTGCAGAGCTGAGACTGTGTTTGTAGCAGTGCTCAGTGTTTTTGAGATAGGAGAACCTTGCCTAGGTTTTGAAGAGCAGGCAGGCTGTGGCTTGTTACGGTGTGACATAGCAGAGGCACAGAGATGATTGTGGGGATGCTGCTGTGGATTTGGGTCGGGGTGTTCATAGGGTCTGTTGCTCTTTTGCACCCAAGGTGGAATGAACTCTGTTCCTTTTAAAAAGAAAGACTGGCAACTCTGCATGATTTCTACTGCTGAGACAGTAATTCCTTGGTATTGAAAGACTTGAATGAACTTGTTGGTCCAGCGCATAGCTGTGAGCACTTCCCTGTGCTGGGAGGAGTGCTGGGCTGAGTGTACATATCAGAAGCCTCGTAGCTTCCAGTCACTCCTCTGAATTCTCTGTCTCTTACTTCCTCCCTGAGCCTCGAGATAGATGACACTCACTGTGTTCAATGGCAAATGGTTGCCCAGTGTGCTGGCTTGGCTGCTGTGGCTGGGGACAGTTCAGTCATTAGCAGGCTCAACTCGTAAGAGAATTGGACTTTCTTCTGAGAAGGATTGAAATTTATTTAAGAGAATTTTATTGACTGATTTAATGGCCTTGATGCTGTGAATTTGTTGTCCTTCGTTTTGAAGCTGATAAACAATTGCTGCTTAAGACCCAAGGTATGTAAAGCACCACATGATTCGCACAAGCCAGCAGTGCTCAAGACAGACTTTTGTCTGTCTTAGGCTGTCTGGAAATGTGCACATGCCACTGTTAATTAATAGCCTAACCTTATGAATATTGAAGAGGGATGGGGAGATGAACAGAATAGCAACAATATGACTTACTATAAAAATTTTTCAACTATTACTAAACTATAAGTATTTACGCAGAGGGTGCGTTTTGGTTGGTTTTTGTTTAGGATTTGTTCCAATTTTTATACAGTTTTATAACATAAATCTGGAAGAGTCATTTACTTTGTTGGAGTTTTTGTGAACCTCAACTGTTTTGAGACAAGCAGAATTTGCACGTGTAATTCTCTCAAAATAATGTTATACTCGAAAATACTTTTTTGCCCAAACAATATGAGACTAATTCCTGAGCCCCTCAAGGCAGGCTGTGCCATGGTCCCTCTGCTTCTCTCTGTCCTGTGTTCACTAGCCTGCTGTTTAATGACTATGTATCTGTGATTGAGTTTAAATTTTTTTTGTCCCCGTTTACATCAAATGCACAGTTGGTAAGTTTATGGCTGCATCATATAATAAAGAAAAAACAATACTTGGGGCTCCATTCATTATCTATCAAAGCCAGTTTCAACTTTAGTAGTTTATCAGCAAAATATTTTATGGTAACATTAATCCACTAGGAGGCTACTTTAGTAGAGTTGAACATCCATCTGTGACATGTTTAAGTAGATGATCCCTCTGTAGATTCCTGTTCTACTGGCAAACTGGGAATGTATGTAATGGAATTTTTTGCTTTACACAGTCCAAGTGCACCTGGTGAAAAATGGGCTGCTGAATACCCAGAGTGGCCACTGTGTTCTGGGGGATGTGTTTTGCCTGGCTGCCTATCTCAGGAAACCATGAGATATTCAGGGGACCCTGAAAGGGGAAAATGAGTCTGTATAAAGAAAATATTCTGAAAGAGTGAACTCCTCACCGTTGTAGAATCACTGAGGTTAGAAAAGACCTCTGAGGTCATCAAGTCCACCTTTTAACCTAATTTTGTCAACTCTATCACTAAATCACATCCCTAAGTGGCATGTCTGGCACTCAGTTTCTCAGAGGTCAAATGAGTACTGACATTCCAACCCAGCTAAACCAATAAATACATAGAAGCTGCTGCTTCTATGAGCATTGTCTTTCATACAGGCAGGAAAATGGAGCTCCTTGTGCCAAACATGATGGAGCTCCTGTGGCTTGGCAGTGAAGACCTCAAGGAGAAGGTCATGATCATTAAAAATGTGATGCATCAAAACCTGGAGAAGACAAAAGCCAACCCTGCCCACCACAGAGTATCTGGTAGAGAACCTCTCACGCTTCTTTGGCATGGTAAGGCTGATGTGGGAGCACGAGCCCTGAGATGAGCACTGGGCAATGAGAGCTGCCCTGCAGCCCAGCCCTGTGAGGAGCACTCGGAGCAGGCTCTGCTCCCCTGGGCTCTGGTGGCTTCTGGGCCTTGCAGTCCAGTGCTACCTCTCCCTGCTCTGCAATCTGACCCCAGGGCAACTCCCTCAGCCAAGATCAAACCCCCCCCTTCACTGTGGGCAGGAGGCCACTGTTTCCAGAGCTTACCTTTCTTCCTTTATACCAGGAAAGCAGCAAGATGCGTGAGTTCTCAATCTGCCTGTTCAGAGACCACTTGGGGTCAGTGGTAGTGAGGAACCAGAAGAGACGGAAGAACTGCTGCTCTTTCGCATGAGTGACCAGCCCCCCAGCATGGCCAAGGTACAGATTTCAAGGCTGAGCACTGACACAGAAAGGAGTGGGCTGACCCTCCTTGTGGCACCCAGGCAACAGGGCAAGGACTGCTGGCAATGGGCAGCCCTCCACTGGTGCAACCCGTGGGAAAAGTCCCTGCAGAACCAGCACGAGCAAGGACAGAGAAGCTGGTATGGCCATTTCCAACACCTTCCCCACAGCTCCAGTAGGGCTCATCAGCAGCCTGTGACCACCAAAGCCTGAACAGGCACATCCCCACAGGCTTCTCTGCTATCCTTGGCATCAGAGACCAGGGCTTCAAGCCTCAGTCCCTGTCCCCCAGGGCTGTCCCCAAGAGACCCCCAGATGCTTTGGCAAGGACATGTCCCAGCTTCCTAAGGGCAGGATCACTCCAGGAACAAAGTCAAGAGCTCTCCTTTTCCAGCTATGGTGCTATCTCACAGCTTCTGCTGCTATGCAGGCTACCAAAGAAGCGCTCCTTGCTGCTGCAGAGCTCCTCAAGTGGAGGGAGCTCAAAGACCTGGTGCAGACACAGCAGACATGGAGGATTGGTGACTGCTTGGCAAGGATGCACCATGGTGCAGGCTGGGTGAGGGTTGTCCCACACCCAAAGCCTGGGGTGTGAGCTCTGCAGCTGGGCTTTTCCTGCCCTGCTGCAGCCCAGAGCCCCCAGCCCGGAGCTGCACCCCAGGTTCTGTCCTCCAAGAACAGAGCCCAGGGCCTCATGTCCAGGTTCCTCTCCCTTTCCTGCACCCAGTGGGAAAAAGGGCTCTCAGCAGCAGTGAGTGCTGGCAGAAATGACTGCTGCAGCCAAATGGGTGGGCTCTGTGACATGCCCAAGTCCTCGTGCTCTCTCCAGCTCAGGAAGGACAGGAGCAGGGCTGAAGAGTGCCTGTGTCAGGGCCTGATGTACCTCAAGGACACTGAGGCCCCTGTGCGAGAGGCAGCCATCAGATTCATCGATGAACCCCTGCCCCTGGGTCCCTCTCTGGGTAAGCTGGCCCCCGTCTCTGCTCCTATCCCCCCAGTGAGGTGCAGCCCTGGGACTACTGGAGCCTCAGCTGCCACATGCTGGGCCTCGGCCTCCCTCTGCCATCCCTGCCCACACAGGTGGACTTAGTGGCCACCTTGCTCAGTTCCAGCTCCCTGAGGTGGTTCCAGGGGTCATCCCTGCTGAGGGGGAAGAGGGCAGGACCAGGGGCTGCTCCTGGGAGTACGCTGGTGAGCAGGGGCTGACAGAGTTTTGTGCCTAGGGGTGGCCATGCGGCACTTGAGGGACCGAAGCATGCAGAAGCTGGATGAGATCTGCAGCGGTGAGAGGGGAACACGGGCTGGAGTGGATGTCTAGGGTCTCTGCAGACACGGGGGGTTCATATCAGCTCTGTTTCTTTTGGTCACAGCCCTTCAGCCCTTGCACACAGATAGCAATGCATTCGTCTCTTGCCTGACAACTCAGACTATCTTCATCCTGGTGGCTTTAAATCTAGGGCAAAACCCAAGATTCAATCTATGAGCACCGGTGTTCTGGCGCCACTAAGCCAGTTGGAGGACGGCTGTGATTTAAATCTGGAACAATAGGCCCAAACCTATAGCTTCCTTCAGATGTGCAGCATCCTGAGCAGACTGCATCCTTCTTGGTCTGTACTGCTGCCTGCAGGACAATTTCCCTCTCAGCATACCCACAGCCCCACACCACAGCTCCAGGCTTTTTTGAATTTACCCCTCACTGAAACTTTTGCTAGGAGAAGCCTTGTTTATCTCTCCTCAGAGTAGCGCCCCCCCTCCCCCCCCCCGCAGGGAGGACAGGGCACAGAAAGAGTGGCCCCAGCTCTGCCTCCCCGTGGGTGTCCAGACATCCAACGAGATGTCTGCTGTTGGTGCATCACCACCTCCCCTCACTATAATGGATTTGGAAGGGTTTCCAAGCAGAGTACTATGATGTTTAGGGGACAGGTGTCTGGGAACTCTTCTGTTTTATTGTACAGTTACCACAACTCTGGCAACCACCCCACTATTTAGACTGAAAAAGTGTTGAGTAACAAGCCCTTAAATTCCTACAATACACTTCCCCAAGAGCGATGGCTAACAAGCCCTTAATTTGGTACAGTACACATCAATAACTTTCAAACCAAACTCCTTAAAGGTGCTGGCACATAAGCCACTACACACAATGAAAGATGATGGTTAACAAGTCACTACACCACTACTCAAAGGTGCTGGCTAACAAACCACAACACACCAATATTCAGTTGTTCCCCCCAGAGAGAGAAAGCTTTTTACCACCTCAGTTGTAACATCTGGAACATACAGGGCTTGGGTGCATGTCAATGGGAAGTACTACGCTTAGGCATTTACCTGAATTGCAGTTATTTTTTAAATCAAACCTGAAGATCACTTAGAAAAAGTGTAATTGTTCAAAAAACTACTGTGAGATTGAAAAAAAATAAAAATCTCAGAGACTGGAGGATTTCAGTAACTGAAGAAGCTTAGGAAAAAAAGAAACATTACCCCTCATCCGTTCCTTTATTGCTTTAACAATGTGCCTAATAATAAAGTTTTTGGGTTTGGTGTTTTGCTTTTTGTTTGTTTGTTTTTTAATAAGGTAATCTAAAAAAATATGTAAAAACACGTTAGCATAATTGTCTTCATGAATTGTTTTTGTACTTGTCTATCTAATTTTTGTTCATTTTCTAAAATTAATATCCTTAACACTCCTTAAAGAGTAATTGAAAGAAAGGATTGAGTTACAATTTTCCCCATTGTTTAGGAACTGTAAATCTGATTAAGAATGTGATTAATTAAGATCATCTGGCAGCAAGACTAGACATTCCTGTCCACATGAGAAGGTTACAGAGAGTCCTATATGAACACAGAGAAAGAGCTCCTAATTTTGAAAGTTGCTGAGATGTATTGGTTCTTTGAGTTTGTGAAATCAACAGGCAAGATCAAAATCTTAGTGTGAATTTTGCTTTTGATCCAATATCTTTAATGAACAGTGTTTTTATCTATATACAGAGATACAGATGAACATTGAATTTAAGAAAATTCCAACACCTAAAAATGCAAATGTTTTCAGCTAAAATCTGATTTAAGGTTTCTTGATCTGTGATGTGCTAATTTTCGCTGCCTGCTTTTTCTGTCTAGTGGTTTGTCACTTGGTAAATGCTTCCAGAAATCTCAATGAAAATCCCTTTAATTATAGTATATACAAATGACTGCGTGTTAAACTCAATCACTAGCATTCATTTCATGACATAAATTAACATAATAGTTGAAGTTGGAAGGGATTTCCGGAGATAATCTGGTCCAACCCCCCAGCTCAAGCAGGGTTGCCTACAGCAGGCTGCCCAGGACCACGTTCACGTTTTTGAGTATCTCCAAGCATGGAGACTCCACAACCTCTCTGGGCAACCTGTGCCGGGGCTTGGTCACCCTCACATTGAAAACTGTTTCCTATTGTTCGGAGGGAACCTCTCAAGTTTCACTTTGTGCCCATTTCCTCTGCTTCTGTCATTGGACACCACTGGAAAGGGCCTGGCTCTGTCCTCTTTGCACCTTCCCTTCAAGTATTTGTATACATTGATGAGATCCTCCTGTGAGCCTTTTCTTCGCCTGATTGAACTGTCCCAACTCTCCCAGCATGGCCTCATATGTCAGATGCTCCACTCCCTCCATCATCTTAGTGGCTCTTTGCAAAACTCTATCCAGTTACCTCCATGTCTCTCTTGTACTGAGAAGCCCAGGACTTAGAGGCATTGGACATAATAACTTTCAATGACTTATGAGATAAAATATGATGTAAAAATATTTGATAATACATTTTTAAAATAATTTTTAATATGATTCCAGTGGAAACTAGACTTAATGTGAATGACAGCCCTTTCTCTAGATGGCTATAGGGACCCAGCAATTCCTGCATGTTATTTCTTCTGGTGTGCCTTATCTCATACTTTATCAACACTGAATTATAACAGCTCTGGTGCCCCCCGATCTCTAAAAGTCACCCCTGAAATTTCAAAAAATCTCTGATTCTCATTGCTCTAAAAATCTCGTGTCATGTGGGCATTTGGCCTCATAACTGTTAATCCCCATCTTCAGTAAAATCAGTCTTCTGCTCATTTATACTCCACGATTTAAAAATCCTGGTTACGGCAAGGTATCACACTCAAACCAGGGCAATTATCATCTCTGGTTCCTACCCTACATTCAAAGCTGCTCAAACATTACTCAACAGTAATTAAGTAAATGAAGTTCTGGAGACGCTGGTATAGTTGTAAGGACGCAGAATCCTCTGCCTTCTTTCGTAATTAAACTTTTTTTTCACCACTTTGTGAAAGTCTCATGTCATTTGCACAGAAATAGATTTTACTAACTGCTCTGAACACATGCTTTGAAGAATTAACTGCTGTGTCAAAGATAATAATTTCTATTTTTAGAAAAAAATTCATGTGGTTTTTAATTGAAAGAGCCATCTGAGCTGGCTGTCTGCTTGTGGACTCTTTTGGTACAATCATGTGGGACAACAGGGAGGAAGTCACTCACTTCCCAACTTTAGTGAATTGCCACTTCATATTGGTGGGGTTTTTCCCTTTCTCTTTGGGGAAGTGAAGAGTCTGGGCATCGCTGATTGCTCCATGCCCAAGCTCAAACATTGGTGGCTAAATGAAGTTCAGGAGTCCAGTTGTGGTACTGCTTATTGAGCTTTTACCTGACAGTAAAGAAGCGGGAGGCCACAGTGTCAGGCAAGTTTTTCTCAGATTTTACAATCAATTGCTCCAAGACACATTTCCTTCACATATAACAACACATACAATATTGCTCAAATGTTCAGTGATTCTGTTGGAAAGCTGATGAAAGAGTTCCCTCCAAGGCATTTTACTTTGTACGTAGGAGGAGCATCGATGGGATTTCTAGCAAAGTTAATTATCTAGAAGATCATCTTGCAAACACTATTCTAATTGTACAAGTCAATATAATGCTTTTGAAATGCTGTGTCAAGGCCAACTGCTCCATTGCAAAATACAAAATAGACATTGCTTCACAGGTGGCTTTATAGTAGTGCCATACATACGACAGTGATATACTGATAGTGGAATCACTGTGAGAAATCCAAGCCCTTACAAGCTATTTTTCAAATCAGCTACTGAGCTGCATGGGAATTGGTGAGTTCAAGTCTGAGGAAAGCATTATTTGAAGTCTGTGTACACATTGCTAAAAGGCAGGTGCAATTGCACCTCTCCATCACTGTTCTTAATAAATATCTAACATAGTTTTATGAATTGACTCTGTGAGTACATCATTAACGAGCACAGGGTAAATACATCATAGTGAGCAAGACAAAGAGATCCACAGGAAGAGAATGTGACTAATGGATGTGGAGGGTGGAGAAGAATTTAAAACTACAAAGCAGCTGTGGTACAGGGTGTTGGGCTGCCAGGAATGCTGTATTTCAAGAAAAAAAAGTCATTGCAGAGTAGACAGCTGTCAGAGCCCTACGATTTTGGAGAAGGAGACAGAGGTGCTTCTTTGAGAAAGAACATGAAATGGAAAATAAAGAAGAGAAAATGTGTCTTGTCTGGCAAGATAATGTGGTTGGGGGAGGTTCAGAGAGGAAATTGTTTGTTTATTTTCAAAACAAAAAAACCCACATGGAAATATTAGCAGTGAAATCAGAGAAAACTCTTAAGCAGAATGTGTTAGCTGGTTAATTTGGAGGCTTATTTTGAAGCCCTAGAATATGCATGTCCTTTTAGTTCTCCATGCATGTGTCTACAAATACATGCATATATGAATATACATTTTTATGTGTATGTGTGTATATTTAGATATGTGTATATATACAGACACACACACATCTCCCTCCATTTCCACACATAGCAGCTGTCTGATTACCATTTCCAGACCTACTGTATACTTTGAGCACCAATTGCCACCTGCTTTAAGAATGAAGTGGGATACTGAGCAGAGTTTAAGCAAGATGCTCCATTAATCCAAGTAAAAGGTAAATCATGTTAAATAGTCAAGCCATGCTTATTGCCCCTCTTTTAGCTGCAGAGTATAGCAATGAACATGCCCACAAGGCTTAATGATTTTTCCTTTTACCAAACAGCCAACAAAGTGAACAAAAGATGTACAACACAGTAACTGTAATGCATTTGGTTTACACCCAAAATGTCCTGTTTTAGAAATATTTTATCACACACAGAGCAATTATGAAAATAAAACCCCACCATTCCTGTTGCATGATAAATTTCTCTGTCTGTCAAACACTAAATATAACCCAAGGTGAAAAAGATTTTCTGTTCGTTTATTTTTATTTTGTTCCCAGGTTTTATTCTACTCAAACAATCAGAAAAACTGTAAACTGGAAAATAGCTCTAGAATGAATCACTGCAGAGAAGTTCACAGTATATTGCCTGAGAATTTTATCAAAGAAAAGTTTGAACCTCACTAGCCCTTTACAATATCTATGGATTGCTTTTATTATCTTTTTATCAACACTTTTTTCCGACAGAAAACGTTCTTGAAAATACTACCATAAGAGTGAGTTTCCACATGTCATTATCAATTTAAAGTCAGAAGAAAAGCATCACATTTACTTTATGATTTCTTTGTGGGCTGGTGAGACAAAAAAAAATAAAATTGTGAAGGCAGCAGAAAATATTCCACACAAATGTACTTATAGTTAGTCTTTCCCTTGTTTTAAAATATAAAATGAAATATGGAAGTATAGTGAGAAATCAATGGAAACATGAAGAGTTCTCATCTCTGTAATCTATTTCCATTTGAAAATCTATTTTTTTTCTGTCAGGAAACTGGATAATTAAAATAATCAGCATTAAACATAACCAACACATAATCCTCATTATGCTATATTATCTTGAAGCCCCCTTGCTAACTTTGCCTTTAAGAGCTTTAGATGAAAATTTGCATCTTACATAAGCGTGCAACACTTAACACAGCCATCCAATAGGCACCACAAGATGGTTTACAAAATCTTAAATTATGTATATTGTAGGTTATTCACTCTATGAATAAACTATTAAATCAGTAGTTCAAACTTCAGCAGTTATGCAAATCTGTGACTGCAGTCTGTGCTGTAGCACTGAGGTGGCAAGTTGAGGATGATGGGTTCACGAAGTTTTATCAAAAGCCAAACATCAAATGCACTAACACAAATACTTTTGAGAGTGTCTGGATGAAAACTTTCTCAGTGCTGCAATGCTCTTGGTAGACTCCAGATCAAAGATCTATTTAAAAATTACATGTATTCAATGAATTATTTGCTTATGTGATTGTTGCCAAATCAGTAGAGAGAAACACTATTGCAAACGAATGCATATTCATATGTCACAAATAAACAATGAATACTCATCATGGCAAGCTGACAAAGATTATGCTAAAATTATGTTGAAATTGGTTTGGGAACAAATTCAAATTCATAGCCTGTTGGCAAATGATTTTCTGAAAGAAAACCAGCTACAATTGTCATTTGCATACGCCAAACGTGGCACTGAGTTATTTTATTTAGACATAAGGATTCTAAGACTTTCAAGTCCAAAATCAATTCCCTTGCGAAATAAACAGGTTTTAGAAGATGCACTGATTAATTACCTTTGTTTCTCAACATTCACCCTCTTATGAAGACAGATGAACAGGTCTGGTCTACAGATTCTCTTATTTGAATACCATTATATATCCTTGGATAACATTGCTTGAAGTTAAAATATATTAATTTTCAATTCCTGTTCCATTATGGAATAGAAGCTGAACATTCATTTTCTTTCTACATCAGCTGATGTTTAAGGTAGAAGTTTAGCAGGCAGCCATCCTTATTCTGGCTGGACTTTCTCATACCTTTTGGTTCAAAAATCCCTACGGTCACTGGAGGCCATTAACACCTGCTATACCTCTCAGCCAGACTCTAACTCACTCAGCACTTGTTTGGCTTTTCCATCAGCTGGCTGTTATTGCAAACATACCCACTTTTTCTTTCATTCTCACTGTGCCCATTCCATCACCAGTTTATTATCTACTCTATCAAAGCATTTCACTTTAAATAGACTACAAAGACAGCTGCATTGTCAGATGCCCAGTTTGCCTGAGAGGGATTTATCTTTCTGAGGCTTTTCATAGGATGGGGTTGAAGATGTAGTTTCTAGAGACCTGTAAGTTTGTGCTTTTATTTGTTACACTGAATTTCTCTAGTTTTGAAATTTACAACTTACTTTACAATGTCTGAATCACTACTGAATACGCTAGAGAAGGCACATCATTTTGTGCTGGTGTTTTTTTTAAACTAAAGGAAAATTTGAACCCACACAAAGTGGTAACAAGATGCAAATACATGAGTTTAGCCACAGTTGGGGCCTGATAACTAAACTGATGACAGTGTGCACTTTATTATGTAAGCTGAATGGTACTTAGTGTCACCATATCCCCGGACTTCCTACCCACAATGTTACTCTGGTCCTTAAATAAGGGACTGTACTGTACACTTACCTATGAGACCAATTTGGACACAATTTTTCAAGTATCCAGAGCCATTACATAGTCAAAAATCTGTTTCTTCTATCAAGCAAATAATTTTAGAAATGAAAGCAAGAGATTGAAACAATAAATTGTATTATAATGACTTCACTTACAAGATTTTCATAAACTTAGCAAAGCTCCAACTAATTACCACAATCTTACAAGGTAGAGATGAAGGCTGCTTAGAGGAAGATCTCTTTAGAAAGGCAAAATGGAAGGAAGGCAGGAGTTGAAAACCAGTCATGAAGCCAACATTTAGAGCTTAATTAAAGAAGCTTTTGTCTGGAAAACCCCAATCCTACTATTGGGACATTGAGAAGTAGTTGGGGGAATATTCCCAACTCAATTTAATGACAGTTGAAATCTTACAGGTGTTTGAGAATACAGCACAAATTTGATTGAATACTCATTAGCCCTGCCAAAGCTTTACCCTTTTCTGTATCTTCTTGGTTCTGCCCTTTCTGAAATTGCAGTCCCATCAGTAGCTTTGTGCTGTTTCCATTCACAAATGTGAGCAGTGGAGTTTGTATTGTAATGAACCTGGCCTTTTCTGAGTCTAAAAGCTGCTTGGGGAATTCACTGAAGTAAAAGGTCCAGGCAAATCCTCCTCACATTTGTGCACCATCTGGAATCCTGCCACATGCATTTTTGAGCATAAGGTGGTAAATGCTGAAGGGCCTTTGTCCCATTAGACTTCAATTTACATGTCCTTGCCCTGTAAGTGACTCTGGGCAGCGCTGCTTCCAAGAAACATATCTGGAGGTCTCCAACCTTCCTTTCATGTGCATTCATCCCACTGTCTGTCCCCAGGCTTGCGCTCTCACTGAAGGGTAACTAAAGAGTGCACTGTCTCTCTTTCACAGCATTGCACCCAGATCATGAGCATCCCCAAAAACTTAGTGACCTATTCCGAGTCATGACAAAACCTTCTCATTTTCTCTCTGAAACAAATCCAACAGCAGCATTTAAGATTAAAAACCTGTCACACTCTAAAATTGAAGTCCTTACATGGTTTGCATTACCTAGAGTCTGATGGCTAATCTGTGCAATTGCCTATTGTGAACTGCACGGTCTCTGCTCTGACATCGTAGGTCCTGGACTTCTAATTCCAAAACTACAGCTTTTGCTAACATCTCATCAGGCAAAACTAGCCACCTTTGCTCCCTTTTTTCCAGGAATTTGGAGGTGACATTGTTTATGACTTTGCAGAATGGATTTGTTGTTGTGACTCTCTCGCCTGCATGTGGGCTGAAGGCCTACAATATTTGTGCTACCTGTATGCTCTGTTGCTTTTCTTGGGATGATAGCAATTAGGATGGCAAAAGAAATTCTTTTTTTTGCTGTTTGGTTTTACTGGGAACATTGTAGAAAATGTTCCTTAGCCTTAAGTCAGTCGCAAATTTTTTGTTTTCACCTTCTTTGGTACCCTCTGTAAACACAGAGAATACCAGTCGCATGTCTGTAAAACAGATACGTAGTTAACTAAAAACTAGTAAAACCATCAGAATTAAAAACTGAAGTCACCCTCTGTGTCACTCGTGTTGGCAGCTGCTGTTTGCAGATCCAGAGCAAGGGGCTGCTTCCAGTCTCCCAGGTGTCCTCCAGGCTCCTGGAAAGATTCAGTTTTCCTGAAGATTTTAAGCGCTTCTTCATGATTTCCAGGTGGACTTTTTGTTGCAGTTTTGTTTTTGTGGGGTTTTTGTTGTTGTTGCTGTTGTTTGTTTGTTTGTTTGTTTGTTTATGGGTTTTGTTGTTGTTTGTGTTTTTTTTCCCCCTGGTTGCACACTAGTTTCAGTGATCACTAGAGAGATTTGACAAAGGTGAGCTGCCTGAAATGTTTCAGTTGCACCTGACCGTTATGCAGACGAGCCATCCACCACTACCAGGGCCAGGCATGTTTACCACTTGCTCCCCTGCTGATAGGATCACTACTATCACTGATACTTTTGTTTTTCTGCTGCAAATATAAAGAAGAATTTGCAGGAAAGTTTCCTGTCTCTTTTCTCCCTTTTTTCCAGCAGGGACAAACTTTGCAGTATGTCACCAATAGAACCCAATTTGTTTCCATTTCAAGAAGCTGCTACCACTCTTTTTCTTTACATTTGCAGCTACAGCCTCTTTTCTTGTTAAAGTAGACAGATTCTGTGCACAGGAGCTTGAAGTTGTTGATGCCTTAAAAGGTAGAACAACCTCTCCTCTTCACGTCTGATGGAGAGAAGAAATTAATAAAACAAACCTATAGAGTGTTATCTTATTTTAATGTGTCTGTGGGGATATTTTTCTTATTATTCCTTTATACTCTGCTCTTTTTTTCAAGCCAATTAATTCACAAGTGAGGAAGATTAGGTCATTGCAGAACTGCAAGTTTAATTCATTTCCTCCAAGTTTCTGGATAGGAATGAAAGCCAATATTTTATTAGTGACTTCTGAAATTTGAACATATTGCTGACCCTTACTGCTGTCAGTCGAGTCCTGAGACAGGGGTTGAACACAGATATCACAAAATACGAATGTTGCAGATGAAACATATCCTGTAATCCAGGGCATCTGCATTTCCAAAGAGCTGCAAGGATGTGTGGACTGTCTTATTGCATTATTTAGGCATGAACTGACACAAAAGCATGTCAGATTCCCAAGAATTTTGGATGCTGACTAGGGTCAGAGAGTAGGTTTATAATACAAAGTTCCATCAAAACATTTCTTATAGTTATGACTTCACTTGGAAGTAATATGGTAGTTGACTTTTCAGTCACTCCATATTATTCAGTGCTTGGAATAGCTATTGGGAGCCATCACTTTGCAGTTACTTCTAAGGACCCACATCAAGAGCCTCTCATTGTACAATATTCATGTTTAATAAGAGGGACACAGAGAGGAGGAAAACCAGAGCAGCAAAGCATGTCTAAATCCTCAAAAGCTTTTATTAAATTAGAAAATCAAAGTTAAAACATACCAAACCAAACCAACAAAAAAACCCTACAAAAATCTCACACACAACCCCCCAAAAAAAACTACCCAGAAAAACTCTCTTTCCTGCAGTGGCTAGAAGTACCATCTTATAACTTACCTTATCTTGTTAAATATGAGAGTAGATGTAATGTAGAATCATAGAGAAAATAGCAATAACTTCCTATAATATCTAATAATTTGGCTGTTGAAAGTCTGAGTTTTCTACCAGGGTAAAAAGTTGAAAAAAAATTAGTAAATTCCAACAAAATCACATACATTGTCACGACATGGGGTTTCATTCCTGTTTTGTAATTATAAAATGTTTTCCAACCATTAGATTGAGGACTTCACTTGTGCTACTGGAGATTTTACTGGTCACTGCTCATTCTCTCAGTAGCATGGAGCTTAGCTCGGGGTCCTCAAAATGCTTTAGTATAAAAGCAAAAGAAAACTAACTCCACACAGCAGCAGACAGTAAAAAGAAAGAGCAATAGTTGGCAGACATGACCACTGGAGAGATAGACTCAAGAAAATGTTTATATGAAGGAAGTTTAAAAGTATATCTGCTTTCTTTTGTGAGCCAAAATGTGTGTATTGAAGGAACTGAACACATCAGCCTTTCCTGGATTCATAATTGCCACAGTTATGGAAGCAGAAGTAAATGCATTTGCATTTATGGGAGTTACCTTCCACTGCCTGCCCTTTAAAGGCTTTGCCCTTGTAGAAAGTCACAGCAATACACTGTGAACTAATTCCCTTCTTCCACACCGGCAAGAGAAAAGCTGTGACAGAAAACAAACAAACCAACCCAAGTCATACTGTGATTAACAAATTATACACTGAGTGAACCTCTTCCTGTCTTCGGGAATTAGCTGACAAGTATTCCTTTTGATGTTACTCTAATTGGTGGATAGGCTCATGTCTGGGCTGGATGACCTACTTAACTCCATGTCATTCACAACGATTTTCATGAATTTGGAGTATTCAAAACAATTTCTATTTTCTGTTTACACTTTGTTGATTATGGAATAAATAAAGGGTCACTTTGCCCACATTTTATAGACTGGTGGTAACGAGATCTCCTAATTACTCTTTACTACATTATGTATTAAGAATACATAAAATGCCCAAAGGATACAGAATAACAGTCTATCTCATAGGGGTGGTGCATGGATACCACCATCTGCAGCCCACCCTCCTTGTACCCCTCCATCATCATCATCATTCAGGACTGTGTCTAAAAGAGGTTAGAGGGTATGCAGCCCTGCTTGTTCCATTTAACATGTGTGTGTGGACCTGCAGACCCTGAATTTGACTACTCCCCCCTCCCTCAAAGCTGCTGACAGTGTCTGCCTCCACAAATTCCTACAGTAAAAAAACCCAGGTGCTCACCACCCACAACCCAGAGAGGTGCTTTCATTTCTCTGCTTTAAGCCAGTCTCCTACCAGTTTCCTTGAGCATAACCAGTGCCAGTACTTCACAGGATCCAGTTAACAGCCTGGTTATACATTCAAGTAATCCTCTGCCTTAGTGATTTGTAAAGCTCGGTCCTATCCCCCATCCATCTCCTCCTCTAATCACTGAAAAGCTGCAGCCTCTTTAGTCAAACCTTATGAAGAAACCCCTGCATCCCTTTGATCGCTGCAGTTTTTCTTCTCTATACCTTCTCTAACACTACCATGTTCTTCTTGAAATGTGGCATTTCAATGCTTTTCCTCATGATGCCCAGAGCCTCACTGGCTTTTCTGGCCGCTGTTGCACAGCAGGTCAGTGATTTTGGAAAACAGTCAGCAATGGCTTCAAAATATCTTTCCTGAGTTGTAGTTGTCTCTCCTGAGTTGCAACAATATTTTATGTTCCCTTATCATATCTTCTTTTAATACTCTTTCCAGTAATAGACATGGTAATTTGCAATTCCCTTTACAAAGGCAGCAGCTCCAACTTTCTGATGAAAGACAACTCAAGGCAACTGCTTCTGCTTCTGTTTCACTGATGTTCCTTTTGAAATGAAGTGATAAAGTCTAAATGGGCTATCCAAGGCAAGGAGAGCAAGACATGTGGCATTTCTGAAATATTTTTTATACTGCATTGTGGCATTTCTGAGATATTTTCTGAAATATCTTCATTTTTCTTTGTATAGTCCAACTTCCCAACCAGAAATTTTGTTTGGTATAGAAATTATATGTTGTTTGACATACAAAGTATGCCCTAAGTAGCTGCTTCATTTTATAGCTTGAAATTATTCCCAGTTTTTTAAGAAATTTCTGCATATCCAGAAACAATGGAGTTTTGTATTATTTGGGTGTTATCAAATGACAACTTTTTATAGAATTTGGAGTTCTTCTCAAGCATTTCTGAAATATGGAACAACATAATGTGGTCTTTTACACATTTCTGTTCCTCTTCCAAACCCATCAAGACCTCAGTCAGGTCTATCAGGATGAGCTGCCTACATGCCCATGTATTTCCACCTTGTTCTTTATCTGTAGAAATGGTTTTGTACACGGTAGAGCTTCTTGCAAACACTATACCACTTATCACAGCATTTATCTTTTAAAATACGTTAGGTGCTGGAACAAGTGCACGAAAGTTATGGGTAGGTTTCATAAATATTACCACAAAGAAGCTCCACCATGGCCCAGCTACAGTATGTATATCAAGAGAGACTAGGAATATGCAAAAGTGATTTAAAAAAAAAAAAAAGGAAAACATGCTTAGCAACAGTTTTCTATCTAAGAAAGTACTAAACATTTTTAAGGGCTAGGGACCCACAGACCTTTTTGGAAGGTGGAAGTAAAAAGGGTTTACAAAACTGCACAGAATAATGCCAGAAGAATGAGAGAGAGGAGATTTTACTTGAGTCTTAGGAATCACAGTCTGTAGTGAACTTTAACTATTGTTTGCCAAGGAAGGTTGAAAGCAATAAAAACACTGATAAGTGATAACTTGAAAAGCAGAAAAGCAAATCAAAGGCGTTTTGTTTTGTTGTATTTTTTTTTTGTTGTTGGTTGGTTGGTTGGGGTATTTTTGTTCTGTTAGTTGGTTGCCTGGTTTTTTTTGTTCTTCTGTCAAGCTTTGTAATTTCTGATCATATATATATGGTATAACATATTTATGTACTATATATTGTATATTATCATAAATATAGCTCAGCATTCACATACATAATTTTAATTATATATTAAAAATATACATTTCATAAATATTTAAAAATTTATGCCAAGTCTTTCTTTAGATAACAGTCTTGCAAGAGGTGCTAAGCAAAAGAGATTTTCTATCTACTTCAGGAGCAGGTCCACCAGTATTTTGTACTACTCAAGGTAGAAAGTTGAGTTGATATTCTGGGTGCTGTTTCAATATTAGCAAGAAATGACTGTCAGTAAGCCTGCAAGAGTATGAAGTTTGACCATGGTCCCAGATATCTTCAGAACTGTCTTTGGCTAAATTTGTTGTGTGGAATATGATCCTGATCATCTTGACTAAAATGGCCTTTGATTTCTTCATTCAGAATATCAACATAACTTTCTCCTTTGAGTAGTCTTACAAACCCTAATGAGGAAAATTCTTTCTCTGCTAGTCTTTTCATATCACTATGTTTTTCTTCAAACTGAATTCCACTCATCTGCTGCTCTTCTGTATGAAGAAGGAGTCTCTGAGTGGAGGCAATACTGATACCCTTCTTCCTCCTAAAAAAAGAACCCTCTAAAATAAGTTACCAGCTGAGCTTTTCTTTGGATCTGGGACTGCTCTTTGCTTAGCAGTTGGTCTTCCTTCCCTGGCTTGCCTGTGGCACCTTTAAACATCTGTTGCGTTACAGAGGTCACATCACGGAGCATACTGGGGATTGGCCTGAAGCCCTACTATCTCTTAAAGAATTGCCTGCCCTATTACAGGGACAAAGGTGTTTTCATTGATATTTTAGACTATTTTAGGAAAGTTTGAGGTTTTTTTAATCAGTTTTCTAGGGAAGAAGCCAAGTATGAACTATATTTCAGTCAAGTATATACCTCTTAGCCATGGACCAAACAGATGCAGAAATCAACACTCTTGGCAGCTGTGTGAATGTGTGTAAGCACATCTATTCACTTCCTAGGAAGCTGCTTGTCTAAACTTTCATTCAGTGCCCTTGAAAAAGCAAGGCAAATGGCACTGCTGTGTCTCAGTGCTCTTCTGCAGATTTATCACATCTTCTTTCTTAGAGAACAAACCGAGGCATGACATACAATGTTTGTTGAGATTGCAACAGCTCCTGTACCACTAGATGCTTTCTAATAGAGTGTCTAGGCTAGCTGCTGAGCTCTCTGCCTTCCATCATCTGTCTGGCAACTGACTGGCTTTGAAGGAAGGCTTACAAATTGTAAGACCTGGGATTACTGCTCCACTTTTTCTTGTCAACTGGAATAGCTGGATAACTCCAGTAGGTAGGCTCATTTGGATGCCATTGATGAGGAAGGCAGTTGCAGGCACTGGTGCAAACATCTCAGGAGGCAGAGTCCAAATCCAGCTGGGATGGATGTCTCAGAGCACAAAATGTGTTGCTGTATCCTGAGACACTTTTCTGCTGTAGATTTGGACATATGGAACAACAGATTGGTGGACAGGGAAACTGGTTAAGTTACTCTGTAAATTTATTGACATTAAATCTAATCGGTCTTCCTGAATAATGATTAACATATTTTCAGTTGAAAGGGTACAGTTTAAGGTCTACTTTCAAGTGAAATGTCATTGTTTTTTAATCTCTGGACAGATTGTTATATGAGAATGTTTTTGCAGGCTGCTAGTAACCTAATGTCATCACGGCTAAGCATTCTGCCTAGGTGATGTTTAGCATATTTTCTCTTTAAAGTGCTCTATGGTTGTAGGCCTACTTGCTAAAAGATGTCACCTTTCTTGAGAAAAACAAACGAATGAAAACTAAAAAAATGACTCAGCAGTGCAAATAATATTTAGCCATGTAATGCTATGAATGAGACCAAAACCCAGAACAAGATTTTCTGATGTAGATTCCAGGAGACTAATACATCTCTCAAGCATGTCCCCTTTTACTTGTTAATGTTTGAGCTATGACTACACTGTTCTTCATAGGAAATTTTAGGGCCATGTATCAAGCAGTAACCATCCAGCTGTTAATAGTATTAAATGAACATTTAAAGCAAATGAGTAAAAGCAAGCTCTTTCTAAATAAATTTAATTTTGCAAGAAAATACCTATCTTTTACCACTAATGCAAAGCAGAAATGAACCAAGCACAGGCAGTCATTAATAATTTTTTTAAAATAGCCTCCTCTCTCAGGATTCCTTTTATAAACTTTTTTTCTTTTTTTCCATATGGAATACTGTCTTCCATATCTGCTTGGAGCATGATCATCTTGTTTGGAAATTGAAATTCAAAACTATAAGCATACACAGTTCTATAGCTGCAACGACCAAGCAAGTAACCTGGCTAGTGACAAAGGCAAATGAGACATGGTCTAAAAATGCTGTAATGTGCTGTTTCATGTGCATATGCATCTGTGACATGAAGCCACGATAAGTTATGTACTGTTGTAAATTTAAAGGTTATTTCTCTTATGTCCAGGTGGCAGTCATGCCTTTGCAAAAGAGGACCTCTCTCTGCCTCCCACTACTGTTGTGAAGTGGCTCTTACATGCAGAAGCAGCAGGCATGAAGTTGCACATATTTCTACATTTACAACTCTAATAACAAGCTGGGCTGGTGCACACCAAACGATGCACAAACCTTTTTTGATTAGAGTGATTTACTAGGATCTGTGTACAAATAGTATATGCAAAGTGCAGATTGAAAGAAGTGAGGAAAAAAGTGAAGAAATGTTTTCTATGTATTTATGTATTTGCATACTCATGTATTTATGCAATTTGGTGCATGTTTGCTGTCATGCAGGATGGACAAGGATACACTGTACATATGTACTACAGTAAACAGAATACAAATGGTCTAGCAGTTTTATAAAGCCAACCTATAACAGTGATTTTCTTTCATCTCAAATCATGATTCCTGACTTTTTAAAGGTCAAGACTCTGGGCTCTCACTGAGAAATTCAAAGCTGTCATTCAGCACAGTACATTTGAAAACAGAGCAGTGCAGGATCACAGTTCTTTCTCAACAGGAGTGCGTATTTGAAGTTGTTATGAAACGTATTTGCAGATGCAGAAGAGCATAACTGCAGGATGTTTGGAAACAATCTGAGTCTTCAAAGTATCAAAGGAATTAGGTATAAATATATCTGGAGATAATCCAGAGATATGGAAACCTTGCTTATCTGACTAATTCAATTCATACATATGAAGCAGCCTACCCAGGTCCTGGATGGATCTCCCGAGTGTTGGAAAGCAAGAGGGCTTCCCTCAGAACGCACAGCAACTACAACTTCTGAAGATCTGGTTCTCTGAATACAGCCTACAAACCGCTGACAGAGACCTGCTTCAACTGCATAGAACCAGAAAGAACTGCCTGGAGTCAGGAATTTTCCACTGATCCACACAGCAGAGAGGTGGATGGCGTAGTATTCAGCAGCAACTGGAATATCTGTCTTAATGATGAGAAGCTGCCTATATAAGCTGCTGTTGGAATAATGTGTTTCAAGATTGAAACTGCCTGATTAGATTATGAACAGGCCCCATGTGGTGTACCATTTAGCTATCTTTATATATGCTTTTTAAAAATGAAGGAGTCAGGCTTGGAAAGATTATGCTGTACTTTGAGTAGTTTTCCTTTCAGCAGACATTACAGACAATAATTTGTGGGGTCCACAGAGACTGCATATTACACAGTGCATAAGACAAAGAAATGGATACCATTTAAAACAATGAAGGAAAGTGTAAAGAGCTGATCTGAAAATAACAGGAATTTATTTTATTCTACACCATTTATTCCAAATTGCAGAAGAAGAAGAGGAAAAATGAAAATTTTGAGGAATTAAATAGCTGAGTGATGTGTGAAATGAAAAAGACTAAATATCCTTCTAAAACTAAAATCTAAGTATTACTTGTAATCCTCTAGCATGCTAACCTATATATTTACGTAAAGAGTAGAGAGCAAGTTTACATATGAACACCACTTCCCAAGAATACTAGTGGTGTGGAAGGAAAATATATTTTGGTGGCATTAACAGGGCTGACTTTAGAAACAGGAGACACAAGATGATGGACTGATTCCTATTCTCTGAGGGGGGACCATGTGGTACATGGTCTGGCTGGAGGTTGCCCTTTCAGATATTCTGACATCAGAGCTGTGGGATAGAACTGTAAGACCATAATGGCCTTTCACAGCAAGCACAGTTTTCAGGTAACTTCTCTGGAGTATTTGCAAGGATTCAGGTTCACATACCCAAGAGCCAGCTGGGAAGTATACTGAGAGTTTCTTCCTTTTTTGTTGAACATGAGGGTCTTCTGCTGAGGGTCCTAGAGAAAGCTTTGTGAAAAGCAAATAATTAAATACAGCCTTTTAGGTTGCCCTTTTTTTCCCAGACATAATTGCTCTCCTTGGCAGAGTACAAGCCAGGTACATTTAAATCAGACAGTGGAACCCAGGGAACAAACTCTGTTTTCTGTGCCCTGCTCTTTTAGTGCTTCCTCGAGGAAACTTCATGAGAAGCATAGTCATTTCTGGGAACCAAGGCTGCTTCTTTGTATGTAAAGCCTGGCTTTCAGACCTATGTTCTACTCATAAGCACTACATAAGCTTGAAAAGAACCAATGGGACTTTTGGCAGTTGCATGCTGCAGTTCTGGATAAAAGTGGTATGACCACTTGGAAATCAGATATAAATACGATATTGGCTTGAAAAACTTTGTCTTATGCACTGGAGTGAGTAAGATATAGCCATTTATGACCACAGAATGCCCAGAAATATCTTCAATTAAAAAATTGTCTCAAAATAGGGAACCTTCAGCATAAAATAGGTGTAACCCCCTGATGCTCCTGGTGGCTCACTGGTAGGACTACTCATGTTGGGTTTCTTATATTTATGTTTGCATTTTAAGATCTATAGGCAGTTGTGCAAATATATGTTCACAAGAAGGGTGTTATGTAGCTGCAAGGTCATGGCAGTCCAAGTCAGCAAGAGCACCATTTTACAGAAAAAAATGCACTACATGGAAAACAACAACAAAAGTTAGTCTACCTGGAACAGAGGGGGAGGTTATGCTTATTTGATCAGAATGAAGGGAGCTCTCTGCATCATCGATGCTTTTATGTTTTCTATATCTGTATCTTCATATCTATATTCTGGGCTGTGACACCCTGCCTTGAAAGCTTTGTTCATGGTGTCTGTGATGGAAAGAGAAAATAAGAACTAAAAAGAGGAGGGAAAAGGACAGATGACACTCTAGAGACCAGCAGCTGTGCTAGGCTGACACTCAGTAACTCCTCCATTCTTTACAAAGTGGGACTGTCATAACACCTTGATGTCGATATTGGACAATGGTAAAAAGCCAAAATGAACATCTAGAGCACTGTAGCGATTAGTCCTCTACTTTTTGCAATTAACAATCAGAGCATGTAGATAGTCTCCTTCCCTTGCCAGAGACTAGGCAATAAATGAAATTTCAAGGGTCTGATGAGAAAAAATTTCAAGGTCACTCAACCTGAGTAGAGTAAATGATAATATGCTTCACTATAAATAGCAATTCGGTGACCTGTTCTTGTAACTCTGGGTGAGTTATCAGTGATGTACTTTCAAGTATTTACCATTAAGTATATTATGCACCATATTGAACTTCAGTCTGTAGAGGTTGTAGTTTTTATCCTTCCTCAGACACAGGAGTGAGACACATCCCATCAAGCCACAGCCATTATGAGACATCTAGTTTAAGGTAGTTATTTAGGCTTCCTCTGTAATAAAGAAGGATTCATCACAGCATCAAATAATTGATTTCTGGAGGTGCCTATTTTCTTTTCAGTTAACTATGAGGGGAGCCTACAAGACTGTCCTTAAACTGAGGATCTGTATTTTAGAATGATAAAGTGTAAATTCTGTGATTGTACTTAGTGATATCCGGTGTCAGTGTGGTCACTAGGCCACACTATAGGCCACACTATAGGCCACACTATAGGCCCAATCCTATAGGGTTAATAAAATGAAGGACAATACTAATACCCGATATGGACATCTAAAAAACAAATGTTGCTAAATTCACGTAGGAAGAAAAAGGACAAAATTATGGCAAACACCTGGTAAACAAGAAGGCATTCAAGTCAGCTTGGAAAGCATCACTGAGTGGATGCAAACATGTGAGCTGGTTCTCTTCTCCTCCATCAGGAAGGATCAAGAGATTGTGTTTGTGTGAGGCATTGTTTGTAGTGTAAATACAAGCACAAGTGACACAACAGGTAACCTGGTTGTCCAGCAGTCTCAAGCCTTTTAAAATTGTCTTTAAAAGGAAGGTAAAAGCCTACTACAGTCTTGTGATTCCAGGAGCTGAGTGAGGCTTTAAAAATAAGACTTCTGAGAGGAAGAAAAAGCAAGAAAAAACCACAACATGACATATGACAGCCTTAACTGCTGCCTCTCATTAATTTCAGGAATGTCAAGGCCTGACCCTTCTCTCAGGATAATATATGTCAATGTAATTCCACTGTAGTCAACTTCATCTTTCTTCAAAAAGCCGGAGGGGATGGTTTACTCTATCAGGAGTATGGGCCCTCTTCTATTGATTACAAATTTTGCATCTCAGCAACCACAATTATTTCATTGTAAATATACCTAACTTCTTACAGTACAGGCAAGAAGAAACTAATAAATGTGATGACTTATTCTTTGTCAGTCATAAACTATTTAAGGCATATTCTCTATTGGGTTTTCAATGATACTGTATGAACATGAACCCACGTGGTTTAATATCAATTTGCTGCTAAACAAAGCCTCTTCTGACTTCAGTGTGGCTCATGAATTGCAAATTAATCAAATTTGGAGCTGTTTGTTTGGTCTTTAAAATTATTTAATCAGACATACCTCATTTAGAAAGTAATTTAATAACAGAGGTAAAGTAACAGTTAACTCTGCTTCAGAGTTGAAGCACAATGTTTATATCAATTGGCTTATGAATCCAACATGCAGTATATAAAAATGCAGACCTATCAACCTACTCCTTTTGGATCAATAACTTCAACAAGCTTCTAACAACATGTTTCAAATAAAGCATTCAGACAGAAATTTTTTATTTTGTTTTGTGAAAATAAATGTTTGGATTCAATACACAATTTTAATACACAACATATCAAAAAGTCAGTATGGGTCAGATTAATAATAATTAAAAAACCTGAACCACTGATATCACTGGAGTTACTCCAGCTCATTCCAGTTATGGATGTATCCCTAGACAACGCATTGCAGAATAGGAAAAAAGTGTAACATGAAAATCATTCTCTGTGGAGAAAATATGTGATAAACAAAGTAATGCATAAAAACTTGTCAGTGCATTTACTCCATAAGGAAAGGATTTCAACTGTTTAGGGAGCAGGACAAAAACACCTGGCCAGTATTGCAACAGTGTCACAGAAGAGAAAGGAGACAGATGCTAAGATTTGAGTTTTCCAACAAGTGTCATTGCCTTCTAAAATGTATGCTTTAAAAAGTGCACTACAATTACTACAGGAAAGATGCAAATAATGAAGAAAAGCCTTCACTTGTATGTCCACATTCATGCTGTTATGCAAAAACCTTCATGTTTCAGCAGGCACCAAGGAAGAACTCAGTTGGGTTATAATGTAACTTTTTTTCAGTTTATAATTTTTATTACGTAATTTAGGATTTGCATTTATCTGTCTTCAGCTGAGAGATGTAAACTCCTCTTGGGTACCCAAACAGGAACTCTATCATAGTCCATCGGGTATACATTGAAGACTTTACTACAATCTATCATGGATCTCTTCTTGATGTAAGATGATATTCTTGTGAGGAATCATCACCCTCTCAGCTCTCCAGTATTCCCTACCACCACTTCTCTGCTAACCTCACCCTTCCTGGCCTCCCATCACATGTTCAGCATCATATCATATTCCTCACTCTGTCAGAAAATGCCCTCAGATCTGCAAACTCTCTCACACATATCACTAATACTGCCCTTCATCACTAATACTGCCCTTCTTCACATCTGCTACTATACTGCATCAAACCCTCAGGCACAAGGGAGCAAAAACTAGGATGCTTCCCTGCTAAAGATTTGCTTTTTGGGTGGTGGTTTTATAAATGCAGAAGGCCAAGAGGCATTGGTATCATGTATAGCTGACAGGATACTGGCTCTTGGCCCCATCCATGTTTACGGAGACATAAAGAGGGCTGCAGTGGGGCAAGCCAAGCATCTGTCTCATTTCTGATCCTCAGTTCAGCAGTAGACAACAGCAAAGGTACATGGAAGAGGCTATCAAGAAAGGTAATGTACAACAAGAGCAACATTTTCTGAAAGTTTTCTCATAGCTGTAGCCCTGTAAATATGATCTTTGACACTAAGAAGTAAAAGGATGCAGGTTTCAGCTGTGGCATCAATTGCCTGCTGGCCATGTGCCTGTTGCATTGGGAGTGGCCAGGGCAGGGTGTGTAGTCACAGGCCAGGCCTGTGCAGCCACTGTGGGACAATCAGTCTCTCCAGGGTATGGAGAACAGTCTGCACCTCCCAAACTTTGCCTGAGAAGCAGGGAGAAGTAAGTAGGCTGTGATAAAACTTTATATAAAAATATTCCCAAAGAGATCCAAGGCTGAGAAGAAAGTGATCCCTGGTCATCCTCACATTGTTCACAGCAAATACCTCAGGACACTTGTTGCCACCCTACTCCACTTTTTATGACAGAGACTCAGTTCCTTGACTTTAGCACTGAGAGGGCCCTGGGAAGGTTCTTCAGAGCATCAGAGAAAAGGAGGAGAAATCAGTAAATCTTCATGTAAAACAGTTTTAACTGTATTACTCATGAGGTTTCTCTATATTAAATTTGGACTCAGAGTGCATGTTATTGTGAATGCTCTAGTAATCTGGACTATTAGATTGTTAAAAGGGCAGATGCTAAACTATTCTTTTATGCCAATAACAAGGGTTGGAGTGTAAGTAGATTATGAGTTTAAGCAGCTTCCAATAAATTGTCATCCCTCTAGCAACTTCCTGAACTAGAACTGGTCTCTGGAGTTAGTAGCTGGGAATGGGTTGTTTCTACCCTGATTTTGACTAAACACTATTAAAACCCACATAGATGGCTTGTCCTGCAAGGCTGGGCATACATCATATGTTATCTCACAGGAACCAGTGAGCTGAACAAGGGCTTTGGGGAACATATATTTTGTAAACCTGCTCTGGTTCACATTACAGACAAACAGAAATTCCTATATTCTCATTAAGCTTTGCAGAAACTTACCCATAATTGTGAAGATGTGTGAGAACATATGACTGTGTATACTATTACAGTATCCATGCCAACATCTTCCTAATGTCCAAAAACCCTTGTCTAAGCTGTTCTCCAGCTGCGTGGAATAATTTTGCCATGCACAAACTGCTGGTAGCTGAAGTGCTCTTACTTCAGTGCCTTGTAGGCAGCACTTCGCCTCAATATGCAGAAGTGAAGAGGTCAGCTTTGAACACAATCTGGAATTCCTAAAGGAGGAAAAAATATTTGAGAAGTCTGGCCTTGGTGTTCACCCTGGGCTTACAGAAACCACAGAACAGTACAAGAAAAATCTGTCAGATCAGCTAAACCCAACAAACAAACCAGCTCAGGACTCACTAGGGATTCTTTCCCATATTTGTACATTACAAGATATAGCTTTATTTCCACAGGTTTGTTTGCTCATGATATTGTTTCTCCCCCCACTTATAAATGAGTCAGGCATGACTCTGCTGTTAGAAAATCCAAACATGAATTGCGACTTCAGTAATTTGCCACTGAGTTGTGCCTCTGCCCTGAACAATATGTATATACTCTCAAAGGCAGTGAATGAAATAAATCTGTCACAAAAACTTGTCTGCAATTCTTTACGAAAGAAGAAGTGAGAACTTCTCTGCCTGTGCAGCAAGCATCAGGGGCAGAGACCCAGGACACTTCATCAAAAGCATTATGAAAGTATCTGTCTTCCTCCACTCTATCCATTACTGGGAAAAAAAACCCAACACCAGTTTTGACAGTTACTGGAAGATAGCTATGTTGTGGTGATGCTGACTTAGACCTTAAAGGAACAGCATTTATAGCTCATCTCTCCCCATTCTAAGCAATGTTCAGTGAATCATGGCATTTGTTCCTACCTCCACTCTCCACTATATATACTCCCTTTCCACCATTCTTTGTCTGCCCCAGGCTGCCCATTCATTATGGCAATGATTCACTCTTACTATGGCAAACAACAGACATAGTAGTGAAAGATGTTTTGGCACTGCTGTTATCATTATGCAAAAAAACCAACAGTGTTTAGTTAATCTTGTTCAATGTAACAACAATCAACAGAAGGCCAATATTAACTTTTCTGTTTGGGGAAGGCAGAAATTTTACTATATATGTCTTTAATTCAGGAAAATGCCCCTGTTTTGAACATCCAGTGCCTAAAGTGTCTAAAATAGCAGGTAAAATTGAAAATTGAACTGTTGGAATTGTTTCCCATCAGGAAGAATGTAATACAGTTCTACTGGGAAATTAATATTGTGCTTATAGCTCCTGTGGATAGGTAATCTAGAATGGCTTTGCATTTGCTGATGGTACAAAAACTCTCATTTGTTCTACAGGTTGGTGAGCAATAAAAGAATCATGGTCATGTTGGTGGGAAGGGACTTCTGAAAGCTATCTAGTCCACTACACCACTCAATTCGAAAGTATCACCAATACATTATCAGATCAGCTATGGCTTTGCTAGGTCAGTTCTTGAAAACCTGCAACATTTCTCACGTGCTTAGATAAGCTGTTCCTGTGCTGCACTGATCTCTTAGTGAAGAAGTTTTTCTCAAGTCCCATTCGAACCTCCCAAGACACAATCTGTGTCCTTTGCATCCCGTTGTATCACCTGTGACTGCTGTGCAGAGTTCAGTTACCCCATATTTGTGCCTTTCCCTGAAGTAGCTGTTGGCTATGTCTCATTATTTTCCTCTCCTCAGGACTACACAAACACAACTCCCTGTAACGCAGGTCCCTGACCATCCCAGAGAGTGAAAGGCTGTCAGCACCACCGCTTTGACTCTCTTAAATTAATAAAATGACCTTCTAGTAAAACCTTAGTGAGAAAAAACAAGAAACCAAACGAACACAAAACCGCAACCAACCAGAAAACAAGGTGAGTTTTTTAATATTTTAGAGAATAATCTCTCTCATGCAAAATCAGAGGGATTTCTTTTTTTCATAAGAAAGCCACATTATATTGAACTTCAATTTTTTTAGCTGTCTCTGCACAACCAAGCAGTTTCACAGTATTGTCTCCTGTAATAACTGAAACTGCAGTTTGCATTTTAATGGGTTTTAGTAGTATTGGAATAGTGCATCAATTGCTATTGGCATATTAAACGCAATAAGCAAATCTCTGTCTAGCACAGCAGTACAACTATGTAATATACTGGATTCAGCATCTACATGATATCTACCAAAAGATATATTTGCATGAAGGCAACGAACTGTATAATATGGGTTAAAAAAGTGATAAACTCCAAAAGAACTGTGGGATAACAGATTCAAGTTTGTACAGAAATGACTAAGTCAATTCCAACACTGCTTTACTGATCTGGAGCCATCCTAATATGCCTTTCTTCTTCCCTAAAGAAGAGCACGTGGAGTTCAAACTGGCCTACTGCTCCAAGGCAGTACATAAGCAATGCATACCTTCACACTTCAGAAAGCTCTTTTGCAAGTATATAATTTCAAACACCCTGATCAAGTTACGTGAACTGTAGGCCCTAGTGTGCACTAAAGGGGTGGTGAACTAGACTGCTAGGGCACATCCTTATCACCAGCTCGTAATAAACCCAGAGGAAATGAAGGAATGGAGTCCTTGGACGCTCTTTACCCAGGGAAACCTCTGGTAGTACCAAGGCAAACAGCAGGGTACTGCACTCAAGGTCACCATACCCATCCCTTGCTTTTCTCTTCCCATTGGCACGTAGAAACATTGCTCTCTCTTGTCCAGTACCAGTGTCCAATCCTGCAACGCTGCACAGCTTCCCATGTTTAAATAGCTAGTTATGCACAACAGCATGCTTTAGGCATTCTTCCAAGAATTTTGTGGCTGGTGTACTGATATTTCATATTTATTTCTTCAAGACCAATCTCCTCCATAAAAATCTGTCTGATCAAATGAAAAGTAGTGTGTTGAGGGATTTCAAAAGCTGCTTTTCCCAGCTACGTACAACAAGACTTAAGTAGTTTGGTTTTTTCCAGTCATGAAACATGGTTCTCCATTTCTGGAAAAGATAGAAAACATAGTTTGCTTTATTAAGGATTACTGAATCAGTATAAATTAAACACAAATCACCACTGAGACATTAAGAAAAAAAGAAAGGTAGCATTGGATAGTCTAATGAAGACCCTTTTGAAACCGAGACACATTTTTTTCTCACTGGAGACTGTCCACTTTCTGATATGAAGGAAATGCCTTGGGACATCTAACAAATGCTTTCTAGTGTTTCATTTGTTCTGAAAATTCCCCCTGAAAAACTGAAGGAAGACTTTGAGCTGATTTCATAACCCCTGTGTGAGGAAACCTTACTGAAGCAGTATATGTTCTCTAGGAGGGAAAAGAAAGGGGAGAGAACCTGCTAAATGAAGTGAAAGCAGGAGCGTAGACTTATATTGTAAGACTTTTCAAATTTATTTTGAATTTCTGAACTTTATCTGCTGTTCAAAACAAGAAAATAATTTCCTCTGGTCTCAGTGGAATCCAGAAATGATGGCAACCTGCCGCCTGCTGCTGCTTTATTTCATTGGCACCTTCTAACAGCAACTCCCCTTCAGGAAAGCTATCTTTTATCTCTCACTGGGGGAGAAAATAAGCTCATTAGCACATTTTCTTTATACACTAGGGATGCTTTTCTGTGTCAGTCCAGGATCTGGGAAGAGGCACGGTTCCTGAGACCTAAGGGTTGTCCAGTTTAATTTTCCCTTCCCTTATGATTAGGAAGTAGTCTTAAAAGCGAGGGTACAATAGGCCAAAAAGGGCAGAAATGACAGAAGTAGAGCTTTGTGTTCAGTCTTCAAGAGTTTTATTGTACACAAGATTTGGAGACTACTTGTTTGCTATTAGTTTGACCTTTTTACCTTGCTTTGCTTGTGTTCATGACTTTCTCTTCAGCCTGACAGATCTTAATGTCCATTATCAGGATTTTTTTTCCTATGAATTTTGCTACCAAGCTAAACAAGGTGCATTGAAAAAGTATATTCAAGTTAATTGTAACCCAACTAGAAAACATTCCCCACAGGAAAAAAAGGAATGAGGAAGAAGGATTGATAAAAACTGGAGGTTTCTGCATTTTTCACGTAGAAATTTTTTCCTAAGATGGTGAAAAACACTGGCTTATAGCAAAATTTCCCCACCTCTCAATAACCACAGCAGGTCTGCAACTTCTTTAAATTGGTGTCACAGCCATCTTACCCCTTTCCTGGGCAATTTAGCACCAGAGTGCAAGTGCTCAGTTCCTTTTCTCACAGAAGAATTTCTAACTCCGTAAAGTTCCTCTAGTCTAGCTGTAATTCAATGAATTATTGGCTAGTGGAAAACTACTGAAGCTCATCATGACAACATTTTTCATCAACTTAAGAAGTGTTGCTGGGGGGGGGGAAAGTTGTACTTCCAACACAATGCACCTGCAGAGAATTAGCTGATAGATGAATTACAGATGTGGCTGAAAACATTAATGGGGAAACATATTTTTAAAATTAACTTGGGGGGTTGTCCAACAAGCGCTAAATGCCTCCTCTGTGTGATCTTAGCAGTTTAAATATTTGGCTGTTCAAAGATGCAACACTACACTTTGTGCCATGGGAAGCAAATTGCTCAGACATTTTCTACTCTTGCATGCTGTTTGGTGATTCTCCTCCCTGTTATTTTGTCACTGACACTAGCATTCACAAAGAAATCATCATGGCTGGTGATTCTCTTCCACTCCCACAGAAAAAAGTGGGAGCATATAACAACCTGCCCAAAAGGGACAACCATCTCTGTGCTATTTATACATATATGCTTCAGGTATTGTTAGCTATATTCTGCAAGTTTATGATGATTATTTTATATCTATACTACAGTAACAGTAAAAGATACCAGCATGTTACTGCCAGGCCCTCAGAAGTATTATTTGGATGTCTAACTCCTGGGCTTTGGTTGCTGTACAGTGTCTAAAGGGAGAGGAGAAGGCTGTGTGCAGATGAAAGAGGTAGTCAAGCATCAAATTACACCATTTCCTATAGCTCCCTTGATTCCCATGTTGCAGTTTTTGAGAAGTATGGGGTGAGTAAAGAGGGAGCCTGCAGGAAAAAAAGAAAGTATGAACCAGTGGAATGGTGCCATGGAGAAATGTACTTTATCCCCCAGTCTCCTGCAGGAAAATTCCTACATGACACTCACTATTAAACTTTCCAAAGTAATTAGTTCCTTGGTATGCAAAGTCAAGCACAGAAAGGGCTGGTTTTGCCAAAGTGTCAATCTCTGAGAACAGTAACTGAGAAATCTTGGGGCTGTGCAACGAACTACTGTTAGAAAACAAGGAAGAAGAAAGTGATGAAACTGCCAGCTGGTTTCATGGTCATCCTTGAATGCAGAACAATGCAAACAGAGGGCTTTGTGGAAGTGTTTGGAAAGTGATGTGGTCTGGAAAAGTCTGGGGCAATAAATCTTTCTGACCACTTTTCTGTGTCTATACCCCAGAACTCTATAAAGGGATTCTCTCTTTCTCATCATTATCCTCACCTTTTTATCTTCCAGTTGTATTCTTTCTTTTCCCTTACCACCTTAATTTACTTCCCTTTGCTTCCTCTCACCTACTGCCTCCTAATTCTCCTCTTTAATCTTTCTTCTGCAATGTTATTTACTCTGTACTCCACACCTTTCCTCTCTCCACACCACAGCTTGGAGTAGCATCAAATTCAGTAATTGTCAGGAAAGTTTTGATCATTCCCTGAGTCCCCATTATGAGCAGTCCCCTTGCTGAGACAAATCAAGCTCAATTGTCTTAAATTTTCTTCTTTCAGTGGGAACATGTAGTATGCCTGATATCCAGATGTCTAACCTGAATCATTCCCGCTGAGTTTAAACCTATTGCTTTATCTCCCTGCCTATTACAGACATAGAGAAGAGCTTATTCACTTGCTTTTAGCAGTAACATCTTTACACATCCGAAGACTGTTATTACATCTCTCCTTGACATTTTCCTCTCCAGATTAAATAACCTCAGCTGACTTAACTTTTCCCTGTAGGTGATGTTTTGTAGTGCTCTCATTGTTCTCTCTGCAATGCCTTTTTGAAGCATGTCATCAAAAGTGGACATAGTCCTCCTGCTGAGACTCTGGTAATGCTGACTGTAGTTGAATTCAGTCTTTAGGATATAATCCCTTCTTTCTCTACCAATATATAGAGATATAAAAATATAAGTTATCTTTCAGTATAGAGGGTTTAGTGCTGCCTTTTTTCTTTTTTTTTTCTTTAGCAATAACATGACATTGCTGACTTATATGCTTCCCTACATTTTTTTTTCCATGCAGAATGATTTCCTGTCAATTCTTACTCTTGCTATGTTTACATAAAAGACTGTTCTTGACTAAGCGTATTACTTCTTATTACTGAATGGTAACCTGTCTTTGAAGAATATTTCTCCAATTCAACAAAATTATTGGAAGTCCTAAGCTTGCTTTCTGAGGTCCTCCTAGTTTGACACCATCTGCAGATTCGGTAGTCATACTTTCACTTCCATTGCTTCCACTCTCCCACTTTCTGTTCCCAAACTTCCTGATCTAGGTTAGTCATGGAAATTTTATGAAACACTGTACACAGGTCAACCCTTAAGGGAATGTTCCTTCACGTATCTCCCATTCTGACAGTGTCTTATTTTCTAGACAGTTTTTCCCCTGTATAAAATTTATGTGGTAGTTCATGTTTCTTTAACTTACTTATAGACCGTAATGGAAGGCAACATCTTTCGATACATGAAATCTGATGCTTCTTCCATATACACAAGACTTGTAATTCTGGACAGATTGGGAAGTCCATTTCGAATGTGCAACCTCACCTCATCTTCTAGGTGCTTATGTACAGTTTGCTTGCTTATTTGCTTTGCTGTTTTTCTGAGTGAAGTCTCTGTTACCTATGTGTTAGCATAGGCGTTTCCTATAGCCTTAGTTCACAGAATCAGTATTTCTAACAGACACTGTAAGTATTTATTAGTAGTGGAACAGACTGCCCAGGGAAGTGGTGGAGTCATCATACCTGGAGATATTTAAAAGAAGTGTTGATGTGACACTTGATGATATTAGTGGTGGACTTGGCCATGCCGTGTCAATGGTTCTCCAGACTCAATGATTTCAGAGGTCTTTTCCAACCTAAATGATTCTATGAATCTATTAATGAATGCCATTTCTTGTGCAAAGACCCACAAAATCAACTGAGAGACAACTCAAGGAAGTGAGCAGCTTTGGCAGTTGACATCTGCTGTGGTTGTGGTTTACTTTGTAATGTGCATTATCTTGTCTTGGCTGCTGCAGTCTGAGCCAGAAGGAACCTCTGGATGGAGCAGAAGTTTGTGTTTTCCTTGGAAGCCCTTGAGCAAGGCTGGGGGAGGTGTCAGGGGTCAAGATGGGCCCAGTTGAAGGGAGGCATGGAACAGGCAGTCAGGCAGCAAGGAGCCTGAAGGATCTTTGTTGCACTTGTCATACCAAGGGTATGTTAGGAACATGGGTGAATGTACTTGCATATCTTCTGCCCTGTTGATTTAGAAAAGTTGGAAGAAGGTTTAGGAAGATGGTAAAGTCCACGCGTAAAGCCATTCTGTGTTTGACAGTGTCTTGGTTCCAGCCAGGACAGGGTTAATTTTTGCAGTGGCCAGAAGGGGAATGGATAGGACCTGGAGTTCATTCTATATATTCATCTCACATCAGTGCTGGGGTGCAGGGGGGGAAGGGGTTGCTTCTGGTCAAGTAAGTGTGGCAGAGGGAGGGAGCAGTGGGTACCACCGGTTCTGAGCAATTGCACGTGAATGGTTCCCCTATCTTACCCACTTTGTTATGGATATTGTAGCTGTTACTGTTTGTTTTCTTATTCCGTTGCTATTTCCAGTAAATTGTTTTTATCTCAACCCTTAATCTTTACTTTTTGTGCCTCCAATTCTCCTCTCCATCCCTTGACAGGGGAGGGAAAGGGAGGGAAAGGGAGGGAAAGGGAGAGGCAGGGTGAGGGGAGTGAGCACATAGTTTGGAGCGTTTTGGTGGGAACACTAAATTGTGGAATTCCCTTCCTAATCCAGAAAGACAGATTGACACATGCCAAAGAAAAAAGAAAGGGGAGGGGGAGTTTTCTGGCTGAAGGGATAAAAATATTCTTTTTCTTTCACAGGGTTTCTCTGATTTGATGGCCATCACACATTCTCTTAGATATTTTTTTTTACTCTTTTTTTTTAAGCTACTTTGAGACCTTTTGGCTGTGAATGCTTACTAAATAAAACTGTAGCCACAAGGACGTAAATTCACTGTAAAATTACAACAAGAGTCTGATGGCTTTTTGCTAGGCAGGGTTTTTCTCCAAGAAGACTCCCAGGAGTCTGTTAGCAAAGATTTGTGTAGCAAGGCAAAATCCAGGCAGCTCAGTGAGTGCCTAAAAATGTGGCCCGTAAGCAATGAGCACAAAATCAAAACCTCAGTACCTTAGCAAAGAACACCTGATCTTTCTGATATTATTTGCACTGCTATTCAAATCTTTTCAATCAGCGACAGCTTAGAAAACCCTCAATCCTATAAACTGATATTCTTGGACAACCCTGCACCGTGCTGAGCTTCCTCAGATACTGTAGCTTCTGGAATCACAAGACAATCTTTTATTTATGATGAGGTAGAATTTACTGTGTAAGAAGACATTTATAACTTACTAATATAATAAGTAAATAAACCACATGCACCCGGCTAGCTTGGGGGTTCACTGCCAAATCTTTACAAAAACGAGACAACACCTTATACTGAACCTGAAAGCAACACGTCACTCCCTTGACCAATCACCAGGGGTATCTCACTACCCATGTGCATGGGAGTACTTCTGGACTTCATTTCCCAGGATGCCCCTCTGCCAGCCTTCCTGAAACCCGACTCCTACAGGCATTTTTAAATATAGTCATAGAATGATTTGGGTTGGAAGAGGCCTTAAAGATCGTGTAGTTCCAACCCCCCTTCTGTGGGCAGGAAACCTACTACTAGACCAGGTTGCTCAGAGCTCCATTCAACCCGGCCTTGAGCACTTCCACGGATGAGACATCCACAGCTTCTCTGAGCCTCTTTTTCCAGTGCCTCACCACCCTCACAGTAAAAAAATTTCTTCCCAATATCTAATCTAAACCTACACTCTTTCAGTTTAAAGCCATTTCTGCTTGTCCTGTCACTGCATACCCTTGTGAAATGTTCCTCTGCAGCTTTCTTGTAGGCTCTTTTAGGTATTGGAAGGCTGCTCTGAGGTCTCCCTTGTGCCTTCTGTCCTCCAGGCCGAACAACCCCAACTCTCTCAGCCTGTCTTCATATGAGAGGTGCTCCAGCCCTCCGATCATCTTTGTAGCCTTCCTCTGGACTTGCTCCAGCAGGTCCATGTCCTTCTTAGGTTGGGGACCCCAGAGTTAGATGCAATACTCCAGATGGGGTCTCATGAGAGCCAAGTAGAAGTTTCATTTTGAAACTTCTGAAAACTACAGCAAATGGACCAATTCAATGGCAGATTTTCACTTTTTAAGCCTTACAGAAGATCTGCTCATTGATATCCTTGAATATATTCCTTGTGGGGTTATAGCATCTGAGACCATCTGTCACTATGACTTACACCTGTGATGATTACTTCATTATAGAGACTTAGGAGTTTTAAGAGGAAGGAATTAATTCTTTCAAGAGGAAACATGGAAAACATCTCTCCATTCAAAAAGTCTAGCAAGTCTCTAAGTTTTCATTGCAGGGATTTTCTGTACAAGAAAATTTTGCACATTGGCCTGAAGCTGCCTCGGATGTGCACTTCTGGTCTCTAGCACTGTGTATCAGGAACACGGCAGCTGAGAGTGAAAATGATGATCTCATTCTGGTTGCAGATTATCTTGAAAAAAGATTTTACTAAGTCATAGGTGCTAGAGGGTTTCTCTGGGTTATTGCAGTCATGACTTGTGTGTGTACTGAAGGATGTAAATTGTTCTACATAGGCTCCCAGGCATTAGTGAGGCTACAGAAGGTAATCTTTTTGGCAGCAGCAGCCTTTGTTGATAGCAAAAACTGTAAATGCCAGGGGCTACTCCAGCTTAACAACATATTTCATCCTTTAGAGTCCTGAGAGTGCAGACAGGGTTGGTCAGACCTCAGTGACTTATTTCATCTCAAATAAGGAAGCAGAGTCAGCACAGTGCTGTTGAGCTGGCTGCTATCTCCTATGTCAAACTATTCACGCAAAAAAATTCTTATCAGGAGAGAAGACTTTGTCACTATAATACTTTTAGCTTTAAATTATTACTTCAGCTATGAAATAAATTATTTCAGCTTACAGAGCACTTCAACTTTGCCTCTGATTCTGATGCATGGGAATGATTCTGGAAACTCTTAGTATCTGATTTGTTCTAGCATATATGTCTGCCTTCAACCTCATGCACGTACAATGTATTAAATATCCAACTAATGATATGTTGCAAAATAATTTAATTTAAATATTAATGAATTACAAAACATCTACTTGATTTTTTCTTAATAACTGAGCAAGGCTGAAAAAAAAACATTTAGATTCTGGAGATAGAACAAGTTAGTAATTACTCTGCAATTCCTTCTCTGGTAAGACATTTTCCCTTTTTTTTTTTCTTCTTTTGTAACACTAATCATGCATGTTACTAGGATATTGTGCATTTAGTGTGAGGATTTGGTTATATTGTGGGCTTTGCTACTCTGGATGAGCCACATCAATCTATGGTATTATTTTTGTTTTATATGCCTAGCTTGAGAATACTATGCCTAGTAAATAAGAAAATAATTGAAGCTTCAAACTCATGGAGCAGTTTAACACCTTTGTTCAACACATTGACACATTGGTTTTTTTCACTACATTTCAGAAACTGCAGTATATATTAAGATAATAATTACTGATTAACTAAAATTATGCCATCACATTTGATCTACTAAATGGTTCAGGAACTGACTGGGAAGTCATTACCCATCATTAAGTCAATGGAGGAAAAGGAGAATTTCACAACTGTTCTGTTTCATCAGATCATCTTTCATCTGTTCTTTCTTAGCCTGGGCTAATTCAGAAACCTTTTTTATGTATGAGGTCATCAGCACAAATGGAGCTGTTTGTAAGTTCCTTAAAATCACATACACACACACACATATGCACTCACACACAGTCACAGAAGAGAAGAGTAGGGCAGAAGGCTGAATAACTGCAAAAACAGAATAATTATTTCTCAGTCCTTATTTATATAAGTGGAACGTCACTGTCATGTTGGCCTTGGCATGTCAGGAGAAATTATATGACACTATTGGCAGACTACTGGACTGACTTACTAGATACAAATACCAGATTATGCAGCAATGACTGAGAGCTGAGTACAAACACATGCAGAAGGTGAGGGGTGCTCTGAGGGAGCTGTATCTTTACATGATAATTGTTCATGTCTCTTGAACAACCATATACACCCTCCACTGCTAGGATGATCAACAGCTGTCAGGTCCATCAAAAAAGCATCTGCTTACCAGAGAATGCATGTCTCTGTCTATATATTTGTACCCTGTTTACCTTAGTGGCAGAAATTGGCACACTTCAAAAGCTCTTCCTTGTACCATAAATAGACTAAAACTTGTTTCTTAGGGGCCTGGATTTGTTGTTATATCCTGACATCAATGAATCTAATCATGGGGTGTGGTAATAATACAAATTAGAACAGCTCTCAAATTCCAGCTTGACTTAGACAGTAAAACCAGAACTAATTCTGGTTTTATCATCCTCTCTGTTCTTTTCTATGTATGTACACTGCAGTCTTTAGGCTGAAAGTTCTACTCACAATAAAAGATTTTTCTATTCTTGTTCATTGAATCACCTCATTGAAACATTTCTGTCACTGCTCTTTTTTGTACAATTGTCTTTTCCCTGAGTGAGAACTGTAAATCTGAATTGTCTGCCAAAAAATACTGGGAACACTTCCTGAAATTTTTCTTCCAGTAGGTCTATAACGAGGACTTCAAACCTTAAGAATTTAGAGTATCTGTATAAAATTTTGAAATCCAGCTGGGACACCTTGTCTGAAAGAGGGGTTGTGGCTTTCAAATCACTGCCCCAAATCTCTTTCAAAGCCCTTTTAACAGTTCTTTCCTCTTTTTTCTTCACGTGCCTAACAGCTACCAAGTCTCTGCACTCCTCATTTTCCTGTACTTCTCTTCCATCCTCCTCTATCATCCTCTGATTTCAGCACTGAACCATAAGCTTTAGTGAGACATGCATGCCTGGAGTTAAGTCTTTAGATAGGGTGTGTGATTTTCAAAAGCACTGGACACTTCCTGCTTCAACTGGAGTTGATGGACTTGGTCTGGAATTACTTCATCGGCATTTTGTAAGAGTGGTGTGGCATGCACCTCAAACAGCAATCTTATCATGGTGGATGGGAAAAGAGCAAATGAAACCAAATATTTGTGTACTGATGGCAAAATGATCTTAACTGCTAATGATTGCATGATCCTAGATTATCATTGGGGAAAAAAAAGGGGAGGGGAGGGTAGGGGAAGGTAGGGGAGGGTAGGGGAGGGAAGGGAAGGGAAGGGAAGGGAAGGGAAGGGAAGGGAAGGGAACATATCTAGATTTCTGTTTATTACCATGAGTACACCACTTGGTACATCATACTTAAGAATAAAATAAGGAATAAGGAAAAATTAGTCTGGTCCTTAGACTGTGATGGGAGTATTTAACGTGGGTCTAATTCCTATAAAAGATTCTGAGAAACAACAGCTGAATTTCTGCAGGACAGGCCAACTTTTGAACAAAGTAAACTTGAGCCTCAGCTAATCTCAGATGGATGCTCAGCCAAATCTTGACTGATGCAGAAGTTATTTTCGTGGGACAGAAAAGTCAGCAAGGCTCTCTTTCTTTTTGGGGACCAAACCAAGTGCATCCTTTCATTTCTTTTGGAAAGATTTCATTCCTTTTGGCCCAAAGCAACCTACTTAGACTGCTTGGGAAAAAGGCCCCTGAAGCCACATGAGGTCTTTCCCCACATGGAGAAAGGTAAAACCCTAGACAACAAAAGAGCAACAGAGAGAAACAGTAAATAGAGTCAGGAGAGAGCTCCTCGAATGTGACAGGACAATGAGGACAGAATATAAAATTACCTCATTTGCAATGAGGTAACTGCAATCTCACAGTTTACTAACTCCAGCTTCCCCTCAGTTTGCAAAGCCCATGGATTCTCCTCCTGTTGGGAAGAACCTGCAAGTCCTGGGTTAAACAAGCCATGAGTGCACCAAGAAGATCTGCAACATAGAATCACAGAATCATTTAGGTTGTAAAAGACCTTTCAGATCCCTCATTAACAGGGGAATCTGGTGTTCAGGATCATCTCTGATATGGTGCAGCAGTGAAATCCTGCATTAAACTCCTATGAAAACTGTTATGCTGTGAGAAGCCTTATCAGGGACCCACGCCCAATGCTCAGGAGCTGCATTTCAGCTCAGGCCTTTGGTCCTTGCCTGAGCTTCATGGTAGGTATGCTTGTGTCTGGTCATGTATTCTGCTAATCCTGCCTTTGACTTGCTGCATGACCTCCTGGCTTGATCTCTTCATCACTACGACATTTTTGATGACTGTTGTCAGCAGAGCCTGGCCAATGCTCTGTTCTTCTTGTTCAGGTGCATTGCTCTGTCCCCTTTATCCTTGAGGATGCTTCCCCTGCATCATCTTAAGCCCTTGGCTCATCTTCCCTTCTGAAGCAGCCTGTTTTTGCTGTTCTCTGACAGGAAATCTAATTCAGATTACATTTAGCCTCATTCCCTGGCCCAAGTGCTTTTACTACATGTGCGGTTCAAAACTTCCTAAAGAAAAACTCTAATGTGGAAAACTGGATGTGTCCGACCATCAGTTCATAATTTAATGGCTACAACAAAGTTTTAGATTTTTTAAGAAGAACTTCCAAGTAAATCTAGTTTCTGTGCACCTAAGACATACTGAGAAATTAGCAGAAGTTGGTAGATTGATACGTAATTTTCTTCAAAACTGCATCAAACCATTCTCCTTAGCCATTGTGATCCAAAATACACCAGCTAAACACATTGACTAAAAAAGATGCTGATTTCCACACAAGGCTCTGCAAAGGAGAAAGATTTCCTTCGAGAGTGTTCCATGAACATTTTCCCTGAATACTTCAATATTCTAATAAGAGAAAAAATGTCTACTTTTCTCCAGAAATGCTCAAGCTTTTAACTGTCATTATTAGATCACAGTAGTAAGGCACATACTGACTAAAGTGAAGAAGGGTTAACACAGGTTGGGCACTTAGGCAGCAGCACACCAGAGGACCTGGGACATGAGACTGTGTTCTGAAATGCTGAAGTAAAATTTTGCTTTCTACATTTGTGAATAATACAAAGAATGCCAACTATTGGAAACCAAAATTCACATTAGGTAATGTTCACCTTTTCCTAGAAACCCCTTGTGGAAACCGTGCCCAGTGCTAATTTAGAGAGCTGCCTGTGTAATGGTGCAGACTGAAAGGTACATGTGCACCTACAAACTGCCCATGTCCTAAACCAATCCAACATTCAGAAAACAGACTTATCTGTAAGGACACAATTGAAATATCCAAAGGTTTTGTGTACAAGAACCAAACACATGCGAAATACCACATAGTAAAATACTTTTTGTTTAATTTGCAGTGTTGTCCTGCACATCTCAGGCATAATTAATTGCTTCCTGATTGTCATTTTATGTAGTAAGGTCTTTATTACTTTTGGCTGCAGCTTGACTATTCACTGTATTTTTTCAGTGCAGTCCTAAAATCAGGAAGAGAAAACAATCCATTAATTAACTGCAGTCATTACACAGTAGTGTGAGTCTCTGACCACAGTCTTGATGAGCAGTAACCAGAGAGAGGTTATATCAGGTCAGTCATTTGGGCTCTTTGCTCAAAGTGTTGGGCTAAACAGCTGTTCATGGGATTACTCACAAACAAGACTGTAAAAAGAAGACATTCAAAAGGTAATCTGCATACTATTTTAGGAACAAAACTAAATTCCCCAATTTTGAATAATCTACAGTGCTCGTCATGCAGCCTTTGCTCTGGCAATAGTCTCAAAGTTAATTACCTTTTTTTATTCCAGTTTTTCACACATCATTTCAACTATAGTGTTAGTAATTTTATCTTTGATGCTCTTTTTAGCTGCTCACCAGTTCCAGCAGCCATCTTCTGGGAACTGTGAGATTCTGGTGCAAATTTAAACTCTACAGGCAGACTGCTCAGAAAGAAAGCATGGTCAAGGAATGTGGCATTAGACTATGCTCTTGACAGGGATTTTTTGTTAGGTTTTGACTTAAGTTGGGTTAAACATTTCACTCCCTTTCCTTGATTGGAGCCAACATTTTTATGATTAGATGCCTTAAGGAACTGTGCTACAGTGAAGAAAAGAAGTGCTGTTCTTTGATGAACAGAAGAAAAAGAAAAAACTGTCATGTTGGCTGAGACTCATTAATAGTTCTACTTTTCAATTTTTTATAACTTTGCTGTGTATTTTGGGAAAACGGGACATGAGAAAAAAAGGCATCAAGGCAAAGCTAGTGGCATTGCATTCAATACCTTTTTTTAGATTAACAAGTTTGTTGTGACAAAATAATGAAAAGTTTATTCTGAGATCAGAACATCTTGGCCTCTAGTTGCCTGAACACTGATGCACTAAAAAGCATGCATTAAATTTACAAGCTATGTATATATGAGCTGAAAATATAAGATAGATTGTAAAATAGAATACAAATGTGTTCTGTACAACAAACTCAACTGGATTGCAAGACTTCCACGTAGAGTTATGTAAGCAAGAAATTTTTAAACTAGGCTATACTATTTGTCATCTGAGGACCTTCCAGTGGAATGTGAAGCAATTTCACTAACATCTGTCATAACTTTTTCTTCTCATGCTCTTAAATCTTGCACACTGATGTTGTGAAATCATCAACAAGGCAGAATACAGAAGTTTTTTCAGGCTTAGTTTCTCTGTGTAATCCATGGAGACAGAGGGATACATGCCTAAGGAATCCACACAAAAAAGCAGGGTGGCTCTGCCAGGCAGCTAGCTTACCTAACCAAAAAGGAAAAGAAAAAAAAAGCTGAGATGTCTGTCTTATATTTTGTCCTCTTTAGAGCCTGTATGCCTTACCCTAACAAAGAGAAGGGCGCCTGTCTCCCTTCAGGCTCCTGCATCCTTTCCCAGGGTCAGATGCCAAAGGCAGTATATCACAGAAAAAAAGAGGACAGAAATGGATTGTATGTGACAGCTCAGTTACTGAAGTGGGATCTTCTGGCTCAGCTCTCTCTTGATATACCTTTTATGAAGGAAAATGTTTTGACCGTCCGGCTCCAGAAATTCCAAAAGAAGTACAAGCCTTACCAAAGTGAAGTGTATTGCATTGGAGATGAGGGCTGAAAGAATATATTTTGCTACAGCAACCTTTTTGCACCTTCTTCTTGGGGAGGAGGTGGAGTATTCATGTTTTTGCGGGTACAACAACTTGGAAGCCACCAGGCTGCATCATTCTGTTGTAGAAGACTGTGGAGCACAGTCTGTTTCTTCTCTTACACTAGCTTCACTTGATGTGAGACTACTAGAGAGAGAATAACATGACTCTAACCTACTGATTTGACTACTTGCTTGGGTAGAAAAAAATGCAGGTCACTATCCACATTTCAATGGGGATGCAGTTGAAGCTGAGACTTTTGAATCCTGGTCAAGTGTTCCAGTGAATACCTCTCCTATATGTCCAATATTTCAAGTAGTACTTCTTCCCTCCTGACAATATATCCTGAACCCTGATGTTTTTAGACAACATTCATACTACTTTTCCTAACAAGGCTTTGAGTAGACTTCTATATGCTAACCTCTCCTCATAATTCTAATAGACCTTCTTTCCAGCATCAGTTCCATATTGAATTCAACTTTCTCTATCATAGGTAAGCAGAAGTCAGACATTATCAACACAAATATTTTCTCCTGATGGAATTATTCGGGATTTTTTTTTTTTTAATAGAAAATCAGTGCCTTGTTTATTTCAAGTTGGACTGTGTCAAATAATGGAACATGCTGCATTTATCAAACTGAATGTCTTTTAGCTGGGGCATCTCCAATGTCATCTGTTTTGGAAAAGGTTTCCTGAATTACTAAAGCTTCAATGTGGTTGTGATTTGCTTTGTGTACCTGCCAAGACCCTAGAAAATAAAAATATGAATTATGTTAGAGGAAGACCAGGTATTTGTAACAAATCCTGATGAAACTCATAGCAGAAATATGTCTTTCATTAATAACTTTTATTTCTCCTAGTTGTAGCATTTTCCATAGGTTATGTCTAGTATTTTTCAATTAAATTGAAAATAAACCCCAACTGTCTTACTTCTCACAGATGTTTTCGTTTACCACACGCTTATATTTTTGTTCTGCCTGTCTTCCCCACCTCTCTGTTGATCTATGTTTATTCTTGGCTATTACCTTAGGTAGGTCCAATCCTTCAAGCACTCCTCCATCTGCTTGACATTAGGGCCCTACTGAAGTAGAAACATAAATTCCGATGTGGTTGAAGCATTGGACTAGAAATATTTTTAAGATATAGGATGTATTTCTGCTTCATAGGTCTTCCCACGAAGTGGAGCCTCACTCTAACCTGAGCGCCTGCATGTGATTGAAAAATAAATTGTTTTATAAATAACCTCCAAAGAAGAAAGAATTCTTGCCTGCTTCCTGATCTAGGAACTGCTTTTCTCAGTTACCAAGAAGAGTGCCTGGTAAAAGTAGCTGGTTCTCACCATGTTAAATGGGAAATGCAAGAAATTTCACAAATTGAACTTGCTCTAAAAAAAGTTGTATGCAGATGCATTGAAAATGAGATTTTGAACATTAATGTTTATAAAAGCAGCATATAATTACTGGAGAACTTTCAAATGCCTTTAGAAATAAACATATAGAGAGATAAAGATCAGTTAAAAGAAATGCATTTGTATTTCCTGTTTCAAAACATTTAGGAAGACGTTGATTGCAGATATGCATAAAGCATGTCCTTAACCTGACCACTAGACTTCAGTGCATAACTAACCCCGTGGGAGGTATGGATTACTATTTTCATTTGTCAACAGTTGAAGTGCTTGGAATAGTGGTAGTAATAGTAATGGTAGTATTCCCACATCTTGTATTTAGTAAATGCTGGACTTTTTGGAGTGCTATTGTGCAAAGTTTGCATATTAACTGTAAGAAAAAAATCTAAAGACCACTTGGAATAGTACTTTAATTTCTCTATATCCCTTATAGACAGGGGAATAATCTAGATAGAGCAACGATTTTTGTTCTCAAGGAAATTCTCTGCTGAGCTTTTCTCAGCATTGTTAAATATAGAGTGCAATTTCAATCACTAAAGCAAATCTGACCTTTTTGCCAGGCTCACCCCTGCCCCTGAGACTTTTTGTCTGCCCATGTTGCATGCTGAAATGGAAAAATATTCACGTGCTGTTAAAAAAAAAAAAAAAAAAGAGAAATTTTCTGAGAAGTGATGAAGATCACTTATATGTATATTACAGGCTTCTGCCTTTAAAATCGAAGTCCCTTTACACGGGGTTAAAAAGGGTGCTGCAGTTAAGATAGACCTCTGGGAAATATTTCAACTGTCTATAAATAAACACTTTGTGGCTTTTTTAGTACTCTTCAGAGTCTTCCATGCAGTCTATCTTTGTGACACCTCTATATAGGGTAATAGAGAAAAATGGTCATCCTACAAATAAACTCCTTCTACACTAACTTTTATTTTATTTCCCCTTAGTCAAGAGTAAACCTTCACTTGAAGTTGTCAGATGTGATTATTGATCTGAGTCTGACAGCATAACTCTAGCCAAACAGTCCAGGAATAACTAAAAAGTTGAGTCATTCTTTTTTCTTGATTTTAATTTAAATTTGATTGTAAAAAGGGGTAGCAAATATTGGTGAAAAATGTAGCAAACTACTGAGGTTAAAGCATACATCAAAGCAGCATCATGTCATTTATGGTTTAGAAGCCTGGAAGCGCTGCTGGAACAGGAGTGTTTATATGGTCATAGACTTCTGCACTTAGAGGATCTAACATACTGTGTTGATTGAGTAAAGACAAAATGACAAAAGATACTAAAATTGGAGCAAAGTTGGAGCACTGGCAATGCTGAATGAGATCTGGTAGAAGCATCTTTCAAATCTGGTGATTTGCCCTGCACGTTGGAGGAGGCTGATGTTCCTTCCCTACCTTCTCTAATTTTGTCAATTTTTGCACAACTAACATTGTGTGTTCTGAAAGTTTTATTCATTGAGTTGTGTGGCAGGCGGTAGACTTTTTTTTGATATATATTCCTCTGTACTACTGTTACAACCTACCCTGTCAGGCAGGACTAACTTTTGTTTTATTAATAAATCCTCTGGAGTGAATTAAAGTAAATCGATACTAGATGATCAGTGTTTACAGATATATATATATATATATGGTTTATTTAGAACAATTTGGTTGCAAAAGAAAACAGGTATGTAGCTGTTTTGACTGTTATTGTCTGTAGTAGCATGGCAGTATAAAAAAAGGTATTGCAAAGGAGAACAGGCATTTAGCCATTTTGATTGCAATATAGTAATGCACAGCATCCAAGAAAATGTGTAAGGGAAAAGAGAGAAAGAAAGAGAGACGAAAGTAAAAGTTTTATAGTCACCACTCAAAGGTCTCTGGCGAACTTGGTCATTGGTGTCTTGGTCTTTCGGGGAGCGCTGGGGGAGAGAAGCCTGCAAAACATAAGGTTTGATGGGTTTATATACCCTGAGAAAACCTTCCTGGTGCCTTGCCCTGTGGGGAGGGGTGGGGTGGGGGTGGGGGTGTTTTTACGTGGTCATGGCATTTTTGCAGAGGCTGGAGGTGATGGTTTTTTGCAGTCATTTAGGGTTGGGTGGGGGGTGGGCCACTTTGGAGGCTCCCCTGCTAAACGTGAGGCACTAGTGATGGATGTGTGCATAAAGGGCCCCTTTTGACACAGCCAAGCTCATAGGAGACAAGCATCACATGCCCAGATAGTCACTGCTGGTTTTCTTTAGACAGGCATCACATACCTAGAAAAGAAATACGAACCAAAGAGTTGTCTCTGGGCCAACAAAGTTAACAGTTTGTGGGCTATGGCCTCCTCCCCTTAGCCTTTATCTTCGCTCTTCTGGCAGGAGGCTTGCATATCTTGCTCCAGTAGTAATGTCTTAAAGTAATTAAAAAAGTCCAGTTCCTCACAACTACAGAAAATATTTCTGCAAGTTTAGAGTAGTGAGGAAAGACTCATCTCTTTCTAAATCATTGTGGACATCCTGGAGGTTTATTTAGTAACCAATATTTTTATTGCTACTATTGCAAACTCCAAAGTATTTAATCCACTGATTTCTGAGGGAATTTGCTTGAGTAAGATATATGATGGGTGTTGAGTAAATATAATACGAATCCCACATTTCTAACCTGAGGCAGAGCTGGCTCGAGGCTTTGCAGAAGTAGAATCATAAAATCATAGAATAGTTTGGAAAAAGACCTCAGAGATCATTGAGTCCAACCATTAACCCAGCACTGCCAAGTCCACCACTAAACCATGGCCCTAAAAAACACATCGGCACATCTTTTAAATACCTCCTGGGCAGCCTGTTCCAATGCCTGACAATCTTTTCAGTGAAGAAATTTTCCCTAACATGCCATCTAAACCTTCCCCAGTACAACTTGAGGCAGTTTCCTCTCATCCTGTCACTTGTTACTTGGGAGAAGAGGCTGACCCCCACCTCACTGCTACCTTTTTTCAGGTAGTTGTAGAGACCGTTAAGGTGTCTGTGTCCTGCTCCTCCCTCCCCCCTCCACCTTCTTTTCTCCAGGCTAAACATCCCCAGCTCCCTCAGCTGCTCCTCCTAAGACTTGTGCTCCAGACCCTCCACCAGCTTTGCTGCCCTTCTCTGGACTCGCTCCAGCACCTCAATGTCCCTGTAGAAAGGCACCCAAAAAAAGAACACAGTACTCAAGGTACGGCCTCAGCAGTGCTGAGTACAGAGAGACAATTACTCCAGTAGTCCTGCTGGCCACACTATTTCTGATGCAGACCAGGATGCTATTGACCTTTTTGGCCACTTGGGCAGAAAGAAAGAGGCAGACTGTGACAGGAAATAACCCAGATGAAAATAACCCAGAGCAGACTCCAAGACTGAAAGAGAGACACTCCCATTACTGTGCCCAGCTGAGACCTGAGGATGCTGATGACTTATTCTCTCACCATTCATGTTGAGGAAGACTCGAGTCTTAATTTTGACGCCCAGAAGGACATCATAAGGGTGAACACAACACCAGAGAAAAGGGGGAGGTATCAATAAGTTTTCTTGCATAACAATTTTAACAGCATTACTAATGAGGATTACCTGTATAATTTTTGCAAGTAGACTGCTAAACCATTAGCTAGGCTAACAATATATTCTTGATTCTACATATATGCCTATATCAAGATGCTGATTGCAACAATGTGCTCTGTTTCCTGAAATTCTCTCCCAGCATTCCACAGCTTATGACTCAGTGACCACCTGAATCAGATTTGGTGACTTGGTACTTGATAACTTTCAGTTAATTTTCTTACCCCCAGAATTGTCCAGGTCACAATTTCTGTGACCCTTAGCTCACAGAAACTTCCAGCATTCCCACCTTCTGAGGAAAAGGCATTTAGGTGAGCTACAGGATGTATGAAAAATTGTATGAAAAATTTGAAATGAACTTGCCACCAGCTCACTTCACCTAATGCCTCCCAAGGTGGCAAGCAGCAACCACTACCCTTCTTTGTTTGCCACCAGCTGACCTCCTTTCCTATATATCCAAGGGCTTTTAGTTTGTACCACAACTATCCCATATGGGCTTCTTTTAGGACCTTGCTGTTTCCTCACGTCTGACACAGTCCTCTTCTCTTTTCTTCTCATCCTTCCCTAGAGGAGAGTTTGCTCTGCAGGTATTTGTGCCTCCTGCAGCTGGTCTATTATGACTGGCATGTCTGGGCTCCCTGTTGCTATTTTTAGCTGGGAGCTTAAAGCTTGAGATGTCATGGAAAATGACCTTCCTAAGAAAAACAGCATTTGTAGATTAGCATTGTAAGGTGGGAATAATTCCTACTCTCAAGGAACCTGTTTGGATGACAGAAGCCTCGGGGTTTCTGAATACAGGAAATTATAAAATATATTAAAATTTTTTCATTTTCCAAGATGAAACGCTCAATTTATTCAGTCAATTACAGGACAGTTTTGAGAAGCTTTAAATACAGAAAAGGTGCAAATCATATAATGCATGTCTCACCAAAGCCACATTCTTAAAACCACCTTCTGGAAAAAATTCAGATTGTCTGAGCCAGTGCACTAACCATAGAGCTGAGTGGAAGTGGAGGAGAATGGAAGCCCCCCTGCCCTCTGAGCAGATAACCAGCCATTTAATGCACTTAGGCAGTGCCTGTTGACAAGGCCCCTCTGGCAAAATAGGTGGCCAAGTACCTGTCTAATGGCTGCTAACGGGAATTATAGATAAATAAGTAAAAAAGGCAACTTTGAGGCAGCTAGCACATTAGCATAGCACAGGTTTTCAAGGACTGCAATGTTGGTTTTAGGTATCTAATCCTGTCCAAGCAATTTTGCAGGTCTGTTGGTAGACATCTTTACCCATCTTTCTAGCGTGGTAGGAAAAAGGATAAATCATAACCTGTGCAATAATGGACACTAATTATATATATTTTTTTTACAGAATTAAAGAAAGAAAAGTCACTTTTTAAAGACAAAAATTTCAAGAAAATGCATTGTGCCAATTAGATTAGGAAATAAAATCATATCAATTATCAGTCACATTTGTAGCCATTAGTTCCCCTGGAAACTTGTCAAAGCCTTAGAGTACAACTGTCAAGGCAAAAAATGCAGAAAAAAAATACTTTAAAAACAATTTGCAATTGACCTTTAAATGTTATTTTCATCAGTGAAACTAACAATTTAGAAGATTTCTTTTATATATATATTACATTAGATAATTCCATTACCTGCAGTAAGTTTCCAAAAATTCCTTTTGGACAAAAATAGGACATAAATGTTAGAAACAGGAGCATTCATGTCACTTCCTTCAGGTCTAATAATGATCTCAGCAAGAGCGAAGATGAAATTTCCCTGTATATGTTTAGTAGTACACAATCAGACTTTGGTTTGCTTGTCTGCTGCCCTCCTCTGATGCACCAAGTGCTGGCCACTTACAGAGTTTCCAACTTGAATTGAAATATATTTAATACAAGCTTGAAACTTTATGGTTCCTATGCAACAAAAACACAGATAAACTGAATAAATAGTTTAATCTGAGGTTTACTATATTCCTAAATGAGAGTTTCATTCATGGAGGAATGATTGTCTCTGCAGTGCATTACCTAGAATATACACAGAACATTCAATATTATATATATATTTTATACAAGATACATGTAGTTCAAAAATTTTTTTTTTTACTTCAAAAAGCAAAAGACATTTTGCAGATAGCCTGCTAATTAAAACTGTTTTGTAGATTATTTTAGAGACTAGTATAACATTGTAGGAGAAAACATTCAACAAGAGTTGATATTTTATAACCTAAAGAGTTTCAGTATTGTAGAGAAACTTGTTCTGTCCTTAAATCTGTTCTTCTTTTTCTGCTTTTACTCAGGATTTCTCCTTTCCACACCCATCTTGTTTCTGTTCCTGGTATCAGCAAAAAAATAACATAACTTTTCTTATGTTTCTTTACAGAAACACTACAAATAAAGGTTTGGTGCTTAGTACTTTAGGGTAATAATGTAAATTGCCTGGTAGAGACTTTATTCTAGCTTGAGATCAAAAGGCAGCCATGATGTGCTAGTCAAACAACAGGGGAAAAAAACCTTATAACACTCTCTCTCAAATACAGAACAGTGATTGCATTTTTTATAGCATCATCATTCGCTATTGATTATCCCAGGGAACATCACAGAGTGGCAGTCTTCTAACTTCTCTGTGTGTGTGGCTTAGATATATTTAAATACATTCCACAAAGGGAACACACTGTGGGAAACACTGCAATGAACACAGGTTCTTCAACTCTACTGATAAATGTGACAAAAAATGTTTTACAACTTATTTTTCAAAAACATCTAATAAAACATAATAAAAGAAAAAGTAAGGATGATAAAAGCGTAGGCACATGATGCTACCAATTTAATGACGTTCCCTCCTTTTATTAGTAGCAATCCCACAGATGCCTGAGGAAGCACATTTGCCTTTGTTAAAACAAATCCATTCTAGAAACTGTTCTGACATCCATCATTAAAGCATTTTATGTGAGTAGTCTTTCTTACCATATTATTAAACCATTCATTAACATGATAGATAAAAACTCCATTCCACTGAGAATCTGCCACGGCATGACAGAAATGTACCCTGCTTGGCAACAATTAAATACGCCACGGCAGGAAAACAATAGAGCAATGTAACTTAACACTAGGCTTTTCCAATTGTGGAATATTTCTACTATGTTATTTATAATACATACCAAAGTCAATTTCCTCTTACAATAAATAAAGGAATAAACAAATTCCATTTGTACCAGAACTGAATCTTGGCAGTGCAGCCTACAAAACGATTGCTAAAACAAGTCAAAAACCAAGACAGAAAATTCCTAGTACAACACTGACTCTATGTCATTTTAAGTTCCTGATGCAGCTCTTAAATGTGACTGGATAACCTGAACTGTTTCTCTGTTATTGAGCAAATAGCAAATGACTTGACTTAAAACACCTGAAACTGCACAGGGTTTAGAGAGCAATGCATTTAGGCATGAAGGAAGACATCGCAATCCTCTTCTTTCTTCAACATTTTACAGTGAAAACTATATTTTTAAAACTAGGTTTTATGGGTAGTTTTTCATACTGAAGTATTTAAGCACCTCACAGCCTTCATCATCTCTTGTAGTGTCCCCGTTACAGCTTGGAAACAGGTAACACAGAATCACAAAAATCAGACAATCACTGAGACTGAAAGGACCTCCATGGAAACTCCACAACATCTCTGGACTACCTGTTCCAGTCCTCATGCAGCCTCACAGTAAAAACAGTGTTTTTCTTAGGTTTAAGTCAAATTTCTTGAGTGTCAGTTGTGACAATGTGCCCATTGCCTCTCGTTCTGTCACCGGGCACTACTGAGAAAAGTCTGGCTCCACCTTGTCTACATTCTCCTTTCAGGTACATAGATTTATGAGATCCTCTCTAAGTCTTCTCTTCTCCAAGCTGAATAAACAGTACCAGTTCTCTCACCCTTACCTTGTATGAGAGATGCTCCATCCTCTCTATGGCTCTTCACTCTTGCTCCAGTATGTCCATGCCCAGAAGTGGACCAGGCTCTCCAGATACAGCCTCACTAGTGCTGAGCAGAAGGAAAGGATAATCTTCATCGACCTGCTGGCAGTGTTCTTTGTACCGGGCCCAGAGTGCCCAGGGAACAGTACAGAATACTTTTACAAATGAAGTAAATCGTATATCACCTTGGAAATGAGCACATAGCTCTCAAAACCAGAGTTCCCATTTCCCTGCAACCCAGTCCACACATTCTAGGTCAAACATATATGTCTTCTGAAGAAATGGGATCTTTGATTTCTGTTTCCTAGCGAGAGCTCCCACTCAGGTGACTGTGTACCTGAAACTTCAGAGCTCTGACATCAGGCAATATGACACATAATTCTCTCCAAATAATTATTTTTAAGTGACTTGCTTAGGAACACCACTGATATCAAGGTGCAGGGACTAAACCAGACTCGTGGACACATATGCCACCCACGCAGCTGCTCTCCTTTCCAACCTCCTGGAATTTACACATGCAGTGTGCACCCTAAAATTCTATTCAGTTCTATTTCTGTCATTAAGTTTCCATAAACTCTGAAGAGCCTGTCTTACTAAAAGATAGTGCTTTACAATAGGAATAATGGTTTCAGGACCCCCTCCTAAAACCACTGAAATTATTGTTTTAACCAGTGAAAGACATACTATTTGTATCATATAAGGAATGGTGCCATGAGAAACTAAGTCATGCCACTTGAAGCCTCTGCTCAATTTACAAGACATATGACCCAAATATCATACATATATAGTAGGAAATGTCACAAAAGCAAGAAAAATGCATGTCAAGATGTGAAGACTTAGGACAGAGTATTTACTACATTTTGAAATCAGGTACAGCAATTATTATTAAGAATTTTCTGAAATAAAATGTACTAACTAAATTACTACTATGCTAGATAATAACTACTTAGCAGAGCAATTTGGGAGCAAAACACCTGTTTATATTTTCACTATTTAAATTAATTGGCTACTTAACTAAAAAATGTGGTACTATGTTAAAAGATGCAGCTGGTCAATGCTTTCTCTGAAGATAGGGAATTCCCTGAAGATCTGCAAATATTAGTTACTGAAAGGTGATTAAGCACAACAGTGAAATATTAAAGTACAGAAATTCTAAATAAATCAAATGTCAAAGGTATAACGATGAAAGATATAAATTAATTTTTATTGTGAAGACTGAATTTTTAGTAAATATCACAAGCTGTTGAAGCTATGTGCAGCAGGGAGGCATCTCGGCCTGATCACAAGCTGCCATTTATCATGACTGACAGAAGCCACCATCAACATAGTTCCACCTCCAAATAAACTTTTGGATTCAGCAAAGAATAAGCTATCAGGCTTGTACTTGACTTCCTGGGATGAAAGTTAAAGCTGCTATCATGCCAAGCCTCAGCAGCTTCTGCCTGGATGTTATTTCTGTCACAGAGTGAATCCTGCTGCTCTGAATCTTCTTTCCAATGACATCCCCCAACCAATAAACTTAATTCATGGTACCCAAGGGGATGGTTCAGTCACAGAAACATTCAGAGCCTTGAATGGCAGTTTAGTTTGATCTGAACATACATGCAGCATGTTGTGAAAGAAATGTCACAGAATCTACAATTAAATACTGACCACTCGTCGCAGCTTTGGCCATGCTGGGTCAACTTGTGAGGCATCAAGGACAACCAGACCGCACTAGTGTAGACAATGGGAGAGCAGAGCTAGGCCTCCTACTTTAGACAGGCAGTTGCTGCAAATAATTTCCAGAGGGGCTTTAAGCCATATAATAAACCCAGGGGCACCATCATTCAAGCCTGGGTGCCAGCAACAGAGCTTCAACATCCCCTGAGGGAAACCAGCAGTCCCAGTCCAGTCAGCCGTGCAGTGATGGGGCACAGAAAAAGACAATAATTATACCAGACAGAAGAGAAGAGCCATTTTGCAAGTGGAACACAGACAACTAACACACAAGCACATTGTTTCAGGGCAGAAAAAGACAAGATAAAAAATACAGTGAGCTAAATACAGTAAAGTACAGTACAAGCAAGAAGTTCCTGTAAACATACAAGTCTTGATGGTAAGAACCTTAGATAAATGATAAAACACTAGGTAATATTATAGTGTTAATGGTGACTGCTTGTGCAACACTTCTGTAACAAGTTTTTCTTGTACTCTGTTCTGTCGAGCAACCTCCATGTTCCAGCTAGCCCACCAGGAAGCTTGGCTCTTTTTTCACCAGACCTGCCATGCTTTTAAGACACACTGTTAAAAATGTAGCCTGCTTTAGGCATCTCTTCTTAGTCTTTTGTAGGCTCAGATGGAGGACTACATGAAGGCTTTCAAGGTTGGGAGTCCACAGGACACACATCGGTGAATACTAATTAGGGCCTCTCCTTTGCAGCCACAACCCACATGTTTGGAAAATGGCTTTGTCATATCAGCTTAAGAACCTGGTTTTCAGGCATGACTGACAGATGCTCAGGTATTACATCTCAGGTAATTGCTTTTCAGGTCCTTTCCTTGGAAAGCCTGATACCAAAACCCTCACACATCTTTGATGCACTTGTGGATTTTCTCTGACTTAGAACAGGACAGTTGCATTTAAATTGATTTGAATATTTAGTATACGTCCTTCTCGGAGTGAATAGCAATGCTCTTTAAAGTTTCTTAGTTATGTACCTGCAGAAGTGCTTTTTCAATCTTTCCTGTTGTTGTCAGCTAAATGTGAGAAATGTGGATTATTGCTAGCAAGAGTGTGAGCTTTTCCTTCTGGTTTGTGAAGCCCCAAACACAATTCTTTGGTGTATAGTGCTCTGCCTGACCTCCTCTTTCTTCTAAATAACATTGAAACTATTATCACTGGCTCTGTCTCCCCCTCCCTATTGTTCCTTTCTTCACAAGCTCCTTTTCCCCGACAATTCAATTTTCTGAGTTGTATAATTTTAATATTTTCTACGGTTTTCTAGAATTTTCTTCAAAGGCCACAGAGTCGTCTCTTATAGGCCCTTCCTGCTTCTGCTTCCTGTTCTTCAGGCTTAATGTGGCTTGCATAAGTTTGTAGCAATTTAGTCAAAATGAATGAAAATCTGTGTTAAATTACCAGAGCTCAAGGGCCTGCACTTCCTCTTTATTTGGGTAACTGACAGAGCCTAAAGAAGTACCATAAATATCTCAATGCTGCTCACCACGCAGAAGTATTTTAATCTTCAGACTTAAATCTATCCACAAAACATCTTTTGCATTTTCTTTCTGCTTTTATCCAGCAGCCTCAAAGCATTTTGCAAAAAACCATGTACTAGTTTTATGTCAGTGTGTTTTAAGAGACAAATAAAGAGAAAAGTGCATGCAGTAAAGCTGATTTACCTGTGGTGCACAGATGGAAAGTGAAGTGGCTCTCTAATAGACTCACACTAAATGTCACAGTCACCCTGCTCAGAGAAATGCACTGCCATGTACATTTGATGATTTCTCCAATGAAGGGGAACCCGCATTCTTCTTCAGCTTTGGAGAATCACTTGCCAGCCATCTGGCCCAAAGGCTGCCCAGTGTCTCTGAGTGGTAAATCTGTCTGAACTGTGGGAAAGGATGGACACTAACTGGCAAGGCAGATTTCTTCCCTGGCATACATCAACCATCTCCTACTATTTTGAGAACTAATTAGGACTCTACTGTGTTGTTTATGCAGCTGGAGACAGAGGTTTTTATACTTTATGCTTTCCTTCTGAACAACACAAGATTTTCTGGGACTTGACGTAACTGTCCAGGAACCATGTAATAAAGTCAGAGCAGTCAGGATTAACAGCTGTGAGTCCCAGTTGCCACTAGCTGTACTATCAGTATATGAAAATTAGATACAAAAGACTGGTCTGGGCTTTTCTTTTTCTCCTTTTTAATCTGGAATGTATTCAGACCTCTGAGGAACTGTTAACTTTGATATCAGCTGTTTCCCCAGCTGTGTTCACTTAGAAAAAGCTTGTAAAATCTGGACTGTCCCTTTGAAGGCATCCCAGTAAGAACTTGCAATAGCCCAGCAGTGAAGAAAATTCAAAAACACTCATTGAGCCACTGAATCTCTGCAACCAATTCTAACACTGACAAAACCAAGTTCAGTTTCCAGCAAGGAAGCTTTACTCAGTGGCAGACTAAAGAAGCCTATCTCACTAGCTCAGATCTGCCTCCTCCTCCTTTCCGCCCAATCACCATCCTACATTCCTTTTTGCTGAGAAAAAAAATCAGTAAATTTAATTAAAAGAGCTGCTAAAGCAGAAAAGAATATTTTAGTCATATGATCTTCTGAGTTCTCTCCAACATCATCTTAGGTAATGGCTTATCACGTAACATTTGCTTTATTTTCTCTTTAACAGTAGGATACTTCCAAACTCGTGCATCCCATCTGTATCCATTTTCACAATGACTGAACAAATGCAATTAGTCTGCAGTCAGCCATGTAATGGTCTCCTACTACTACCACTCAGTATTTTTAGTCCATGGATTCTCCTATTTCTCAGCTATGCCTTCTTTCTTTCCCTAGCTTACATTTATTATCAGAATTGCTTTTTTCCCTTCACTGCCATTCTGTGTTATTTAAAGAATCCCATATACTTTATCTTTTCATATTTCTCTCATGGTCACCTCATTGCAACCTATAGATGGTTGTAAAAGCAGGAAAATTTTCAGTTAAAATATTGCAAAATTTTCCATTTATTTCTTCTCAAATTCTGTATTTTGCATTATTTCCTTGATCTGTACAGTCTGCCTTCTACACAGACTCCCTTCTACTAATTATTATGTTTTTACAAAGATATATGAACCACTGGAGAAGAGAAAATCCTCATGTCAACTTATTGAGAAAGGAGTTTTGCTTCCTTCTCCCACAACAGATTTCCAGTGGTCCACTCACTTTGCAGCAGAATGTGACACTGATTTCTTGGAAGTCTAGATTGCACTTCTCTTATGTTCTGAACAGAGCAGGAATGATCATGACTTTGTGTATGCTCTTCTTTGCCTATGACATGCAAACACAGCAGCCTTTCTGACTTGGCTTCAACCTCTTAAAATCAAAGACACATCACTAACTCTTCTTTCATCTTTCATTATTAAACATGACATGCTTTAAATTCTATTAATTTGTCAGATAGTTCCTTCATCAAGCTAAATGTGATGTTTCTCTGCCGTTATGAGTATCTTACCTTCCTTAATGCTGCTCGTTGAATAAGCCTTTCTGTCTCTCAATGTATTTAATTCCTGATTTTTTGGTCTGATTTTGTGCTGTATGTGGAATTTCCTGTTTGTTTGAGATGTTGGTGTTTGCTTTTTATTTTTTTTTTCTGTAAGCCAGATAAATGTTCTTATCTCTAGCTTCTTTTTCAAAGTACTTCTCTGAAAAATGGTGAATAATCAGAACTATTTCAGCTCCTCAGCAGTGAAATACTTCTATCAGGTTTGCCTCTAATGTGGACAGTGCACATGAAGAAAGCCTTCTTCACAACAGAAAGACGCACTGATTTAATTTAAACCAAGTTTTAAACCAATCTACTTTAACGAGCGTAGGTTCTTGTGTAGACCTTCTTACTTGGTATAGCATATGCAAGCTTTTCCTTGTCCTGAATTAAAAAGAAAAGAAATTGGTTTAAGCTCAAATAGGAATGTCTATTGTATTTATTTAAAACTGCATACCTAAGCAGATGGGTGCAACTTTCTTATTGAGAAAAGACTTTAAAATATACACAGTAAGATAAGAAAAAAGTATATACAGTCCCCTGGAGTATTTTTCTCTATATACTATGAGTTCCCCATCTTTTCCACATTTCTGTCTCTGATTGCAAGCACAATTTTTTAGTTGTTTCACAAAACAGAAACTTACATAAACTTCACTGCAGCTTCTGGGGACCTCAACGATTTCAAAAATGTTCTTGTGGTTACATTTCGTATTCATCAGCTCCTATTTCCTTTTTTACCCTTCTTTTTCCACACTGCCTTTGTGGATTGTACTGCCTCTAAAGCAATTTTGAATATTTGGACTACAGGATCTCCTTTCAAAAATTTAACCAAGCTTCTAGGAATACCTTCAAAATGCATCCCTACCCCACCCCCCAACCCTTTCTTACCTTTTAATAGAGAAAGAATCATTAAAAAGAAATATTCTTACGGTGGATAGAAAATGAAATGGGTTTCTACCTCTAGATTTGGCTAAGTTACATTCAGAGGCAGGATATACTGAAAAGTTACAGAAATACAAGCAGCCTGAATCTTTCATTACCTTAGAGAATAGCCAAGCTTAGCAGCAGTGATTTCATCTCTAGGTCCAAAATCTTCAGCTGAAAATACTTTCCATGCTTCTTTTTGAACAGGCTCAGAAACATTTTCTTCCTTCATCTCACTTCTCTTCCCAGCAAAAGAAATTATTCTGGTTTTTCAGTCATCCTATTTTCACTAAGCATTTCAGTTTGCACCCTTAGCTCAGGTTCACGTCTGTGAATCACTTAAGCAGCCCTGATAGGATGTTGCTATTTTTTTCTCCATACACATAGGCATATTTGCTATTACATTTACTTCCTTTTGATATCAGATTAGTGAGGCTACATTAATTATTCATTCGTCTAGGTGACAAACACTCTGTGTTCAGTAGTTGATTGACCCAGTTCTTGAAGCTCAATAGAGATGTTAGTTTTAGCTATACTGGGGAGGACAAAAGAGAAAAGACACCTCAGCAAGAGTTCAAATATTTATAACAGACCATTTTCATACTGCTTCTCACAGTGCTGCATGTCTTTCACTTTATGAAACTCGACATTTAAAGAATCTTTTTATTCAGTATTAGGAAACACTTTGATACTCAAACTGGCAGAATTCTCAGGTTAAACGTTCTCCTCCACTATTCTGCTGCTTTCCTGACTAGCTCAAGTCACCAGACAATGTTCCTTCCACTTAAACTCCTATCTGACAAACTCCAAAAAGGAAAAAAAAAATGTATTGGCATGCTGGGTATTGTAAGAATATTCCGCTAAACTGGTTCTAAGGTTAGCTGCACCTATGGGATTCAGTTATTAGCCATAGGAAAAGAATGTTTGCCTATAGAATTTGAAATAGGTGGTTGCAAAGTTTTCTACAGTCAAAGCGCCAAAAGAAACAGAAAACGCATGCAGATCTTTAGTCATTATTTATGTTGGCTCTAAAGTTTCTTCTCACTTGTTATGAGGCAGCTGAGAGACTGTTAGAATTTCACATCCTCTTGACTGAGGATTCAGTCTAGAACAAACTGAAAACATTCTCAGGCTGAGGTCATGGAAGAGGACCTTGGCTCAGGAAAGAATGTTACCTTTCATAATATGTTTGTTTAAACACATTTTAAAGATGTTCAAAATCAAATTCTTTTCTGTCACATGAAAAGGGAGATTTACTCAAACCCTTAGCTTTTGATCAGTCTGTCTACACCCCAGGAAAGCAGAGACTCTTGTGCCTGACCAGTCTGCAGGCGTTCCATTTTGGGGACTCTTCACAGAGCAGTTCACTGGGCTGGAGGGTGGTTCCACTGACTTGTTCAGGGTCACACACTAAACAGAGAGAGCCCCTCCTGGGTTTCCAAGTCTTTACCCATTGCTGGCGACTGCCAGCACCCTTGAAGGACTTACACTAACATTTTACAGAATAACACTCTTTATTAATAAAATTGTGACAAGTTAAGGTTTGAGAACTGCTGGTGATAGTATCTGACTGCAAAAATATATTCAAAATAATATACTAATTCAAAGCAATATACTACCAAGCTCTAAACCACAAAAAAGCTAGTTTGAGATAATCATTCAGCTCTCAGAGAACACAGTTCTTACCCAATAGGTGTCCCTATTGATGATCTGAGAAGACAGGTTCAGCTCATTGACTATCTCAGAAGTTACACTGGAGTCTTGCCCCACTTCTTCCCACTCTTAACTTACTTTTATGTTATTTACATTTAGGTGGAGCTTGGGTGACTTTAATCATAAATCTTACTGAGTGAGGGGCGGTCATACCAGTGGGCAGGTATCTCAGGATATTACCTGAGATAAGCTTGGGATGGGGATATGCATCAGTCCAAGGAGAGTGATTTTGCCACAGTTGCGATTCAACAGCAGGACATCTTTCTTTATCTCTCTTGGTTTTCAGCTGTTGTGTGATTCATCAGCTAGAACACACCACCAAGTTCTCTCCTCTGCAAAGGCTTCCACAGAGCCTGGTCATGGTGTCTGCACTCTGCTCCACTCTCCATTTAGTCTCCCATTAGATTGCACTCTGTGTGGGAGGTTGGGTGTGCGGACCATGTTCCATCCAGGGAGTAGCAACCATATCTTCCCCTGTAATTTCCGTTATTTTACCCCCAGTCATCTTCCCACATCTTCCCAGAAAATTTTTAACTTTCACTTCTTAAGGTGGAAGGTGATCCATCGCTTTGGATCTTTTTCTTGACTATTAATTTCCCTTTCCTCTTTGAAAATGCTGTTTTCTTTCTGGCAAACCAGACACAGACATCTCATTGGCTTGAGTATTAGCAAACTTAATTAATTTATCACCAACTGATGCGCTTCTTTTCCTACTTGATCAAAACTGAAAATGCTTCTTAAAGTCAGTGTGTGTTATCACTTTAATCACCTAAGACTTCACCAATGTATGCCCCATCTCTCTATCGTGTATGAACCCTGGACACAGGGTTCTGTGTCCTCCACCTCACAGGATAAGTCAGGCATGGGATGTCTGAAGAGTATCCCCCGCTGACAATTACATTTTTAGCATGGGGTTTGATTCACTCTTGGTCCATGATGTAGCTAATTGGGATCAGTGCAGCAAGCAGGCTCTCACACAGTACTTCTCAGTCATTGCCACAGCACTCCAAGGCCACTGCAGGAACAGACAAATCCTCCAAGCACAGGTTACCTTTGCTGGATTCTCAGCATTTGTGGAGCAGTTGCCCAGGGTATAGCCCCTCAGAGCTGAGGAGACAGCAGAAATGCCCATGTGGGACAAGGACTGTGAGGAACAGGCCACAAAAGCCACTCCAATGGATGGATTGTGTGAGATTTTTTGATTGGTATTTTTAATTTATCCTTTTTTCCCCTACACACTTGGGAGTCATGACATATGATAAATGCCCATGAGACTAAAAAGCAGCTACATTGTTATCATATATATTTCATTTGCCAAGGGTGATTTGGATGCAGCAGATTCCAGGATTGTCTCAAGGTCAAAGAATAGAAGTAGGAAAAACAACAGGTTTTTCCCCAACTGATATATGGGGCTGAGCAGAGCAAAGAAACAGGGCATTTCTTCCTGAGCGATCTGCTGGTGGAGGAATTTCCATCAAGTGTTCAGAGTTGTTAGCAACATGGAGCTATTTTCATCACTGCATTGGAAAAAGATAGCAATAGAGCACAGAAAGGGAGGCCAGAGCTAACAAGCATTACAGAAGCAAAAGCATGCCAAATACAGTCTTTTGAAGGTTGCACTTTCAACCTGTGCTTGAATTAAACAAGAATTAGTTGATGCACTGGGGATAGTGGCATGAAGCCTGACTCCTGGCTGTTGATAATGACAGCAAAAATGCAGTTCAGTTTCAGTGTAGAGTGCCATCTTTCAAGTGGCTTATAAACTTTCATACTGCTGTGTCAGACATAGGTTTGGAAACCATGATTAGGTTTGTGCCACGAAAAAGGGCAAACAGGATGATAAGGAGTTGATGAAAAGGCAAGGAAGTAGCACTGATCCTTGGGCAGAAGGATAAGGTAGTTTGGGGAGCCAGAACTTCCCCAGTTAATCTCTATGAACTAGAGGCTGTTTCCGGACAACCCTAATAGACAATATTTCTAGCAGACTTGTCCTTGAGGGGGAACCAGGAATACTGCAACAGCCTCGAATTCAGAATCAGTAGAGTTGGAAAGAAATGGCCTATTAAAAAATAATAAATTAGGTGGCTACAAAGAGGATTATGGGTCCCTTTATTCCTCTAGGACAGATATTGACAAAAGGATGTGATGAATTCAGAATGATCCATTTGTCCCCCCTCTTACCTTCTCAGAGTGTCCATAAATGTCCATAAATTATGGTGGTGACCCTCAATTAGTTCATTGATGCACATTTTCCTTGACCTGGCAATATCAGTGATTCTTCCCCATGGCCTTGTAACATGGCTTGCAAATTGTAACACCGAATTGGTGTTTCAGCCATTACCAGCTCAACATCATAATTTCAATTTGCTGGGATTCAAGATCCAGGGACAGTATTTCTTCAAGAAAGCAATGTCAATATATTGTCTGGTGGCTGGTACTGCCTCTGATAATTCATCAAAATGCAGTACAAGCAGTGAAATGGGAAGTGGAAAGCCTCTGTCCTCAGGATTTAGCTGGAAAGGGAGGGAATAAAGAACAATAGTACATGAAAATGTGGTAGCAGGGACTGAAAAAGGATTTGGAGAAGGTGAAGTACTCGGTGCTATTTTTGCCTCAGTTTTTACTGGCATGTTCTTCTCTCAGGTATGCCGGAAACCCTGTAACAGCAAGTGGAACTCAAGTGTTACTCGTGGTAGAGGGTAACTAGCAGAGTTAGGGATAAGCCAGCAGGACATATAAGACTGGATGGGATGCATTCAATAGTGCTGGGACAGCTGGCTGCTGTCTTTTGCAAGATCTCTATAACTTTTGAAAGGACATGGCAATCAAAAATAGGTTTCTGAAGACCGGGAAAGGCACATATCACATCCCTCTTCAAGAGGGGCAAGAAGGAAAATCTGTAGAAATACAGACCAGTCAGCCATGCATGGAAAATTTGTTCCATGAGGAACAAATTGTTCCTTATGGAACAAATTTTCCTGGAAGACATTTAGGACTGTAGAGTTGACTGCTACAGGTGCTACAGGTGCTAAAGAGCTGCCATTAATACAAGCTCATCATAGATCCACACCTTTCAGTACCTGATAGGGTGATCATCTCATAGCCTTGGCACTCAGCTTCCCACAGTCACCATGGTGATGGGGTGATCTGGGCCAACAGCCAAGCACCCACACACCTGTTCACTTCCCTTTCTCCCACTTACTGCAGGGCACAGAGTGGGAAAAAGAGAAAGCCTTGATGCTGTGCAAGCACTGCTCAGCAACAGTCAAAACACTGCTACGTTGACATTGTTTTGGTCACAACTCCAAAACACAGGACCATAAGGGCTGCCATGATGAGAATTACCCCCATCCCAGACAGACCCAGTACAAGCATGAAAAACCAAATGATACTTTGAGAAACACTTGATGCAGGATAATTGGTGAACGTAAAACTATATTTCTGTGAAAAGTATAAAAATTGTAATACTAGCAACTAAAAAAAATGAATTTATGTAGCCTGGACAAACGGGAAAAAGTGAAAGCTGCTAAACAAACTGAATCTTTGTGCAAAGAAAAATAAAATATAGATGCATACATTAAAAACATCCTATAACCTTTAGCTCTCAGCCAGCAAGTACTTTGAAAATACATTCATTAAAAACGACATAATTCTGGAACACAACCGAAATGCAAAACTGCCCTTCCACCATTGTTCAAATGCTGCAGTTTCCTAAGGCGAGGTCATAAAACTTCCCACCCCTAAAGAATGCTGATACTTTGCATTCTTTTCATGTAAGAAGAAAGAGGACTGGAGAGATAATAGGAGAAAAAATGTGTTAGCCTTATACCCTTGAGCTGTGATGAAATACCAGTCTACTTACATTTAATTATGTTCAGTTTATAACAAAGCATTCAGCAGAAAACATCAATAAGAATGTTGACACACCGAGACTCTTTCTAATAAGAATGAAGAATTATGGTTGGAAATCTGGCATCTAGAATTCAACTGAAAAGGGATTTTGCTGTTTAGTAATTAGTTTTCTCTGTAACATAAAGTAGTGTTTCTAAAGGAAAATTATTGGGTAGATTTACAATTGAGCTATGTGTTCAGATCAGTTCAAAGATTAAAAAATTACTACATTACTCTAGACAAAGGCACATTTGGACTAAATATACACCACAATATATAATTTCTTGTCCTCTGTAACTTAATTCTGTGTTCTCTGTAAGGAATACAAATAAATAATGCATAGCATAAAGACCAGAACGTTGCAATTGATAAATTTACTGCAAAGTTAACAGAAATCTTAGGTATGAAACTAAGGCACTAAGGCTTTTCCAGGAGAAAAAGTGTCTTTCAGAATAGGTCTGACTACATTGGAAGGATAAAGCAGGGTCAGGTAAAGCCTGTGTCAGATACTGTTGCTGTGGGGAGCTGAGTATCAACTTCACTTGTGTCTTAGGAACAGCTGCTTGTGCCTAAGCTCCAAGAGATCCTCCTGTCAAGTACTGAAAGGTGCTGACCTATGAAGAGCTTGTATTAATGGCAGCACTTCAGCACCAGTAGCAGTCAACCCTACAGTCTTAAAAGGTTATTTTTTAGAAGCTAGGGCCAACTATCCATACTTGGGTACATGCAAAATTCCCTTTGAAGCCAACAACATTTCTATGAAAGAATAGAAAGAACCTGAAGATACTGAAATCAATGAAGTTTGGTGTTATTTACCATGGTATCTCACTTGAAATATGGCAATATGGACATATGAAATATGGACACTAAGCAACTATCAGTTCTGTAATGAGTGAGTGCTTACTGCAAAGCTTGTTAGTCAGCCAGGTTGTTGGTTTCCATTCAAACCACAAAACCCCCACATTCTGATGTCAACTGCTGTCAGAAATAAAATGTACAAAAACCCAAAACCCCCCACCAAATCCAATGTGCTTGGAAACACTAAGAATTTAAATTAGATTGACTTTTCTTCATTTTCACTTCTGAACCAACATTAATTCTTTCCTTTATTGAAATAGCACAGCTTCCACAGGTTCAAATCAGTTGCAATCTCAAAGACAGAATAGGATGGGAAACAGAGGAGTGGGTAAGACACACTTGCCAACCACAACACCTAATTCTCTTGAGCCTCATTTGGTATGTATGCCCACCAATAGCTCCCATGAGCAACCATAGTCCCCATTCACATTGATTCTGAAGCTGTGATGTAAGTCAAAAAACGTAAGAGAGTCTGCACACTTATGCTCATGTGGAGGGAAGTCTTATTGTCTACAGAGACAGAAGAACAAGACCCTCTCTAACTGGGCAGCAATATGCCCATTACCTATCATGGCAAAATACACTGTTTCTTTGCTAAGTCCCACACTAATGAGACAACAGAGAGAGAACTGTGCCTCATGGGGCCTGGCTTCTGTTTTCATCTCTGCTACTAATTTGGCTTTGGCAACTTATTTTTACGTCTCTGTACTTTCATTTACCCATTATAATGCAGTGGATAATGAAAATTATGGCCTTTATGCATAATATTGAGCTCTTTGGATAAAAACCTACAAAAGACAATTTTTACTTTCCCTGTTGCAGCAGGTATATCCCTCCCTGTCCATCTGCCTTCCTACTTTCCTTCTTTTTTTCTCTTTCCATCTTTTTCTTCTTCCCTTCTTCCTGTGTTTCTTCTGTTGAATCTATAAATTGCTTTATTAATCTTCCATATCAGAATACTTCTGTAGTATTATCACTGTGAGTTGTGTTCTAAGGCAGAACTGCATTGCACTGCATTGGAGGAAGAACGAACAGTGATATTTTGAAAGGCAAACCCTCTGGAAACTCACAGAAGTTTATTCCCTTTATTTTGCTTTATTTGTCTTTTAGTTTATAGTGGTGATGACATTTATAAAGACTTTAATGAAAAGTAATAAATTTTAGCTTAATGTGAGGCTGTATTGCAATGGTGGTTTCCATTTGGGTTTTTCTTAAAGGCAGAATTCTCACATGAAGTAAATTTTTACTTCAGCTATATGGCCAATAACAACCTGTGACTGTCCTTGAAAGAAAAGAAATATACAACAAATTATGTCACTCTAGCATGCACCATGTCTAAAACTTAACACTTAATATTGTAAATGGGAGGAGCAAATGTAAAAAGTAGTCGTTGCAGCAAACTACTAACAGAAAAACAGAAGGCTTTTGTGAAAAGGGGCATACAGAACAACTTCTTAATTTTCTACAAGCCTCCTGAATTTGATTTATATCTCAGTAGTAATCCATCATACTGAGAAATTGCTTTTCATGCTGATTCAATATTTGATAACTGCTCAGAAGTCTGAACTTTATGACAATAAAGCATAAGACTGGCAACGTAATGTTGCAGTGTTTCTTTCTGAAAACATCATCATTCCACCTTTCTCATAAGATAGACCTATAGTATACTTTTTAACAGAAATACTTCCAAGGAAATCTAATAAAACACTAGGAAAAAATAGCATTTGAATTTTACAATGCACTGTGATTCAATTCAGTAACTTTTACCACTCAACAAATTTAGCTTGCCCCAGTGGGAACTTACTCTAATTCTAAAGAAAAAAATGAATTATATAGGTTTTCCTGGAAAACTGAATTAGTAAATCAAGTGAGCAAATAAATATGTGTTCCTTGACAGAGTAACAGGGCAGATCAGGTAACAATATGAAATTAATCAAATCATCAAGATACGGAGGAATCAGCAAACATTGGCAACCCAAGCAACTTTAATGAGTGACTGCAACAACAGTTAGTAAGGGAAGGGTGGAAAATTGTTAGTAAAGCACATGTTACTCCTTGTCCCAGATTTGTTTGCTTGTTTTCTTACAAAAACTGTTTTTCCAGGTCTGCACATTATAAGAAAATCACCTTTTTGGATGGTGGCCCACACAGTCCCTGAAGATTTCCAAGCAAACCATAGTTCTTAAAGCCAGCACACTTTCCTCAATCTGGAATAGCAGTTGACAGAACTGAAACATCACTATTTGGCTTTTGCTAAAAGCTTTACATATTTCCACATAAGCAGAAAAGCAAGGAACTTTCCCATCTGGTGACTGCATCAGACTAAGCCCATTCTTTTAAGGAGTGGGTAGTAACATATACAAATAAAAATCTGCAAACTCAAAAAGTCAAAATGAAGGATTAAGTTCCCAAGTAAACCCTTTGATTTGTTTTATATTTTCTCAGAAATTATCATGCCACCCTAAAAATGTCACAAAGGATTGGAACCGTTTGGAGAACTGATATTTTTATTAACTGGCAGGGGGAAAAAAAGGAAAAAAAAAAAAAGAGAAAATAATTTAGCTTCTCCATGGCTTTTAATCTTTAAAAATAGCAAAATATTAAAACGTTGTTGAAATAAAACAGCCAACATTTCAAAACAACTGATTGTTTTTAAGCAAAACTTTTTTGGATGCATTACCAAAATTGACTGATAGTTTTCATTGACTTGATGGTTATCCATAAATTTGGCAACACCCTATTATCTGAGACAGTATTGCCTACCCTACAGCCTAAATATGGAGCAGTTTATCATGTTTCCCAGGATTTACAGCACGCATGTGCATACGTGTGCTGAAAATGACAGCAGAAGTCATGTGGCAGAACATTTAGCTGCCTTTTAAGTGCTGAGTGATCCTAGGTTGCACTATTATAATTTCCCACTGACTTGAACCCAGAAATTGCTTTTCTACATGTGTCAGTATTTTCAGAAAGAACACAAAACTTTGCTGCAGGCCTTGAGTGAAAGCACCAAAACTACGGTCATCTGTTAAGCACTGTCTTAGACATAAATGGTGTCCTAATCATAGTTCAACAGACTGTTTATTTTTAAAATAGACTGCTTACCGAACATACTTGGGGCTACAGCGAACAAAAAATAAGAACCTAGTATTATTGTCAAAAGTGCTGTGAAGGCCTGACTGCCACTGAAAATAGTTCTTCAATGCATGCTTTCACATACTTCCCTAACTAACACTTCAAGTTTGTGGTTTTTAGGGGGGGGTTTTTTGTTGGTTTTTTTGTCTGTTTTTTGTTTGGTTGGTTGGTTAGTTCCGGTTTGTTTTGGTTTTTTTTTCCCTTAACTTAGCCTTTAGGATCTGTAAAGGACTTTTTTTCTGGTTTTGGTTGGGCTTTTTTTTTTTTAATGCAGGAGTTTTTGCTTGCACCATCACCACAAAAGATGGTGCTTGCTATTTTAGGTAAAATTAGTAGTAGCTGGAGAGTACTCTTTCTTGGCTATGCAGGATAATGTCACAGACACTTGAGACATCTATTACGAGCTCTTACCCATGAATTGAAGAGGTGTGCGGTGGAATCCTCCACAAAAATGCTCATATTCTAAAACATCCAGCAGTCTTCAAAACACGTTAAAACATGAAATATTCTAAGCAACCTGATTTTACTTATTCTTCCCTCAGTGTGCTGCTACATTTGAGTGCCCTGTCCTGTGATGCTGCCATTCACTCGTTTTCCAGTAGGGACTTGTCTTTGCTACAATCTCTGAGGAAAGTGTGTCAGCACCAGGTGGGGCTGATTTGGCAAAGGAAGTGACTCTACAGCCAACTTTTTGTAAAATCTCTGCCTGTTTTCCGCTGAAGTTTCCCACTGTTGCTGCCATTTGTGCATGTTGCTACAAACAACGGGCCTGCTGGAAATGACTAAGTGACTGAAAAATCCTGGCATTTTCTGCCTGTCATTAAGAATGCCTCTGTATTTCTTGTACATTGGCATAATTGAGAAGGATGTTGTTCAGCCTGAAGAAAAGGAGGGTCAGAGGAGACCTTATTGCTTGCTATAACTACCTGTGAAAAGAGGTTGTAGTGAGGTGGGTGCCAGTCTCTTCTTCCAGTTAACAAGTGACAGGACAAAAGGAAACGGCCTCAAGTTGTGACTGGAGAGGTTTTGATTGGATAGTAGGAAAAGTGTCTTCATGGAGAGGGTTGTAAAGGATTGGAACAGATTGCCCAGGGTGAACTATGTTCACCATTAAACCATGTCCTCAAGTGCCATATCCACACATTTTTTGAACACTTTCAGGGGTGATGCTAGGTTGATGGTCTGACTTGATAATCTTAAGGGTCTTTTCCAACCTTAACGATTCTATGGTTCTATGATTGCTACTAATATTATGGCACCACTACTAGTTAGGAAAATGCATGTTGCCTTACATCTGCCAAAGAAACCATGACTCTGTTTCACAAAATTGAAGTCTCTTTTACGAACTTTATGACATCATCTCATTGAGGTGCTGGATTTTACAAATCTCAATTTATTTATTTATTTTTAAATTTGTGATTTTTGTCTCCTTTTTTTTTTTTTTGCTTTTCTTGCAACATTTTAAAATCAGAAATTGAGTAAATATCTGAAATTGAAATTCTACCCTATGGTATCATATTGACACATATAATTCTTCTGCAAGCATAGAAACTTAGCTTTTGCACAGGCCCCTGTCACTTCAAGAAGGCAGTAATTATATGCACTGACAAGTATAGAGAGGTCAGTCTGCAAAGCAGTGAAGATCCTTCCCTCTCCCTCCCACAAGCCTGATCCTCTGTGTGCTTGCTCCTGCCTGACCTACCTTCAGCCCTGCCTCCCTTCCCCCTGGGCTCCTCATCCTCATCTCACCCAATCAGTCCTGGCTTCCACTTCACTGTTTGAGGAAAAATATTTGTTTCCTTCTACTGCAGCACTTGCCTTGCTTTACAATTCTCATGTCACCTCTCAATCACTCTCTACTCAACTTTTTGACCTCATCTCCTTGTCCACTTAGGCCAAGTCCTCCTGTTCCTCAATTCCTGTTTCAATCTCTTTTCCCCTCTTCCAGTCCTTGCTCCTTCTGCACCAGAATGCTTTGCCTTGAGATCCCAGCTTCCAAACCCAATGCACAGCTGCATTTTCAGGAAACGCTCTGTTTCAGCCCTGTGTCTCTGACATACTCAGGATGGATATTGTATCCTAGCTGTGAAGCCACAGTGAGCCTTCATGCAAATGCTTGTGTTAACAGCCATATGCGAAGTCCCATAACGTTAAGACATGTTGCTGGATTTCACAAGAGCAGCCAAAACACATATTTGATGTAATACTTCCTCCCAGTTCATCCTCACATACCAAATCTTTGCACTGAAATATGAAATTATTACTGATTGTTAGAGAAAAAAATATACACCTGTCGGCCTTTTAATGTCATAAAGCACATTTTCTTTAATTTCATACCTATAACAGTTGGTTTAGATGAAACCTTCAACAGCAAAAATTTCTATCACCTCTGGTAACCAGTACAGCAAAATCCAACCCAAATATATGTGGGAGAACGAAGAAAAACTGAAAATGTAATACTTTAATTCGAGTTCAGAGGACAGTAGACCAAAAAAATCATTAAAATCTCAATTTAGGAGGTAATTCTACACCAGAAAAAAATCTAATCTGGATAGACTTTGGCAGAGACTAGAAAGGGAATTTGTGTTAGGCTACACAGAAGGTGACAGAGCTGAAAATATAACATCAGACTCTAAAGTGCTGCATATGTAAGAAATTAAAGTGACCCAGCAGCAAAATGTAAGAACTTAGTTACAATGTTTGTGCAACATTTGTTAAATCCGGCTGTTAAGGATACTATGATGTAATTATATTTTGGACTGCTGCAAAAAAAATACCCCAAACTTGTATTTACTCATCACATATATTTTGGCAATGACAACACAGTTGTAACAAAGAGCGATAGCAAATAATTAAAATATTATTATATTATTTTCCCTCTAAAAAATGTGTGATGAAATATTTCTACACCACTTCAGTGGAGGGGGGGCAGGGGGACATTCAACTTCCGAACATTGTACACTCATCTTCTGGTGGACTTGCTTTCTTATATCAACTTAAAAAGAAAATCAGAATGGCCTATATGGTTTACACTTTGCTGCTAATATAATTTATTCAAATATCATGCTCTATGCCTTTCCATGTGACTTGGAAAACATAACTGAAGCATTTGAAAAATTTTCTTAAAACGATGTGAATCAGCACTGTGATTTCAAACAAAGGTAATGAGATCTGAAGCACAGGCAAGGTTGGCACTTATCAGGGGTTTAACCCCACCCAGCAAATAAGCATCACACAGCTGTTCGCTCACCCTCCCCTGGTAGGATAGAAGGTAGAATGAGAAAAGTGAGAAATCTCGTGGACTGAGATAAAGACAGTTTAATAGGGAAAGCAAAGCCACGCACACAAACAAAGTAAAACAAGGAATTAATTCGCCGCTTCCCACAGTCACAGGTGTTCAGCCATCCCCAGGAAAACAGGGCTCCATCACGTGTAACAGTGATTTGGGAAGACAAATGCTGTAACTCCAAACATTACCCCTTCCTCCTTCTTTCCCTGGCTAAATATGCTGAGCATGATGACATATGGTATGGAATATCCCTTGGGTCAGTTGGGGTCAGCTGTCCCGGCTATGTCCTCTCCCATTCTCCTCGCTGATGGGGTGAGGCGAGCAGAAGAGGCCTTGGCGCTGTGTGAGCTCTGCTCAGCAATAGCTAAAACATCCCTGTGTTATCCACGCCGTTTCCAGCACAAACGCAAAACACGGCTCCACACCGGCCGCTGCCAAGACAATTGACTCTACCCCAGCCAAAACCAGCACAGCGCTCTCTTCACACACGGGCCACTTCACACCTATGTAGTTTGGCAGGACGCAACAAAGCGCAAGGTGTGAACAAGCCGATTACTCGCTAATGACGGGTATTATTTGAAGCGCCACAAGCAGCCGACTCAGAATCACGCCGCTGACCGCCCGTGCCACCTTCCCTCGGCAATTAAAACAACGAGGGTGCCGTAAGACGGCACACAGCGAACCCGCCTGGGGCGGGCCCGGCGCGGCCGCGCTGGGGCGGTGGCGGCACCGCCCCTCGGGGGGCGCGTCCTGGCGGCGGCCACGTTGACAGAGCGGGAGCGGGGCCGCGCCGTGCGGGGCACTGCGGGCGGGCCGGGCGCTGGCCGTGCTCGCTGTGCCGTTTCGGGGCGCGGGTTCGCGGTGCGGGAACGGCGCCGCTGCCACAGTAAAAATGTCTTCGCCTCCCAAAGAGAAAGCAGAGACGCGGGCCGGACACCCTCCTGCTGGTACGGCCGCCGGTTCCCGTCTCTCCGCTCTTTCTCTTCCCACGCCGGGGGACGGGCCGGGGGGGGAGGGCCGTGGCGGCCGCGGGCCGGCGGGGCCGAGCGCCTCCGGGAGAGCCCGGCCGGGCGCAGTTCCCCGCGGAGCCACCGCTCTGTGCACTCCGGTGCCGCCCGGGGCTGAGCAGGGCGAGGTTGGCCTCGGGCGGGTCCCGCCGCAGGCAGTGCCGAACAGCCCCGGGGGGTTCCTTCTCTCCCTGCTGCCCGGGCGCCGCCGCCCGGAGCGACGTGTGGTGGTGGCGCTCTGGCCGCAGTAGGTGTGCTGTGGGATCCAGGTGGGATGGGATCCTGAGCCCTGCTCGCCATCGGCGCTCCCTGCCCTCCGGCAGCTTTCCCGGTGACGGGGCGACTCTCCCTGCCCTGTTTCTCCCGGAGGACCTCCCTGGTCATGGACAAACCCTCATCGGGTGTGTGCAGCTTGGCGTCTCCGAGCTCCCACCCGGCAGACTACGTTGTCTTCCACGGGCATCCCGCCCTCGAAAGGCGGGGGAGGCCTGCGGAACCACCGCCTGGGGCTGGCGATGGTGGGAAGAGGAACGGGAACGGAGCAGTCTGGGTCACGGAGACGATGTTCCAACAGCGCAAACTGAGTGCGAGCAGACGCACTGCAAACTAGTAATACTGTAGTAGTACGCTGTGCATCCATTTTGCCTGTGGGCGTCACGGTGTGAGTGCCAGAGCAGGCTGCGCGCTCCTGGCTGCAATTCTGGAGGCTGGCAGAGTAGGAAACAAGTGAAGCTGCTTATGAACTGCCCAGCAAAGGAGCTCTGTCGCGTTCCATCCCGCTGCTGCGTGCTCGTGGGAGAGCAGGTGGTCAGGGTAGGAGCTGTGTGTCACATTCAGTGGGACACCCATCTGCCGCCGTCCATGGACGGCAGTTCCTCTCTGGCGAGCTTTTTTTTTTTTTAAGTGTTTCAGTAGCAACTGTTGAAATTCTAAATTGACAGGTGGTAAGTTTTATATTCACATCAATTGATGAGATTTAAAGCTAAATTTGTAAACGGTTGTTGAACCGTTATTTAATTCTACTCTTTTTATAATGAGGACCTGTGATTCCTCTAAACAGATATTAGAAGTGAGAAATAATGGCTTTACTTTGCATGGCAAATATAGTTCAGCAATTAAGCCAATCTCTTGGCCAAGCAGAGTCATCCTAGTCCTGCAGCCTCCCTTGTCATGGCATTAGCTTTGACCTGACTTCCTGTTGAGCTGCTTCAGGGAACCAAACCCAATGGTTCCCCAATCTTTCCCAATGTTGACAGCTTTTGTTGCCATAGCTCTTGAGCTGGCTTGCCTTGAGGTACACGTCAGCTTCAGAGTGAAGGGATCATTAAGACCTGACATTGGTTTAGCTTTGTCTCCCAGCTACACTGTCGATTGCATATATTTTCATTTAGGTGCTTTACAACTGTATTTTCTGATGTCATTGCATGTTTGAGAGTGTTGCTTCAAAACCTGTCTTTTGAAACAGGTGGCATTTTTAAAAGACCTGAAGTGAGCCTCTCTACACAAGACACTAGCGATGCACAGTGCAAAAGCACGACTGGAGTACAGTACAGGCTTCCTTTGCTGAGTATTTCAGTTTATTTTTTCTGTGTAAAACATGCCCACATATGAACTGAAGAACTTTTTCAGCCTTTTAAGATCATTGGCATCTCTGTAATTTTTTTTGTATGTGTAAGCATGCACCAGTTGAGCTTTGGAAGGAAGGGGATTACCAAGTCTGTCTTTGAGGTTAGAAAAAACAACTAACACTATGTACAGTATCTTCAGGAAGAAGTTAAATTCCAGGATGCTTCTGCAAGAAGGTGGTTCTGAGCCTTCTGGCAGAGGAAAGTGGCCCTGTGTGCTTTTAACACTTAGAAAACCACAACAAATGTGCTAACTAGCAACAGGTTTTATATTTAGTGTGTGAAGCTAGGTTTTAATCCTCTATATCAAGCTGGTTTAGATCCTTGAATATTAAAACAATGCAATAGGTCAGTCTGTAAGCAAGTTTTAATAAAACGAAAATAAAAGATTTTTTACAAAAATAAATACAGGTGGAATTGTGTTCATAAATAACAAAGCAAGTTCCTAGCAAAGATGTGAATAAGGTATCTCGTTTGATAAATGGCTTAAAGGCTCAGGTCTTGCTGCATACAGTTGTATAAAGAGCCCTACCTGTAATTACAGATGTCTTACCCCACTGAGTATGATTTTGACACATAAAAGTTAGTAAGGATTAGGGTCATCAAATTAAAAGCAAAATTAGCAAATCCATTGTTTTTCATGTGCACTGTTGGTGCTCACTTACTGGCTGCGTGCAGTCTGTTGGCTCCCTTTCTGCATTGATCTTTCACATATGGGGGAAGAAAAAGCACTTGAAAAGACAAAGGGTAATGAAATGGAAAGAAACCTCAAGACCTCAGGCTGCTAACAGGGTGTACGAAGTGACTTCTTTCTGAAATTTAAGAGGGCCTTAACTTAATCTTTATTAAATATCTGTCTGTCAGTGAGATCAAATGCGCCTGCAAGTAATATGTTTCTGAGTAGGTTTGTACAGTCCCTCTAAAGAGCTGTGCTTAATTATGCTTTTAGTTGTTCATTTCTTCTGGTAGATACTGTGGAGGGACAAAGCAAGGTGGTTGTGTTAATAGTTTATTTATGAAGCTTTACAATAGATTCATGAAAGTAGTTATGTGCTTTTTCCTGCACTAAAAAAAATATAGCTCTGAGCCAAGATTTCTATGAAATTAAGGTATATAATAACTCTTATCTCTGTTCTTACTTTGTTGGACACTGAGGTATGCTCCCTTAATCTTTCACAAGGGCATATTTTATGTTTCTCTTTTCATTCATCTTATCATTGTAATGGAATCTGTTATTACACAGTACATAAGAAATAAATTTTCATGTTAATATTGAATACCATACTCAAGGAAAAGGGGAACCTGCTAAAACTCTTGGTTATAATCTGGATTTCTAAAAGTTCCTCCCCAGATGGTGTGACCAGCAGTCTGTTAAGGGGAAACCTGTGCTGTGAGTGAGCTGGGGCCAGTGCAATTGCTGATCTATAGTGCTTCTCTAGGTGCTTGGTACTTGCTCCAGCTCAGTGGGGTTTATTTCAGAATTCAGTCTCAGAGACTGGGAGGAGTCTGAAATAAGCACAACAGTGGGGGGAGGAGAAGAAAAAGTAGAGTGCATTCCCACTCTAGATTGAAGGAGTAGTCATACCATTAAGAGGACCATGGGCTGGCATTCACAGGACAGGCAGGGTAGTCCTGTCTGACTCTCAAGGGGGGAAAAACATGACAGATGGTAATTAAAATCCAAAACTTGTCTCATATCCAGCAGTGAGGAAAACAGACTTGTTGCTCTTCTAAGAGCATGCTGGCAGATGATCTCTTTATTTCACACTTTAGAGACTGGTGGTCTCTTGGCTGCCACCACCCCAGGGAGCTGTTCCCGGTCCCCTCTTGCCTTAGCACAAGTCCCTCCTAAGCTCTTTGCTTGCTCTTTAGCACAGGAGCTGCTTTCTTCCTAATGCCAACACATTGTTGTTGACACCATCCACTTCTGGGCACTGATTTCTGATAGCGTTCTGAAAGGTGGTTTATCATTTATTTAGGTCCTTTCTCTGCAGGATTTATTACAAGGAAATCTGAGCTCTTTTAAGGGTGATTTTTAAATGACAAATCGCCATGGTAAGCATCTGCCAAATTGTGTGGTAAATGCTCGGCAAGTACAAAGTAGATGAATCCTCATAACTCCCAAGAAAATCTCTGAAATGGAGTGGGTTTTTCTTTAGCTTGGTGGACGTAATCATAATTTTTTCTCTCTGTCTCTCTCCAATGTAGTGTAGATTAGTTGAAACCTTTTGAAAAGGAAGGTGAATTTTGCTGCAAGAGTATTTTATCTTCTTAAGATAAATCTCTTGAAACTAGATTGGGTATGAGCATGCTGTGTCATGGGTGGCAGAAATGTACATCAGCTATATGTATAGAATGCTGATCTAATTATTTCACTTTTGGTCTCAGAAATGCACATGATTATGGCAGTTGTTTGCTGGATTCTTCTTTTGATTTCCCAGGTCTGCACAGTAACCTCAGATTACTAAGTATTATTAATTATGCACCAAAGTACTTTAAGGTGTTTATGCTATTCCTGCTGATATTAGTTCAAAAAAATCAGATTAAAAAAAACATTAAGTTGCTGCATTACTCAGTCACTGTTATGCCTTTTAGTTGTCTGGTTATTTGCTTTTTAATCCCTGTTAATTCTTCATACAGACAAATCTGACTGTGTTAGCTGCATATCTTTTCCAGTGACAGATAAAGAGAAAACAAGTGGCTGGTGGCCTGATGATATACAATATGAGAAGAGAGAGATTTTAGACCACCTAAATTAGCACTAAATCTTCAGGTACTGATTTTTTGCTTTCCTACGAGATGGTGAAGGACATGGAGATGTGTGTATTGTTCAGAGGTGCCGTTTGTAACCCTGGCAGATGTTGCTGTGGAGACAGCATCTTCCACAAAAAGTAATTTGAAATAAATAATAACTGATTGTGCAATGATGTTAAATATAGACATTAATTCAAATTATTAATTTGTAAATTAAGGTCAATAAAACATGCCAATCACTTTCGTTAACTGAGATATTAAAAGAAGACAGCACTTGGCAGAACTCTTGGTGTTTGCTTTTGCAAACAAACTGTAATTCCTGAGGAGCTTGAATCAAGAGAAATTAATTGGAATTTTAATTTTGCTTCACTTTAGGCAACAAGAAATATAGCTTTTAAACTGTCTCTCCTTCCTTGTCCCATGTGAAACATTTCTCACCTATTGTTCTCACCTATAAGTTCTGGAGACAGAACACAAAATGATTAGTGATCTGGGTTGTTTTTTTAATACATGGTAAGAGGACACAATTTTGATAGGTTCTGAAAGATATTTCTTTGGGTTTGTCTGTTGATTGCATAACTTTAGTCAATGACCTTTATTGAATCAGAAGTTTGCCTTTCAAATATCATAAAAAGTTTAAAATCTGTTTTCAAAAAGCAGGGCCAAAGAGCTGTCACTTTCTCCTAGGGCAGGTCAGTTTTCTTACCTGATTGCCTTCACACAGGCTGTAGAATTTATGCACAGTGGTGTCCTGTCCATTGCTGTCCTGGTTAAGAATTGAACACTAGACCTGTGTCTAGTTTTCAGGGATTAGCGCTGAACTGCTGTGAGGTGCCCTAATCCCTCTGTGGCTGGACACGGGAGGGCTGTCAGAAGTACAGCTTCCCCCAGCCATGCTGGCAAGTGCTTCAGCTTCTTCCAGTGGCTGCTCTGGCATCCTGCTCACTCTGGCTGTGACATCTCTGCCGAGTCTGACTAAGGCTTGCTGTGTCAAGGCAATGTGAAACACAAACCAGCGGGTCTGTAGGTGGTTTTATTGACTTCTGACCGCTACAGTGGTTTTCTTATGGGGTTGCTGATGGCAGTGTAACCCATCTAGTTAGCTAATGAGATGCAGCATCTTGTCCTGTGCTGTCCTGTAAGCGTGTATAGCAATGGTTGAAGAAAAAAAAGTACAGTATTGAAACAGAAAGCAGATCAAGAGCAGCCTGCCTGTTGCTCTGCTTTGTAGCTGCAGTGTTAAGCCTGGCTTGGTTCCTGTTTTGTATTGCGATTTGGAGTGGATAAGTGATGAACATAAGTGGATTTGCTTTCACTTCTTGTTTTGTGTTTCAAAGGGATGCTTTCAGATTTGCATCATTTCTAAAACTAAATGATGCAAGCATTTGAAATGTTGTAAATGCTAATATGTTTTACCAAACAAAAAGCTCCATTCTAAATGCAAGTTAACAGTCCTTCTAAGCTTTGCTTTCTGTTACACTATTTCTAAAGTACTTTTTGTATAAATACTATTATTATAGATATACTTTTTTAACTTGAAATGACAAGTAAGTTTCTTTGACCCTTCTTGTTCTATGAGAATATTTAACATTCATGTTTGTAGCCTTTTGTGCAAGTCATTGCCTCAGTTTCTTCTTTGGACTGCTGCAAGTTAGTAAGAGGTGGAGGGGGAGTTAAAACAGCATTGAGTTTTCTGAAATGATGTTGAAAGCAGATGATAAAATGACCTGCAGCTTCTCAGGATAAGCAAAGATGGCATGATGTAAAAGAGAATGGCAGATGTGGTCCTGAAGTAGCTGTTCCTCAGGCTTGCCGCTTTTTTACACTTCAGACCCTTTTTTCAAACTGTAATTACCATTAAACTACTCTGTAAAGTATCAGGAACCAAGTGGGGAGAGTCGTGCTTAAAACTTTCTTCTTACGGTATTTTGACTGAGGTTTGTTTTGTCTGTTTAATTTTCATTCCAGTGAAAGCTGGTGGGATGCGAATTGTGCAGAAACACCCACACAATTCTGATGCCAAAGAAGAAAAAGATAAGGATGACCAAGACTGGGAAACCAGCAGGTGAGCACTTTTGATTTGGTGCATGTGCTACAGTGAATTTCCATGACCTTGAGCCTTACCACCAGTTTGCTTTCCTTGTAAATAGCAAACCACAGATATAGTTGGGTTTGTATCATAAAGCAGTAGCAAGTTAGACACTCCTTCAAGAGAATTGGAGAATTTGGGAATTTTCACATCGCTAAGCCTCTTTTAAATGATCCTGCCAGGTAAGAGAAGATTGGAGAAAAAAGTACAGTTAAAGTAAAACCTCAGCTTTCCTAAAATGTCTGAATTCAGACTGTGGAGAAGCACATTTGGACATAAGCATTGCGCTGTCAATTCATATGAGATGGTCTTGCTGTGTGCTGGGTGATTCCTTTTACCCTGTAGTCCCTATGCTTTCTCTGTGAGATATTTGACAATATGGTGCTTTTGAAAAGACAAGTAAAAATAAATGGTGTTAATATTATCTGCTTTTATTTTAGATGGGAATCTATCAGTTTTGGTGGTGGCAAATACTAAGACAGCAGTTACTTAGCAGTTTTAAGTAGATTTATTTGATTACTGCTGTTTAGAAAGCAGGGAGGTTCAACGAACTGTTGCGGTACTTCTGTTCCTACAAAAGCCACCTAGTTTTGTGCTGCTTTCTGTGGCTAGATGTTTTTCTTTGTAGCCAGGACTATATTTACCTGAAATGTTTATCTACTAACTTACTGCCTGGGATTGTTCTTGGTATTTGCTCAACTTAAAAAAACCCTGAGATCTGTTCTTGTGCTTTGGTAAGTAGACTGACTTATATTTATTTTACATGTAGAACAATGGCATTGTGAAAATGTCTGTATAAATAAGAACAAAGGTGTTTATTTACTAAATCACAACTGGAATAGGAAACACCTTTATAAGAAGAGAAAAGTAATTTTAATTAATATATTCAAGTACAATGCAGGAAAATTATACTTTATGTCCTTTCTTCATCAATCAAATTGGTCATCTTGTAATTCTGCTCAGTGGCATATAAGTTGAAAGAGTCTGTACTGCAGTCAAGTTTTGACTTAAGTAAGAAATTGTTTCTTGGGGTCAATTTAAACTTTGCTTGGGGATACATCATTTTATTTAAGGTGTGGTTGTGGTGGGTTGACCTTGGCTGTACAACAGATGTCCACCAAGCTGTTCTATTACTCCCCTACTCAGCAGGATGAGGAGGGAGAAAACAAGATGGAAAAAAACCCATGGGTCAAGACAAAGACAGTTTAATAAAGCAAAAGAAAGCCCATGTTGCACAGAAGCAAAGGAAAACAAAATATTTATTCACTATGTCCTTTCAGCAGATGATGTCCACCCCTTCCTGTGTAGCATGGCTTCAGTACATGTAGTGATTGCTCTGGAAGAAAACATGGTGATAATGAATGCTCCCTGTCTCCTCCTCGTCCTTTCTTCCAGCTTTTATTGCTGAGCAGATGGTATGGAATATCCCTTTGGTCAGTTAGGGTCGACTGTCCTGACTGTATCCCCTCCCAAGATATTGCCCACCCATAGCCAGCTGGTGAGAGGGTGGTGTTGGAGAAACAGCCTAGGTGCTGTGGAAGCACTGCTCAGCAGTGGCCAAAACACTCGTGTGTTGTCAGCACCTTTCCAGCTACCAGTGCAAAGCACAACACAGAAAAGGCTGCTATGTTGACAATTAACCACCTCATCCAGACCCAGCACAGCATTATGTACCTTCTTATTCTTATCTTTTCTTGGCATGCCAGCCTCATGGTGAGGGTACCTGATTAGGATCCAAATGAGAAGACTTCTTGTATCTGTTCACAGACCTAAGCCTCTGTTACGATATAGCACGTGCTTTATTCCTTTCTTGGAGAAAGATTGTTTCCCTCTCTCACTCAAATAGTGCAGGGAAAAGTTAAAATTTAATCTTGATATTTGTGGCTGTGTTTGCTGTAGCAGGTGCTGTGGCACAATAGAAGCCCATTTGTGGGGGTAAACAGTGGGTGCTGAGGACTTAATGTTCATACTGTGTGTGTTTTGGAGATTACTTAGTTTGGTTTTCTGGACTGAAGGACCAATCCTAGCTGGCATGTGTTAGGTGTCTCCTTGGTCTATGTGTTCCTCTTTAGCATTATCTTCAGAGAATCCGGGTGAACTGGCCTGAGACCAATCCACAATGTGAAACAAAGCCTGGGCAACAGAATGATTGGGAGAGGGCTGTGCTCCTGATCTGTAGATGCTAGCAAAGACACACTGTATATTAGTATTGTAAAGCAGATCTGTGAGCAAATTTTATGCTTTTATGGCAGAGGAGATAGTTTAATGACCTCTAGAGCTACCTTATTAACTAGAGAATAGTTAGCTGTTGCACATCATAAAATTCATTCCCTTGTCTACTTGATCAGTTGATTGTCAAAATATGTACTTGGAGTGTGCTCTTTGCTTTGGTTTTATGTGGAGGATACATTCTTGGTCTGTATTAGGCACTTGTGCATACAGTTTTCTCGAGCCTGTATATTAAAACAGAAAGCACTGGGCTAAACTATGTTATTTCTTTGATCTAATCCTCTTTAAAAAGAAAGCAGAGGGGGGACATAAAGAACATAGTTAGGTGGGAACCAACATCAGTTATAATACAAAACAGTAAGTTGGTTTACAAATTGAGAGAAGTTGTTTTCCTGATAGAACGAGGAACCTTTTGTGTATGTAAGGGAAAGGGTTTAATGTGCCTGTTGTACGCTCCTGTGGGAATACTTGCACTGCTCTGGTGTTCGTACAAGCTATAGATGTGAGCAAGAATGTATTTAGCCGAAGACAGAATAAGCAAACTTCATAGGCCACAGTACATAAAGTTGTTGTTGTTAGTCAAAATTAAATTATGTTTACAGCATGTCAACTGCTTTTGTGCTGGAAGGTGCAGTCCCCCGGAGTTTGTGTCTGTTCCTGGTGATTCACGGTGCCCTTTGAATATCCTTGGATTTCTGATGCCTGTGGAGACTGGTTTATCAGGAGATGGGGATGGGTTTGTCAGGAGAAGTGAGCATTCTGTTCTGCTTTCTCCAGCACCAACGTACTTGTGGGGCTTTGCTAGCTGATATTTTATGTCCCTTTGCTAAGCAGATATGGAGACATCTGTGTTTTTAACTTTCTATTCTCATGTTTTTAGTCTTTGCCATTTTAAGGTAGTATTGCTGATATGATGCAATTTCTACTCCCTATTGCATTCAAAGTTAAAAAGAGCAAACAGCCCTTCAGGAAATCTGTATCAGGTGATATGGCCAGCTGACAATGATGTAGGAGAAAAGAATAAAACAGAAGAGTAATTTGTTTGTGAAAAGGGAGGGTAGAATGACTAAGTCATTATTTTAATCTCATTGCAGGTTTACTTGAGGACAGATTAGTGGAACTGATAGTAAATGGAAGCAGAAGAATTCAGTCTCTCCCAGGGTTCTCTGGAAATTCTGAGAGCACATGTCCTCTCCATGATGGCACAAATCCGAGCACTTGCTCAGCAAGAAGGCTTTTGACTGTGGTTCATAGAAGTATTTGTGGCTTCAGAGACAGCATTGTTTTTGCAGCCTGGTTGCAGAAAAAGTTGTTGTGTCAATGTTTCTAGTCTTAAACAAAGCTGATACAGGTGAACACCCCTGACATAGCTAACTGTGCTGTGATAAAGATGACTTTAACATTCGCTAGTTATATCTTCTTTGACATTTATTTTTCTCAGTTGTTTAGCAACTTTTAGCTCATTTCATGAAGATAGGGAGACTTGTCATAATGGTGATTTGTGATCCCTTAAAACAGTATGTGGTAAGACAATTTTATACAAATTTAAACCTTTCCTATGAGGCAGTTCTCAGCCTTGAGTGGTAGAAATAATTTTATGTGTCTGGTATAAATAAAGTTTTACTTAAAGAGGAATGGCTGGATATGATTATATAGAGAAGACATTGTTTGGTTTAGGTGAACATGTGGCATCTCCAAAAACCAGTGGCACACCTTTCATCAAGGTGTCAGTAATAAACTGGAGTGTGAGGTGGGTTTCTTGGCACATGTGTTCAAGACAAGAGTGACTTTGATCAGCCAGTTGGAGATAGGATACTGGCTGGATGAACTTCTGGACTGATCCATTACTGATTTTCTTATGTTTTTGTAATTGCTTAACACTTGTGTTGACTTGGATTTTTTTATATGGTTGCAGTTTTTATTGATTGAAAGTCCTACTGATTGCTGCTGGAAGGAGTTTTTTTGTGGTTCTGGAGGAAGGTGAAACTTATAATTAGAAGTAGGGTTATGAATCAAAATCATCATTTTTCAGGATCGTATGTTGTCATAGAAATTATTTGGAATAACTAGGCTACTCATAGTCTTGGGCTCTATTAAAAGCCAATTAATGCATGTTTAACTGAGATTTGCAGTATCATGTGCATTCCTGAGCCATCGTCTGACTCTTGACGTAATAAATACTCCTGAAAGACAGATAATTTGAAGTGAGAGCTGCTTGTTCAGTTTTGCACAAGAGATTCATTAATTGTCATTCTGGGATCTCAAGAAGAAGAAACTATAATTATTTATCAGCATCAGGATATAAAAAAAAACCCCTTTAAAAAAGCAAATATCAGGCTTATTTTTAACAAACAGGGTAAACTGCAAAGGCTTTTATGTTTAAAGACTTTCATGCTCTTTTGTTATATTTCTGAAACAAAGTGGGTAATTACAGTGATTTAACTACTCAATATAAATTCACTGGAGTGGTTTCTCTATAAATGTAAATTGTATGTGATTTGTATCTTAAACTTACCTGGAGATTATGAACCCAGAATTATATTTGACTTACCCATCAACTCTAGAAAGAATAAATTATGCAGCCTGGATTTTAATTCAGTTTACAATGTGGATATTTGCTTTAGTTATATTCACTGGGTGAAAGAAAAAAGAAAAAAAATGAGAGCATAATTTAGAATGTGGTGACTCAAAAGTAAAATCATGCTAATGAAGCATATGGGTGCTCATATGTCAAAGAGACGCTCTTGGTACTTAGTTACATGGTGAGAGAGGAGTTGCTGAAGGCCCCTGATATCCTTCAGCTCAGTGTTACTTGTTAAGTCTGAATATGCTAGTTAAGCTGAACCTCCTTTTTTCTTTTGGAAGTGCAGTGGAAATCTCAAATTTGTCTGCAGATAAATGCTTTCATTCAAGAGTAAATTTGTTTTTCCTTTCCCTTACTTTGCTCTGTTGCAACTGACAAGAAATAAGCTGTAGGCATTATTTCCATTTTTCATTTGCCACTGCAGATTCTGCTCTCACTAAAATGCGTTTAATTTTTTGCCTCGTAAGGACCCTTCTGTCAGACCAAACAGTTTGGTCTGTAAGACCAAACTTCTGTCAGAGTTTAAAAAATATAAAGTGGATTATATAATTAAGCTATTAGAGAAGATTTGTATGTTTGTTTACACCCTGAATATGGAAATGCTTGAAACTATTTCTACTCACTGTATTTTACCCTATTGTTCTGGAGCAAAAATTGTTGAGTCAGAGTTCTGACCCTTTAACTTGGGAGTAACTGCTCTTCAGCACAGCTAAGATCTGGGAAATGATGTCTAGTGTTCAGCTTGCTTGCGCTCAAGGAAGTAGTTTCCACCATGGTAGGTAATCTGATGATGTAGGGTCAACAGGTGTTTCACTGAGGGAAATCTTAAGAGTTCTAAGTAAAAAAAGAAAAAAAATTTACAGCTTGCTGAACATGTAAATCAAACCTCTGCGAACAGGTAGCATTGTACTTCCATAAATACTCAGAGTGAACAGCCCATTAATGTTTCTCCCATGTTCACCAACATAAAGCTGAAAAAGACCTCGCTACCTCTGTTCGTGCATCTGTAAAACCAAACTACTGGAAACATAAGCTGGCATTGACTCAGCATGGTGAATATTTAAGGTTAAAAGGAAGAGACAGGTCAGGGCAGATAGACTGCTACATCTTCTGCTTAAGTTTTTGGAGAGGAAATGTGTGACTTTGGTGGACAGAGGATCAACTGAGTCTCCCTGGCAACAGAGCTGCTTAAGTGTTGGCTTCTAAGGTCTCTTGCGCTATTGTGTCAGAGCTTCAGGCAGCTCTGAAAGAGTGAACTGATATTCTGTACAAGCATCTGTCATCAATATACAGATCCTCTTCTTTGATGGAATTAAAATTTCTCCCACCATATATCTAAACCACCTTCCCTCCCCCAACTCCCCCACTCTTTGGAGCCTCATTCTGTTACCTCTATGAACTGATGCGGCTTTGCACAGAGATTATGTTCACAGACTGTATTGTCGTTTTACACTTGACATATAAAAACTGTAACTTGATTATATGTGTGGATATAATGGATATGAATCAAAGATTTTTATTCCTGTCCTTGGCCTTTGAGCTCTTGTTACTCAGATGCGGAGCTTTGGAGGCAATTGGGCTGTTAAAAAAAAAAAGGCAACTATATTTTTATAATGTTATTAAGAAGAATAGTGAACATAGTGCAGTAAGGGAAATAGCCTCCTACCTTCTCCAAAACATCTCTATTTTCCAAAAAGATTCCGTGCTTAGGGCTTGTTTTTTTCCCCTTCCTCCTTCTTATATTTATTATTTTGGATTTGAATTCACTTAACAGTTAGAGGAGTATCTTCTTAATGGTGTCACACTCTTCTTTACATAAGTAGCGTTGCCTTCAATGCATTTTTCCACTTCATTATTCATCTTTGTGTCTCAATCATTTGCATAGAGTTTTTATGATTAGCAGATGCTCAACTCTGCTGAAGTTTATATGTGCACAATTTGTTTAGTTATAAAACCCGAAAGCAATATTGGCCATTTTCATGTGATTTTCAGGACAATACCTTCTGCAGATGACCAGTTACATGGAGAAGTAGCAAAGTAATTGCTGTGACCTGTATTGAACCCTATCAAATGCCTATGGAGTTACAGACTTAACTGTATGAAGAGAGAAAAGAATGTGTAATACTGATTTTTAAATGCAGAACTACTGTAAAGTAAGGAAATAGGCTGTGAATATCTCCATTTAAGAACTGAAAAGAATTGTGAATGTAGGGAATGGAGAAAAAGCTAGGCAAGATTATGAATGAAGCATTCTCATACAGAAAGATATGAGAGTCTTCTGAAAGACTGTTTCTTGCTTCCAATATTTCTTGATGATTGAAGCTGTAAGTTGATAAATCCATCAGTGTTAAGTGCCAGTTATGACATTATATGGATAGCTCTTTTCATATTCCTGAAGTACTGTGTGCATGTGTGAAAGCACTAAAAAAGATCTGATATTTCTCCCCCTCAAAGTGAATAGGAGATACGCCATCCAGCTCAGCAAGAGCCAAGTTCGGTCCCAAAAGAAACATATGCTGCCTTATGAAATTAGCTGGAAAGCTGAGATGAATTGTCAGCCAAGCTGGTGTAAGAAAAAAGATTTTAAAAGAATGAAAGTCTTTAATTTGTATTCTGTGGCATGAGGAAGGTGAGAAAAGCTTAGTCATGTGAGAGAAAAATGGATGGGAAGTAGTATCTTGCGAGTGGCACGGCTTAGTTAGCGCAGCATTTCACATTGGTACAGAAAAGTAAATAATCTTAAACTAATAGCCTGTGTGGTAGCGTTTTGCTTAGTTCTTTTCTTTTGGTATCTTTCTGAAGTATTGGAATGCATGGAATGAAAGTCACTGTGTCAGTCTGAAGGCACCTACAGTGTTGAAACAGATATTACACAGGCATTATAAAGCACAAAAATTTCCAAACTCAGAAGTATAGTCCAATCCATTTCACTATGCCAACTAAGCCTGAATCTCTATTATTTAGGTGTTCGGCAATGCTGAGAGTATTTCTAATGTTAAAGGTATGAATTTTTACTAGAAAAAGCTTGCAGAGGACCAGATGCTTCTCATTTAGCATCAAAAACCTGTGTTTGAAGTGAAGTTACCATGAACTGAAAATGAGTAGGAGGTGTGTGCGATTGACGCCATGTGTGCCAAGGAGGGGGATATAGTTCTTCAAGTAGCACCTTCTCTCCCTTAAGCTTCTTCTGCCTCAGCTGCATCAGGCACCAAACTTTGAAGCAGTTTAATATTAAAATAAACTTGGAATTATCATTTGTTAACTGTCACTGGGCCAGACAGGAGGAAATTCATTTCACTCCCAGGACACAGGTACTAGAAGCAAGAGATATATGAGAGATAAATAAAAATGATGCTGAAAGCATTTGTTGTATTGTCATCATCAGAGCTTTATTTATGCCACTGTAGAAGCTGATAGAGCTGTTCAGTGCAGCACATTACTTGTTGGGGGAGTGTTCGCTGCAATAAGCTTGTAACATTTCAGTGATTGTGCCTTGGTCACAGACATTCTGTTAAATAAATGGCAATTAGTAGAATACTTTAGCCACATTCAGACAAATCTTAGTTCTGATGAATTTCAGTTTTCTTGGGAGTCATTCCTTAGAATATATGTAAGGTGGTGAGCCTGGTGCTCAGACGAGAGTTTTGTTCATAGGGGAGCTGGCTTTGTTGCAGGCTGGTGACAACCAAAGTGCTTAGTTCTTTTCCCTAATAAGCTTGAAATTTATCTTTCTTCTTCTTTTTTTCAGATTGTTAGAGCTATAATTAAATACTAGACTAGCTCTCAATTATGGCACACTTCATCAAGCACCTCATACTGCACTACTGAATCAGATAGTCCTTGAGATCCAGGTACTTTGCAGTGCTGAATGTTTGTCATTGCTTCCCAAAGCCTATTCTAAAGCCTTCTTTTCTATTTTAAATAAATAAATAAATACGGGGCTCCATGTATTACAGGCTGTTTTTTTGCTAGAACAGCTAAGTTGAGGTGTCTCTTTTGAGAGTATATGGAACTACTGAAAAATCTTCAAAATAATTCAGTAAGCAAAGTTTCATTACTCACTATGTGCATCGTTGTACATGTTGCTAATAAGTTTGACTGCCCTCCAGTGCTGATGGTCACTCTCCTGAGACTGTAACCTCGTGTGAGCATTTAGAACGTGCCTTGGTAAACTGTGCTTACTGCTCGGTGATTGCTAGGATGATCAAGAGTACTTTGCATTACTCTACTTATGAAAGCTACTGCCCCCAGATTTTTATTTTTGATTCAGTCTTTTGGTTTTGCATGCAACATAGTAACGTGCTAATGTGCAACATGTTATTGTTGCTAATAAACAATTTGTTTGCATGTGTTATATTTGACTTTTGAATTTGTGGAGCATTAGTGAATTAACCAACCAGTTAATGCACAGCTCTGTTTGGCTTGTTTGTTAAAATGTTGCTTTTGTATGGGAGGTGATGGAATGAAATTTTAGTAAACTGAACTGAGTATTTTTTACTTCTGTGTTTCTTCCTTTATTTCTGGTATCATACTAACTTGTGATTCTAGAGGAAGAGTGTATTTAGCCATGTGTATGCTGTTTTATATCAACAGCGACACTAATAGCATTACCACAAATTTTTCCACATAAGGCTATTTAGAAGGCTTTTGAGTAAATGAAATTTAACATTCTTATTTATTGCTCTGAAAACTGCTGTAGAATTAATTTCCTGTTTTCAGAGATTACACAATTCTGTTTCTGTTGGTGTGTTTGAAAGATTTTATTCTTGTTCCAGTTTACAATAGGGAAAAAAGGCCAGAACCAAACAAACTTCTGAGGAGTAGAGCTTTGTTTTCTGGTGTTTTCTCCAAACATAGGCCTTCTGGCTAATAAGACCGGTTGTTCTGGTTCCTTCCCTGTTTCAGGATGGTTTGGATGACCTCTATATGGCTTTGAAGTTTAATACTACGTTTTTCTTTTATATCTTGTAAGCAAACACAATTGCAGAAAACTTGCATTCCTGTTGATAACGTATTATTTATTCCTGCCGCTGCCCTTTGGAGGATCTCCCTTTATGACACCTTGTTTTCCAGTTCAAGTTCTTATTTTGTGCTGTGTCCTACCCTTGAAACTATTTCTCTGTTAGTGATTGCCAGTTGTTCTCTTCCTATTGTATTTCCTAAAATCACCTTTTTTTCTGAGAAGAGTTCTAATGCTGAGAGACCTCTGCGTACCTGTCATCCTCTTATGCAGAGCTGATTGATAACTTAGCTGGTGTGGTGATCAGGACTCGGCTGTTTTGTGAAAGTTTTATGTATCAGACAGAGAAATAAAATATGCTGTTTAGGACCTGCATATTTCTAATAGGAATAGTTATATAATTTTTGAATGTATGTTTTGAAGCCAATGATGTGTCGTTTCTGTGTTTGACTATTCCAGTTTCTGATCCTCCAGAGTGTCTCCTGCATACCAAGTAGGCTAGATTTATTTTTTTATTTTTTTTTTTGCTTTGGTAATTCCTTCAGGTTTTAATACCTTTTACTGGGAAGAGGAAGTTGCCGAGTTAGTGTACACTGGTTTTCCCTGTCATACGAGGAGAAAAGAGAAGATAAGTGCTGGCAGTTAATGCACCAGATTTTGTCTTCCTTTCCACACTTTTTTTAAAACTTTTGTAGGTTTATTACCTAATGGCTTTTTAAGACACTGTATAGTTCATCCTTCACTGTATAATTCATACTTCTCCGTGCCTGTTGCCATGTCTTCTAAAGAAATAAAGAAAGGGTAATACTGTGAAGGAAAGAGGAACTTACAACCTCGTTATAATCTCTGCCTCCTCTGTTTTAAAGCATGTGGTGTCTCTGGAGGGCCAGCATGAAGCTCTGTCTGTGCAGCATTCCCCATCAGACGCTCCTTTCGGGGCAGGGTACAAAAAGAGCTGGTGTGCAATGAACCCGAGGAGCTCTCCCAGTATCCAGCAATCCAAGTTACTGCTTAGAAACTTGCTGATCAAATTACTGCCACTCCACCTAGTTACTATTTCTCTAGCCTTCTTTTGACCATATGTACATTTCTCACCTTGATAATCACCTTCCCATGAAGGTAGCATCACAGTCCAAGTAGTGTAAGCTGCAAAAAATGTTTTCTTTTTGAAAGCCTGGTAACTTTTTGCCACATCCTTCAAGTCTTGTAATAATATAAAATAAAATATAAAACAACTGTATTTGTTTCACCTTCTCCTCCTTCTCTCTACTGTATATTTTTCCTTGAGTTCTCATTTAACTTTGTTTGTTTTTGTGGTGGAATAATTAGAATTGCAGTGTGGTGGGTAAAAGCATGCCACAGACTTACACACTGGCATAGTTATATTTTTCTGCTTCTTTCTCTTGAGTTCCAATTGTCTTTTTAACTGCCTTTTACTTAAATGGCTGATTGCAAAAATCTTTTCCTGGTGATTCCAACATTTGGTCTTGAGTTTAATAATTGTGCTACAGCCCACCATTATGTAGATACAGTTAGGATTGTTTTTTTCAGTGTGTGTATTCTGTGTTTATTATGGTGCCATCTTTTCTCTTTCTCTTTATTGTTCTGTCATTCCTCTGTGATCCCTTGAGGTTGTTTATATTCAGGGTTCTTTTTTTATTCTGAATAATTCACTAACATTAGCATAAATTGTCATCTTACTGTTTAGATCTCTTTTCAAGTTTCTTGCAGAATCACACTGTTAACCTCCATCATCATGATATTTGATTTATTCCTATGCTCTATTTTCAGTTTCTGATCCTCGAGAATGTCTTCTGCCATATCCCATGGTAACTGAGTTTATTTAATGAGGAGCCTTGTTTGCATTTTTTGGATTTCTCTGCATACCAAATAGACTGAAGTTTTTTTCTTCAATTGGTCATTCATTCAGATTTTAATACCAATCATATGAAATATTTAGCCAACAAACATAAACTCTATTTTGGGGTAACTTTACAGTAACTTTACCTTGAAAACCCGCTCATTCTCTCTTTAGAAGATCCTGAGCTAAAGTTTTCTAACACTGTTATATGCACTAAGTGGAATGCAAAAATGCAAAAATATGCAAACAGAGGAATTAAGTAATAGATTCATCTGCTGAATCTAAATCAGCATTCATATTGCTGAAACAAATAAACTCTTCATTTGCTTGTTTTTAATGTTTCCTTTTCTAAGCTATTTTAATATACATATTTAAGAGAGAAACCTTGGCAAATAAATAGCTTCTATGAGATAAATGGCATCCATTTGTTTTTATTTGAACTTAATTATGTTACTACAAAATGTGGTGAAAATGAAAATTATCCAATGGGACAAAGTGTCTGCAAATTTAACAGTAAATTTCCATCAGAAGTCATCTTGTGTTTTCGCAGCCTTTTCTAACATTGGAGTTATTGAATCCTCACAGCTGATGTTTAGTCTGCCATAATTTCGGTGAGTGTTTACTGCCATGAAATTCCATAGCACGTCTCCCCTTTCAGTAGGGAAGGCGGTGTTGAGCCAAGCTTCTGGGCAAATAGTCATGCATTAGGATTCAAATCCTAATGACTAAAGCAAAGTTGTGTTTATGGAATTGGTAGGCTTATGACTTAATGTGTGCAACCATAAAAGCATTGATCATTGTCAGTGACCTCAGTAAGGAAATAAAGAGTGAAATCTTTAAGTCTGCTGATGATACAGAGCTGTCTTGCTTGGTTTAATGCCCTACCAAGGATGAGGAACTCCAGAAGGACATCACTAAACTCTGCAAAAAGAGATTTTGGGTTACGAAAGCCACTGGAAAATTCATGGAATATAGTTGGTACTATAGGATAATACAAGAACACAGTCTCTGGCTTGGGAAGTTCCCGAGCAGCAGATTTCTGGAGAGTACTGTCGGAAGCACTCCTTTGCAAGCTCCATCTTCATTTCCTTCCCCACATGTTCGTTGCTACCCACTGAGAGGCAGGAGGGTATGTGGTCTAACACTGTAATTGCAGGCTGACTTAACATTAAGATCAGTTGCCATTTCAGTAAAGACATGTATTGGGAAGAAATGGTAAGCTCATCAAAGGTTCATGTAGTGAAAATCAGTGAGAAAAGTATTTGGGAATTTGGCTTCTTAGTAGCCATGGTGGCATTAGTTGGTTGTGGAGGCAATCTGGTAGTACTGCTACATTAAGCTGCAGAACGTTTGTGGTGTATGTTTAGGGACTTAAATTAGAAGCACCTTCTAGGAAGGCATTTTAAAACTTCTAAATACTAAATTATTCTAATAATTTGCTGCTTTTCTTAACCCTGTTGTAAGTAGCATAAGTATGTTAGACTCTCACGTGGTGTCGACAAGCCTGCCTCCATAGCCTTAGATGAAGATCCGGTTTCTGTGTCCTACACCCATGTCTGTAGCATGCCTTTAGGCTCTATAGCGAATTCAGGGAATGACTCAAAAACAGTGTTCCTCTCTGGATTCACCACTGTTGCAGATGATATTAATAATACCTTTAATCATGCAAGATTCCATAGGCAAAAAGGGCTAGAAAAAATGTAAATCTAATTGCTCAGGCGTAAAACTGATACTGTTTACAGTACCTCAGGAAATGTCTCCTGGCTAGATTCTGAGAATTAGTCTGGAGGAGGGTAAAGTCAAGGCATACATAGGTTTGTTTGTTTTTTAAGATTTGATTGCCAAGGAGTGCTTCCAGGAATTCGGTTTTGGCTTAACAGTGTATGAGTTAACCCCTTCACTCTCCTAGGCTTTCCTTAGGTTTGTATCTGTTATCTTTACTATGTGGCATAAATTGGATATGATTAATTCTTTCCTTATTTCTTCAGACTATAGTTGGGGACATAACTACACACCGAGCTTTTCTAGCAGATATAAGAAAAGAATGAAAATCAAAGAGAGGAAAAGAGCCTCAATTTATACGTATTTCAGTTTTATTTTCTTAAGATGAAGGAAGATAAGAGCTGCAGTGTTAGTTGGTGATTCATGATCTGCCAAAATCAGTTTGACTGACAGAGGGGGGAAAATACCCACCTAGAAACTGTGTTTTAGCTTTTGAAATATGGAAAAGGAAGGAAATGTAAGAGTTCTCTGAAAAAAAAGAATTTTACCACAAACCTGGCAGAGATTTTGTGGAGAAATGTCTGTGTTTTTCCAGATGAAAGCTGAGAAAACAAACTGATAAATATAGGTGAAAAATTTAAGTGCCACATGTTAGTCTAACTAGCACAGTCTCTGCAAATAAATTCTAGTGAGTCTAATCGATCTTTGGATGGATGTCAAGGCATGGTGGTTTTGATGTAAAAGTTTAATTTGGTTCTGTACATCCGTCGCTTACTTTCACTTCCCTAAAGTAAACTGTTGGAAGAGATGAAGTATCACTGTATGGAAAGAAGCATGGAAAATCTTTATGCAGAGTAGAATTGCTTTACTTCAGCGTGTAGTACTTGGTGTTCATGACTTTCCATACTAAGTAATGCACTCCTCTTCACCCACATGCCCCCTGCAGCCGTGGTGTGATACTTTTCATTTAGGATGCAAATCTGTGGTCCATCTGCTGCTAGGCATCTTGAAATAATTTGAAAGTGATGTTCTTTTGGATACAAAGTCCTGGAAGTGTTCGCATTTGGTGGAAGTGGTATTGGCTACATAAATATTGACTTCCATGGTAGCGCTCCTCAACTGGTAATTACAGACAATTCTGAAATTATCAGAACTGATGTCTGTCATGTGCCCACGCAGTGGCTGGGATCAGAGACACTTCTTCAGCAGTGTTAAAAAGTAAATCTCTTTAAGCTAAAGCAGCAGCAGCATTTCCTGAGGCAAGAAGAGTCTTCTGAAAGCATGAACCCTCTTGTGTCTTTGTATTTAGTGGCTTTCAACAAACTACTTTCCGTTAATTTTCATGGGGCCTTTGTAATCCAAACCTTTTTTTTTGCAGAGTTTAGTGATGCCCTTCTGGAGTTCCTCACCAGTGGCAGGGCATTTAACTTAGGGGGTGTCAGCTAGGCTGGTGAGCAGCACTGGTGCTTGGGCTGTGGCTGGTGCTGCGTTCTGAAAGGAAGATCACAAGCACCAAGCACAGAGTTTAAACCCAGCTTGAAGCTGGCAGGTAGGACTGACCTCAGGAAGGACCTGCCTGTTCAATTCCATTCTTGGGCCACCCTGGTTTTGGAGCTCTTTCCTGTAAGGTTCATGATAAGCAAAAACCTCCATTATTTTGGTTTTGCTTATCTCTCCAAGTCTTAAACAATCCAGGAGTTGTAGCTAGGGAGGGGTTTTTATGATCAAATACCACAACAACGTGAGAAACCAATGAAAATTCTTTCAGTTGCACTATAGTCTCTGCCTTGCCTTGCAGATTGAAACACATCCAAGCAGCTGGCAGTAGAGTTACTGTCTGAAATATTCATGTGGAGTAGTATCTTGACTAGATTCCTGTCTCTGGTTTGCTGGTGAGGAGAGAAAGAAAGGCGGAGGTAGGAACAGCATGCTATCAGCAGGGTCAAGCAGCTGATCAAACAGCTAAATGTCTTCTGCAGCCGGAGCTCTGCCTCTCTTGAAAGCACTGGCCATGGGCTAACACTTTTTTGTGCTGGTTAACAGATAAAATAACTGAAGTTTGGGCTGCAGCCAGAGTGAGAAATAACTTCCTTCCCCCACTTCCACCAGCTAGGAGGAATCTGTTGCCTGAGGTTATTGACAGAGAGTTTGAGTGCTGTGCTCTACTTTCCAGTTTAGTTGGGAACCAGCTTCTAGTGCTTTTGGGTTTGCAGACTATACTGATAACCCTCTGGCTCCAACTTGAAATATCTTCTTGAGGAGAAAAGAATTAAGAACCTTGTGAGGGGATGAAGTTGAATTCTTTTTCTCCCCTCACATTTTTGTAGAGATGAGTGATTCTGTTTATGTGAGCCTAATTGTCAGTTAGAAACTACAAACTCTGTAAATTTATGATCATGTCATAGTAAAAAAAAAAAAAAAGGCAGCATAAATGTTTACTTCTATAAGCAGCCTCTGAAAAAAAAATTGGTTGTGAAATGCTATTGGGTTGTGTTCCCACCTGTCTGTGATCATCCAAGAGAAATTGCAGGCAATTATTCTTTTGCCCTAAAGGCCATTTTAGCTTTTATCCATGGGTATCTGCAGTGTCTCCTGCTCGGGTAATAAAGTCTTCAGGAGCTGAGGCACATTTTAAGGACAGCAAGCTGGCTTCTACTTAGGCCAAATGAGATGAGATATTATTGAGGAGCCCTGCAAGGCAGTCGGGTTGCTGTTACACTCTTACAGTAAGCAAAGGTGTGGAGATGGGAGCTTAAAACACTTTCCCCATTTTTGTCTGCCTTTAAACTTAAGACCTTTGCTCCCTAGTGCAGCAATATCACCACTGAGGTACAAATGTCCTGCTGGTGTTGTATACTCTATCAGGGCCCACTGAGAAGCTGCATCTAGTGCACAGTTCCATAACATATTTATGAAGTAAACTTCTGTATCTAAAGTTAAACTATGCCACTGCTCTGGTAGCTCTGTGGAGACCTGTGTTGGTTCATACTGAAGTACATGAATCAAATGCAGAGTTTTGGGTTTTGTGTGTAAGACTTGAATGTTTTTGTTCTTCATTACCTGGCATGCAGTAAACACAGCTGCTGAACTTGAGTTTCCTTAATGAAACATGCTGCAAGAATGCTGTGAGGAGGCTGTGAAAATCTGTCTGACAAACTCCAAGTCTGTTAAAAAGAGAAAAATCAATTTTTCCAGGTAATTTGGCACTTTCTGCCTAAGCGAGCAGAAGGACTGAGTTGAGGTTGATCACAGGCTGGAGATGGGAGCCAGTGTGAACATTGTAAAGTGCAGCATGGCCAAGTGCAGGGTTCTGCACCTAGATTGGGACAATTGCTAGTATTGCTGCAGGCTGTGTGATGAATGGATTGAGAGCAGCCCTGCAGAGAAGGACTTGTGGGGATACTGGTGGATGGGAGGCTGAACATGCACTTGCAGCCCAGAAGGCCAATCATATCCTGGGCTGCGCCCTACCTGGAGTACTGCATCCAGCTCTGCCCCCCCCTCCCCAAGAAGGATATGGACCTGTTGGAATGAGTCTAGAGGAGGGCCACAAAAATGATTAGAGGGCTGGAACACCTTTCCTGTGAGGAAAAGCTGAGAGAGTTGTGGTTGTTAAGCCTGTAGAAGAGCAGGCTCCAGGGATTCCTCGTTGAGGCTTTTTGCTTACGAAGGAGTCTTAGAAATGGGGACAGACTTTTTTTAATAGGACAAGGGGCAATGGTTTAGGCTGAAGTTTAAATTAGATATTAGGAAGAAATTCTTTACTGAGAGGGTGGTGAGGCACTGGAACAGGTTGCCCAGAGAAGTAGTAGACGCTCCACAAACAAAACCATTTGGTGGTTCTATGTCTACAGGGAGTACTTAAGTTGTTTTCTGTGTTGGGGGCTGAAATTTCAAACCATTGAATAGCTTGTTACTGTATTTTTAAAAGCCCCCCCTCAAAAAAGAGTATTTAATTGAAGCACATTTGACCTAGAAACTTGATATCTTTGCAGACTAGAGATTTGGAGTGTTTTAAAAAGACAGACTTACAATAGCAATGTTTATAGTCTCATTTATGTATAAACCATCTTCCTCAAAAAAATACCAGCCTCCATGTGATACAGATTCTTGTATAGTTTGCTTGCTGTTTTATGTCTGACACCTCTTCCTGAGGGAAGATGAGGCTGTGAATAAGAGGGAACACTGGCTGATACCGAATTAAAAATACCAAGTCTTCAAGGCTTATTTTCCTGGCATTTCTTAGAGTGTTTCTTTTCATTTGATATGGGAAGACAGCTGTTCTTCAGTGTCCTTGATTTCTGGTAGCTAAACATCAAGTGTCCCCACTGTGTGACTTTCGTTATTGTTCCTGAATCCTGAAGATACTTTGTAGACCTCACTTACAAAACGGTAAGGGCATGGAAAGACAAAGAATCTGTCTGAGGATAAGCAATGAAGTGTAGAGGGTACTGTGCTTACTGAATGTCAGTTCTCATAGGGGATTGTCATCCTTATTTAACAGACTAATGTAGAGGTAGTAATCTTGTTTCTATACAATAGTAGCAGCTTTGCTAGGTAAGTGATGGGAACATCTAAGTCTGGATTTCAGTTTTGTTTGCTACTTGACGGTAAGTTAGAGGTTCACTGTGTTGGCAGTAAGAATTTGTGGAATGATAGGAAGAGAGTATCTCAAAAGCTGTGTTCTTGATGGAAAAGGTATTTTGAAAGAGAAGAGGTATGTGTTTTAGTTAAATTAACATGTGTTCTCTCACCAAGGGACTGCCTGTCAGGTTTGATTTGAAATGAAACTAATTGTTAGTCTGACAGCTTGATGTGCTGGGAAATGTGATAAATACATTGGTACCAAAAATCGTTTTCAGCTCTATTATCTAACCGTTGTTTGACTTAATGAGAAAGAAAGAGCTGAAACATGCATGTTTTTAGGAACAGCTGCCTATAAGTTTTGCTTATGTAGAAATAACGCAAGGTTTTGTGCTCTTTTCATCAAATGCTTTTAAAAATTGTTGTACTCTTGTTTCATAATCTTTGCTAATTAACATAGGCATAAAAATATTGCTAGCTCTGGCAACATGTTAGTGTGTTTATCCTGGTGTTCTTGGTTCTGTTAATGGTTTTTTCCCTACTCTAGCATATCTGGGACAGAGAGCAATCTCAATTCCCTAAACTACCAAGATGTAGAACTAAAGAATTAATTTGCATTTTTGGTCATAAGAGATTTCATTAGAATCACTTGAACTTTAAAGAACTAATTGCCAGCTTATTTTACAGCTGGCATTAAAAGGACAGCAAGGTCACTTTCTCTGATCAAAGTGAAGACTGAAAAGAACTGCTTGGCACCTGGCACAGATAAACTTGGAACCAGTTGTATGAATCATGAAAGTTTTATTGTTATCGCTTCAGACTAGTGTAATTAGGCATTACCTTTTGGGCAGTCACAGAATGCAGTCAGTTCTCTCAAAAATTAAAAGCAGCTTACTGTATGCTGCTGTGAGACTGGCTTTGAAATAGAAAAGGCAGTGATTTGTCAGGAAGGTAAGACTTCAGGCATGAATCTGGACTAAGTGCTGTCTTTGTAGGCAACTGTCTTTACTGCTGCCATCAGTTTCTTCTCTTTGCTTTGTTCCAGCAGTTATTTAGAAGAAGTGACATAACGTTTATCAGCTCTTGCCTTGTGACAGCGGCCAAAACTTCACAACAATACCAGAAAGATTTTTAGCAAAACTTTCAAATTAAGTTGACTCTTAAATATATGTTAGCATTTGTTTCTTTCCTAAGGAATTGCTTTTTTCACTCTCTCTTTGCAATCTGCTGTCATCTCTGGAGGGGTACTGGTTAGCAGCAGCAGCAGGGAAATGTTCTGTTTTCTGAAGTTCCTTTTTGATCCTGCAACAAGAAGTAAATCGGCAGAGGATCCTGGCTGTAGAAATATGCAGGGACTAAAGTCTCCAAGCAGTAATTTATCAGAGCTAGATAATAATGGGAAGAATTAAAGATCCTGAGGGGATGGATTTCTTTCTAGGATGAAGAAAGGATGCTCAAGGAGTTAGGAGGAGGCTCTTGGAAGAAAATATTGCAGTTGTCTGAAAAGATAACGGGAAGGTGATTGTCTGAGAGAGAGAGACCTGTACTGTGCTAGATAGGACAGAAAACTGAGTGATAGGCCTACTGAAATTAATAAAGACTTAGATGGAAAGAGGGAGAGGAAGGAGGAGATCAAAATCAATATTCAAAGTCAAATGGTAGAAGGGATAAAATCTGAGAAACAGAAGGGATTGCAGAAATATGTATTTGCTTCTAATTCTGCTGCTCCTGCTCCTTTGTGGCCAGGAACTAGACACAAGGTATTAGCAGTGTCTTTACCTCATGAAGTGCTAGCCAGCGCAGAGGATGATAGCTCATTACTACTATCACTTATACTTCTGGCTTAATTAACTAATACTTCTGGTGAATATAATTATCTACAAACCTTCATCACTGTGATGGTTAGTATGATGAAATCTGTTTTCCAATTCACTTGTTAAAAGGAAATTTGGAGATTTCATCCCATCTAATGAGCTATGTGCAACCCTGCACCCATTGTGATAAGGTGCTTCAGAAGAGCAGAAAAAACTTTCTCCTTTTTCCTTACCCTCCTGCAAGAAAGATTTCAGATAGCCTAAATAATATTACTAGGCCAAGCTAAGCTTAAAAAACAGAAATCAAATTAACCTTCATTGACTTTTAGTTTGATGTTTTCTTCCAAAAGCAGTGGGAGCTGCAGAAAACGTGCCTATTCTTTCAGACTTGAGAATTCAGTAACAACTGCTTTAGATTTAACTTTTCTTAATTATTAGACCATCATGCTGAAATGATACCAATAAGAAGATCCATATATGCAAAAGTTCTCTTAAAGTAACAGTAAGGCTTTAAACAAACAAACTAAAACCCCCAAACCTAAGGTTTGGGCTTAAATCTGTTCGTATCTACATATTCAATGACAGATTTTACTTGAATGATCAACTCTCCAAGTTTTCTTCAGAACTTGGTTTATTCCACAGAATTTATGCCATTAAGCAGCTACTTGCTTAACTTCTTATAATCCCCGTTGAATTTCCTGTGGCTCCAGTTCCTATTTCTTACACTTTAAAAATCTTTTTTCACAGCAGTTTCTGAATAATTTCCTCATGGGCTTTTTGATAGTGCTTATAAGTGGTGGTTTCAGTATGAGTTTATTTTTAAAACATTCTTAAGGTGTGAAGAAGCTGAGTTTAATGTTAAAGTGCAGAGAGTACAGTTAAGTGGCTGGTCAACTTGACCCTAAGACACAGTCATATTGGAATACTTAGCTTGCACGTAACACTTGGTATCTTCCAAATGTAGCTCCCGTTGCCTTTATTTTCATTGGGCCTTCTTTTATTGAATTGAGGATCTCAAGTTGGACACTATAAAACAAAAAGAAAAAATGTATAATCTGTGAAAAGTTTGGTTATGTGATTTGCTAAGTATAGCTTTGGCATATTCCCTGGGAAATGACTAAACTCCTTTAGTCCTAGATATTTTCTTTCTTGAGGATTCCCTAGCTTGTTTGCTAAACCCTTTGCACCTGTTACAGCAAGGGGACCTCTTGTGTAATCATCATTGATCAGCAGAGGTCTGTTTGCTGAAGAAGGACAGGGTTATATGAGGGTAACATATAAAACAAATGAGTTGAGCATTCAGTGCAATTTGTGAACTCTTGTTTATTGGAGACAAACTGAGTAGAATCGTCTAAATTCCATTAAGTAATGTTGGGTTCATACATGCCCTCATCCCTCCCTTCTGTAGGTTTCTCAGCCTCTTTCATTTTAAACGATTTACATACCATTAGCACAATTTTGTTTTCTACCTCGGTATATGCTAGATGGGAATGAAGTTAATTGAAAATGTTTTAAGATGTACTTTTACACCAAAGGCCATGATGAGACTTCAGAAATGTCTCAGTTGATTGCCAAATTGGATGCTAACAGATGAAGGTGAGATGAATAGCAGGGAAGTGATCACTGTGTATGTTATTTAGTCATTAGCACTTTTGCTAAAGGTTTGCAGTTGGTCACTATTAGGAACAAATTGCCAGGTGCAGATTGCCTGGTTTAAAGTTTTAAGCTTCTTACAAATCACAGCATCTTAAGGCCTTAGGCCATCATGGGAGCAGTGCTGTCTCCTCAACACCTCATTTTTTTTGCCACACACACAAATGCCAAAGAGAATGTTCTTGACAGAGAAGCTACAGGTGAGACTCTCCAATAAGCTGCAGGAATGTCACAGCTTCTTAAAGTTGCTTCCACTCTCAGTATGGCAGAGCAATTTGCCTGCCTTTGAAGGCAATTACTCAAAGAGTTAAGCTACATCCCTGTTTTTCAGAGGATCAGCACTTTCTGTGGTAAATACTTCTACTTGCAGAGGTTAGACAGCCTTGTTCTATGGAGGAAGTCAAATCCTGGTTGGAACTGTCCCGGTTCTGCTCAGTCGCACATGAATATTTCAAGATGTTTCAGGATGAAGTTTTAGTCAGTTAAGAGGTAATATGGTCTGACTTATGTATAGTGTGTTCAAGTAAGTAATGTTGTGCAAGTCCTACCCCATTTCTGCTGTACATCTCTTCAAGATCTTTGTTATTTGCATTTATCTTCCCTTAGTTGAATTGCAAGAACCAGTTGATCCCAGAAAACAACCCTTAGCTAATCAGTCTGCTGATCTTAAGGTAACTGGGAGAAACAGAGCTAATTTTACTTCATTTTTTGAAATTCAGTGGATAGTAATATAAGACATTTAAGATTATCGTCTTCCTGTTTCAATCAGTTTAGCATCTCAGAGAGCACTTCTTGCCATGGGTAAGGGGTTCATTCTCATCAAGACAGACATTACCTTGGATGAAGCTCTCATAAAGTCATCTGCAGTGCATAAACTAATGCTGCCAAAGTACAGGACAAGAATAGCTGTCCAGCTATGCACTGGATTTTTTTTTTTAACTGGTTTAATAAACCTGAGCACACAGAATGGTAGAAAGCCTAAGGTCTAAATATCTGTATTGTTGTGTAAATGGACAGAAATTTTAGTTCAGAGCTTTGTGTTTTCAGTAGAAAAAGGTTGGCCTTGTATCTTAGAGTAAGAGAAGCTTGTTATTTAAAGTTTTGATATTGGCCTTATTTATGAAATGTGCATTTCTTCCTGGCTATGGAAATTATCTCAGCCAAAGCAAACTTTAATGTGAAGAGTATAATGTCTTCCTTTTTAAGGGCTTGTTGCAGGTTCCTGTAACCAACCTATAAACATGCAGTTCATAGACCCTAATTTAATTTGTTTGCCATGGTTTATTTATTGCAGTTGTAGAACTATTTTTGTGGTGTCACTTTTATCAGTGGTTCCCTATTCTTTGCTCTCACAACTGGATTTTTAAAGTGTTTGTAATTTAGTGTGGTAACTCTGACAGAGTTTGTTTTTTCTATCATGTTTCTGGTCTCCCACAGAACGGGATTAAGCAGCAACCAGCCAACCTTTGGACAGCTTTATTTTAGGGTGAAAAGGCTAATGGGGGGAAAAAATCAGTTTACAAGTTAATTTTCATGGGATTTGACTAAAATGCTGCTGTGTCACAAGTTCACTGGTCTTCTGTTAAGTTTTTAATGTCTCTTAATCCACACAGTTTCTGTGAAGATGAACAGTGTCAACTGTAGAGGCCCATTGCTTTCCAGTTTGTTTACCTTCCAGGAATTTAGATTAATCTTCCCCAGACATTTTAGGTGCTCAAGATTTGTCTAGACTTTACATCAGTGATACAATACCTTTTTTGTGTTACATGTACCACTTATTTCAAATAGGTCTCCGTATAATAATTTCTGGAGTTTCCATACCCCAGAAGTCTCTCATCTGTTAGATGATTATATTAGAATGGTTGAATTGTTTTATGCAGAAGTTGACTTCATAAATGCAAGGAAGGAGGAAATCGAATTCTACTGTGCAATAGCACTATGTAAAAACTATTTTTGTAGATAATAACTTTTAAGACCGTAAAAATGTAATACTGCTGAAATCCACTATTCTGCTATTTTTCATAGAGGAATGTACGTGCATATAGTTAATTCTAAACCATAAAATGTAACTGTGGATATCTTCATTACTTCATGAGTTCATAGTTCTGTAATTATCTTTTGTATTTATTTCAGCATAATCACTGCATAATCTGTCTCAAAAAGTTTTGGATGCTTTATATGGAACTATATTTGACACAAAACATTCAGCTACGTTAAAAGATAAATAAAAAAAAAATCTTTTGAAGAATAAAATACCTTATTCATAATTTTGATATTTCAGTCCCACTCTTCCAATAGCTTTTTTGTTTTCTTGAAGCACCTAACAGAAACTCTTGGAATAATAAGAAAAAAATTCCCAGTGTTTATAAGCACTTCAGAAAAGGCAGTCAGAAGAAGCCAGAGAACTACAGGCTGGTCAGTTCCTGACTGAGCAGCTAATCCTGGAAACCATTTCCAGGCACTAGAAACCATTTCCTATCACAGAAGTGATAGGAAAGTTAACATGGATTCACCAAAGGGAAGTCATGCTTGACAAACTTGGTAAACTTCTGCAATGAAAATAATCAGCTTGATAGACAAGGGGAGACCCTTGGATATTGTCTACCTAGACTTCAGCAAGGCTTTCAGTGCTGTTTGCCCTAAGATCTTTATAGAGTAGATATGATGAAGGATGGCCTGGATGATCAGACAGCAAGGTTGATTGAAAACTGGCTGAATAGCCAAGCCCAGAGAGCAGTTATCAGTGGAAGGAAGTCTAGTCAGAGGCCAGTAATTAGCAGTGTACCCTGGGGTCAGTGCTGGATCTGGTTCAGTACTGTTCAACATCTCCATTAATGGTTTGGATGATGGGACAGACTGTGCCCACAGCAAGTTTGCATATGGCACAAAACTGGGAGGAGGGCCTGATATGCCAAAGGATTGTGTCCCGGTCTGGCCTCCTTGGTACAAGAGAGAGCTAGAGTTACTGGTCAAAGTCAACTTGCTGAAGGGCCACAAAAATAGTGAAGAAACCGGAGCCCCTCTGCTGTGAAGAAAGGTTGGAAGAGCTGGGACTGTTCAGCCTGAAGGCTCAGGGAGAGCTTTTCAGTATGTATAAATACCTGAAAGGAGGGTGCAAGGAAAAGGAAGTCATGCAGTTTTCGGTGGTGCCCAGTGACAGGACCAGAGACAACGGGCACAAACTGAAATACAGGAGGTTCCCTGTGAACATCAATTTAAAAAAGTGTTTCCTGTGAGAGTGACTGTACACTGGCACAGATTTCCCAGAGAGGTTGTGGAGTCTTGATCCTTGGACATATTAAAAAGCTACCTGGATGTTGTGAGCAGCCTGTTTCAGGTGGCCAAGGTTGAACAGGGGCTTGGACTAGATGATCTGCGGAGGTCCCTGCCAACCTCAACCCTTCTGTGGTTCTGTTGTAGACTGCTCTGTAATTACAGTTCTGTAATTGGTTTTATTAGTTTTTTTCAGTGTTGTTTGTCTTTTAGACTTGACTCTTTTAGTTCTCAAATCATTGAAGGCAGTTTTGGTTTATGAATTTGTAGATAGTATGTCCAGAGAATGTTAGGAATGAGTGTTTCCAATACTCTGATCTGACTTAAGAGACTTAAATTGAAGAAGTGATATAATCCAAGACAGAAATTTAAAATCATTCTGAAGTGTAGTGGCAGACCTTTAGTAAGAGGAGTCTTAGAGGGAAGCACTTGTCCTTTGTGCCACTGTCCAGGAGGAGCCACCTAAGCAGCTCATACTAGAGACTGGATGATCCAGGAGAGACATCTAACCTTTTCAGACTGTGACCTTATGCAGGCATCCCCCACATGTTATAAATTGGGCTGGTGGGACATCCTGTAATCAGCCCTTGGTTATCTCTATAACTGTACTGATCCAAGCTATCTGACCAGAGTTCTGATCAATAGACTGCTAGTGTCAGATGAGTGCAAAACCAATAAATACATGCAGTGATATTCTCCATGAAGGAAGAAAAAGCCAGTGATCTTCAGAGCGAAACAACTGCCGTGGGCATTTGAACCTCCAGAGAGAGAGCCTGCCCTGAGCACTGACCTAGTGCATCAATGCAGGGATGAGAGCATTATCTGTGGCCTGGCATCTGTTTATGGGCACTGCTACCAAAGCCTAAGCTGCAGTCAGATAAACCACAAGGGAAGATACTACAGTGCAGGTCCAGGGACAAGGTCACATTAGCAACAGTGTTTGAGTTGGCCTCTGCTTGCATTTCCTGGCCTATGATCTTCTGAACTGTCCGAGTCCACATTTTGCACAATACTGTATTTCTTTATCATTAAAATCAAACTGTTTAGAGAGAAAAAAGCATGTGTGAGATGGTGAACAACTACCTCTTTCGTTCTGTCCTGTTTATGTGTTCATTTGTTCTCAAATTATTTTCAAGTTTCCACCAAGAATTATGTCAGATGTTTTCCTTTTGTCATGCTTCTCTGACAGTGATGCTGCAGGCTAAGTCACGCATTACTGAAAATTCAGAAATAGTTTCTCAGGTGCAGGTACCCTATTTGACACTCTTCACCCAGTTTTTGTGGTACAGTGTTTCTGTTTAAATCAGTAGAAATTATTAATGCCTAACCCCTTTGGAAATCACAGCAGGGTATATTAATGAAAATACCCAGAGTTCAAGTTTACAAACTGCTTTTCAAATTGTTGCATTAGGTGCAGAATAGCTGATGATACTGAATAGATTTCCTTAGATTTTCCAAGGACACAAACACCACCAAATTATACCTTCCCATTGGTATGTTAATATTTTGATCCGATCTAAACCCTGACCTACCTGATATAATTACAAGCCTTCCTGAAGTTCTAAATATGCATTTCTGTTAAAACCCCGCTACTGAAGTCTCACCTGTCAGTCTGGTTTAAGTTTTTATTTAATTTGTTCCTCAAGATTACCATACCTAAAAGAAATGGTAACAGCTGATAAAATTACTTCATATGGCAAGAGTGACAGTGAGATAACATTTGATGAAATAAAAATGAGACTTTCTGAACATCGAGTGGTTGATGAGAAAGTTATGAGAGGCTGCTTGCCAGTCTGTGAGACCTAGAGAGAGACAGACAGAAATTACTTCAAGGTGGACTTTCATAATAATGAATTGGCTTAGGTTGTGTTTTCTGGAGTGTTTCCATTCAACACCCTACTGTTACTTGAAGCTCTGCAAAGCAAATGCAGACTAAAATCAGCATGACTTCTGCTACTTCCATGAATGATCATAGCTCTCCCTTTGACACAATGCTGGGTATATGCTTTTTGTCACACGTTGTGGTTGTGTCATGCCAACACAGACAAATACAGAGAATGAGCAATTTCTCATGCATTTTTCTTGTGCTGTGGATCGCAGAAAGAATCGTGGAACGCAGAAAGAATCGTGCCTTGCAGAATTTACCACCTAAGGAGTCTTTCTGCTGTGCCTTTTGCAACTGGACGTGCCTGTCTCGTATTGGTCTTTTTAGCCACCAGCGCGCTTGTGACAAACGTAGGTAGAGACCTTTCCCAAATCTTCGTTTGTGAAGCCCAGCCATGAAAGGATGGTGTGGGCTTGCTATTTCAAATGCTCAAATCATAACCTTTTGATTCATAGAAGACTGAGGATCTCCAGTGGACTATATGGAAACTAGGCTTCTGGAAATAGCAGAAGTACCAAAACTCATCCATAGATGCCTGGTGATTGATTACTGCTAGTAGCTTATCAGTGCTTTCCACAGGAGTTTCAGATCTGTCTTTTGATGATCTTTCAGAAGAATGACAGTGCTCCTTTACCCTGCACAGGCTACAAAACACTTGGATCGTTTCTCCACGTGGCATCAAAAAAATGGGGGGGGGGGTAATTGCATACATGAGACTGTAATTAGTCCACCCACACGGAAAACGGGGAGAAGATAGAATATTTGTGTACCAGTGTTGTCTCCCTTTGCCTGCTTAACAAGGTCATAGCCGAGCTCTTTGTCTGTGTGAGGTGGTAAGCCCATGGCAACATGCCTGTTACTGATATCCTGCAGTATCTACATCAAAGCACATCATAGGCAAATCAATGGCATCTTTGCATTGTCTTTTCATGTGCTTTCTCTAGCGTTACTGTTGTCTACAAAACAAGATCGCTTTTACTTGTAACATGAAGCGTGTCCCTGGGTATCTCTTCTGCCCTGTTATCTGGGCCTGTCACAGGAGCTCACACACTGACTCTGTTTTTGGAAATTTTTCCTGATGCTTATTCAGCAGTACTGCCAAAGTAGAGGATGCCTGTTTTTCCTTCCTTTTTTTTTCTTCCCCTTTCCCTTTCCTTTTCCTCTCCTTTCAGTTTCCTCTCCTACTGTACTTTTGCCCAGTACTCACAAAAGTCTTGAACTGTCCTTGGAAAGAGTGGTCCCTTCTCTTCTTACTTCCACTCACAGATCAAGTAGCATGATTGCACCCTGTTTTTTCTGAGCTGTGGACTGTTCTGTTATCCTCTCTGTGTTACATCAGGAAGTGCTACTGTTCTCCACAGCGGAGCTTCACAACAAAACTTGCATTTCTCGCTTCAAGCTCCTGTACACTTTTTTTACTTTCTACTTCTTTTGATGTGTTACAGTTATGAATGAGGATTGCTGCTGTAAAATTCATGAAAATTTCTTTATAACTGGAAGTAGCTAGAAGAGATCCCTCTGATAGGCAAAAATGAAATTAAACTTCAGTTTGCAGCTGGCCATTATGTAGCAGCAATAGTATTGCTGTCATCTGGGTGACTAGGGTATATCTCCATGGGCTTCTTCTGCATGAAGATTTTAAATAAATATGACAGGAGCCTAATACCCTTCTGTCAATTTTAATGTCATAGCAGCGAGTACTCAGAGCAAGTATACACAAGAGGTCTGTCTCCTCTCTTGACAGTGCAGGTTAATAATAGGAATGCCACATTGGTTAATACAAAGTTTTGCCATAAATATAGAGGATGAAAATTAGAAAATTATTTGGCCTTTTGATAAATTAAAGATGTTCTATTTACACCTGCTCTTTTTGCTTTTTTCCTGCTGGTGATAAACTCAGAATGAATGGGTAGGTATTTGAAATAAAAGAAAGCGTGCAAAGTGGTTGTTGGTCAAAAATTTACGCATACCAGTTTATAAAATGTGATCTCAGGAAATAATGTGAAAGGAGGACAAGCAGTAAATGTATCAGACATTAATTTGGCTTCTTGCGTTCTTATTTTGAGTTTTTAAGCAGAACTATCTTGCTGTGACCAAAAACCTGTCGTAGTACACATGATTGGCATTTTTTCAGCCCCTGTCACATACTGTATATTCATTGAACCACAGCTTTATATGTCTGGGAGCAGCCTGAATTGTAGCCTCACCACTTATTTGCACCTACCATGGTAGGTGCTCTGGGAATCACTATGAGACTGAGAAGTGACCACAGATAGATACCATTTCCCAAAATACAGTATTGTTACTTTTAGCTTTGTGGGATTCCATTGACCTTTGCTATTTTACATTTTGCAGTTTTCTCCTAATTAAAAATTCAAATAATATCTTTCATTTTCAGTTAAATGAATGCTTGGATTTTTTTTTTGTGCCCAGTTTTTAAAGATTATCTGTATTGTAAGTTACCAAACCAGAATTTAGAGCCTTAATTGAGTCTGAGATCTTTTTCAAATACATGCATTTCTGTCAGTATGATTTCTCCTGTTTTTGTCTCTTATCATTTACACTCTTTCATGGTATGTTTTTCTGATGTGAGATGGACAACCATTTGAATCCTTTCTTGGTATTCTTTGACTTATCAATCTTAGGACAGTATATCTTTAATTTTCTTTGATTAAAAAAAGGAAGACAGTTAAGATCCAAATTGGTGCAGTTCCTCTAAAGTATTTTTAAGACTTCTTGTTGCAGAGGTTTTCAGCTGTGTCTAAGATCATGTGAATTCAGAAGAGTTCAGCTGAATCAGGCAGTGCATCATCTTGCACTCCAGCCTGCAGCAAAATTTAGCTGCTACAAGTTCCAAATTCCTGATCTTCTCTATTTACATGTGAAGTGATTATACAGTAAGTTACAGATATGTTTTCTCAGGAAACATCGACGTATGTTATCCAAAGTCATCAGTTCTTAGAAAATCAACAGTTTGATGATTAAATTGTTTGGTGATTAACCCTTCTGCACAGTTACTGTGTTGTTATTAAAAACAACCCAAAAAAGTATTGGTTTGGGAACTAGTCCGTGGGGGCTTAGAGGCTGTTAGAGGTAGCTAGAGATGGGGAGAAGAACAGCATCCTTAGCTCCCCTGTACCCTCTGCCAAAAAGTACCATTAAAAAATTTCCTCTGGTTCTTGCTCCTGCAGATCTTGAGCTCCCTCTAACCTCTTCCTTTTGTAACGAAAACTAAACAGGGATATTTTTTATACTGAACTCTTAAAATAGAAAGCATTACACAGATGTTTAGCTCTGTGTTCCGGGAGATGGAGGAGTCTTAATGGAAAGGAAATAAGAAAATGGAACCGAGAGATAAATAATGGAAAATACACTTTTGTAGTGGAAATGTCTCATAGTGACAAAATGTTTCTTCAAAATGTGAAAATTTGAAAAGAATTAAGCTATGAGTAAGTCACACCACGTTATGAAAAGTTATGTTAATGTAGCATTTACAAGCTATACACCTGGTTGTGTGTATGATAGAAGGTGTAGTGATTGTGATGATAGCTATTTTCACTTTTTAATTGTTTGAAAATCTGATTGTGGTGTTGTTTTCATTAATCTTCGCACTGACATACTGAACTACACAGAGTAAAAATTATCTTTTGAATCAGGAGAGATCTCTGCATTTGCCTGTTAATGGGCTCCTGCAACAGGTGTATCCTGCTTAATTAATAAATAAAAAAACCATTAATTAAAATGTTTCTATGTCCAAATACACGCAGGATGAGAGAAATAGGGTTTTGAAACATACAGATGAATCAAGGAATCTTTAGAAATCTTTTTTGCTAATATAACCTAAGTTGATATTTAGATAGGTAAACTTTTCAAAGGTGAGTAGGCTACTGATTTCTTAAGTGAGCTCCTTTGTTATAAGATCCAGACAGTGGCCAGAGGTACTACTCCCAAGCAGTTGTTTTGGAAAAGTTGTGTTCTTGCTGTGGACACCCTTCAGCTAGTACTACAGACACGTAACTTCAGACAGTTCTCCAGCCAGAATTGTCCCACCGGGTAGTGGATGAAATAAAATGAGTAATTCTTAGTGTGTCTTTTTTCTTTTCTGTTGTGCTGTGTATGGAAATGTGTTGTATAAAATACTAGTACAAACTACCAGTATGAAGTACCAAGAGTACTGCTGCTATTTAGTAAATGTAAATTCAGCTGAGACTGTGCATGCTTATTTTATTTTCATTCCGCAGAGAGGAATCTGTTTGTCCTGTAGAAGCAAAGTGAAGAAGCAAAGCTATGTGTGCATCACAAACAGAAAAAATGCAATCTAATTGTGCTCTGTATGGTAGAAGGTAATGTTGCCAGGTGGTCAGCTGCCATGCTGCAGGTGCTATAGTACTTCTCTAAGGAAATGAACTGCTTTCACTGTTATTAAAACAATTAAAAGGCATTCAAACAAATGGAACACCAGGACATGACAGATCTAACAGATTGAACTAGAAAATTAGTAGTCATGCTTGTTAGATTAACAGAAAAATCACTAGTGGTATTGACATTCAGGAGTTTGTAGTTGCTTTAAGATTTCTATGTCCCATTGAAGTGAATGGGTACTACTTTAGGACTATGTTCAGATTTAACAGCACATTGATCTGTTACCCATTTGCATTGTCATGGCTTCTATTACCACTTTACAGAGATAGACATTTATTTCACACTGAGTGAAAGCTTACCATCTAAGAACTTCTCTTGACATCCTTCGGATTATAATGCTTTGAATCCCATTGCTATTGATCTCCTCAAGGTCATTTTCTCTGTGTTTGCTTGGTACCAAGTTCCAGTCCCACTGACACTGGAAGTTTTGCAGATGATTATAGTTATATCTGATATTGACCTTCTAGATTAAACCCTTAAGATAAATATGGAAGGAAAAAACAGCTTGTTCTAATTGTGTTCAGGTGACTGGATGTTTAGAGATGAAAAATGAAGATGCTGCCTTTCTGACCACTACAGCTCAGCACATGAGTAGTAATGGTAGTAGAAGAATGAAGGGTTTGCTTCCTCTTGGGTCAAGGGAGGTCAGTTTCTTTGTGGAGAAATTATATTTCTCCAAGTTCATTTAAACAAAGACGCACCTGTGTCTGAACCCCTTTGAGAGAACTTTGTTCTTTGTCTTGTGTCACATTAAAAACCTACCTGGGCTAAGTGTATTAGGGGTTAGAGGTTTTCTTGCTATTGAAAATAAGCTGTTTGAGTTTAAAACATTTTTTAATTCTGTCTTCTGTTGCTTCTTTATGAGCTCTGAATGTAGGACTGCATACTTAAAAAATGTTTTTTCTGTTTTCTATGTCTGAATTAAGAGGAATTCCAGGTTCCAGGGTTTACTGGTCTCTTATTCCTATGACAAGATTTATACCTCTACTTGCTCCTGGAGAATAGGGAGAATTGTGTCAATAACTTCAGCAGGGTTGTAACTAAAGCAAATTCCTGGCCAGTAACAGCCAGCTCACTTAAGCTTCAGCATGGGATCTTATACTACCAGAGTATCTTCATGACCTTCCACAACACCCTTTATTGTGCTCAGAGCTTTCCCAGGAGTGGCCTGTTGAAATGGGGGAGAACTTCATCAAGGTCTGTTTTGCTGCAGGCAGAGTCATTTGCAATTGCAGAATGGAAACCATGCAGAATGCATGGTGTAAATTTGGGTTGAGAAGGCTCCTCACACCAATTGTGTCTTTTTGGAAGATGATGTAGTATTTATGCACGTGCAGACACATGTATGCACGTTAGACTTTGTGTCTGCGGTGCCATTTGGGGTAATAACAAATGGTATTGCAATGCTCAAAGCAGTAGGAGAGTGCAAAGTGCACATCTACTGAAAGATTAATACCGTGAAACACTGGAAAGCAAAATTCAGGTTATGAACTCTTAACAGGCAAGGTTGGGAAATTCCAGGCCACTGCTGTGTGTCTGAGACAAACACAGATTCACCTGGGCAGGAGTGATAAGATTTTCTCCCTCTCGTTAACTTCTACCTTCTTGTGTTTTGCTCACTGCACTGACATCCTAGTACAGTGAGTGACATACTGTTTCTCCAGTTCCATGCCATCTATCATCTGCTGGGAAATGGAGGAGCTACAGCAGTGCCACAACTGGCTCATGTGTTTCTGTAGCCAAGACACTGCAGTACAGGCCCATGGTCATGATATTCTCAGCATGGAACTGTGTTGCTGTCACGGGAACATGCATAGGGATGCACTTCAGCACTTGACAAATTCATGGGAGACTCGGTCCTTTCTCCCCTTGTGCCATGGTCTTTGGTCATTTTGCAAGTTCTTAAAGTCTACTTCTTTCCTTATTTTAGAGTTTCCTTTGAGTAGTGTCACCATTTAAGCACTACTTGCTTTATGTCAGTTTTCATACCTCTATTTTTTTCCACAGTTAAGTGCTTACAGATTATTAAGTGGGCTAATGCTGCAGTCACTGCCTGTGAGAAGTTTGTCATTGGTGTTCACTAGGAGCTACTGTAGCTACTGCAATAACCGGGTTGAACCTCAATAACTCAACCAGCAGTTGGAGAATTGCAGACTATTTCTAAATCCTCTGAGTCTACAGAAAAGGTGAAATACTTAAATCTTCATTTTGTGATCAGAAGACATGAAAGAGAAATTTATTCTCTGATAGCACTATCATGTACAACAATATAGATAAGAGATGGTGGATATCTTTCTTAAATAATTTTCTTTTATGGCTAATACGTGCACTAAAACCAAAGATGAATGGGAAGCTAGTGAGATTAATCAGGCCATATGCTGCAATGGGTTGATAGTAAGAACATGGGTTGAATTTAAGAACAATGAATGTCAATCAGTTGCTATTAAATGTAATGGCCAGTGATTTACCACCTCATTAAAAGATTGGGACACCCAATTCACTTATATATGAATAGCAAAACAAATAATAATTGAAATTTCCTGAAGGGCACTGAGTTCTTGTTCTAAACTTCCATTAATTTTGCCTCCATCGGAAGAGGAACAATTTAGCAGAGTGGAAACTATTTCATGGGGTGTATCAGAGCACAGCCTAGTACATGGGGACAAGAAAATTGTTTTCCAAAAGTAGTGTCTATAGGTATGTGTATGGATTTTGTGTGTGTGTGTATACGTATTGCATTTTATCAAGATTTGCCATCAAAGGGAAGTTATGCTTTTTACTGCTTTTAATATTTGCTGCAGCATCTGGATTCCTTTGAGGTGGTTCCCTACTCACTGTACACACGAGACTCAGAGGTTCAACAGTGCCATCCTGTGGATGATCTTAAAGGTCTGAAAGCTGCTGGCAGATAAATAAATGACCTCAACAGGATAAATTATCATAGAATATCAGATACTGTCTGTCCCCACGCAATCAGCTAAAATATTTCCCTATGGTAGTCAGTCAGACTAATTATTACTTTTCTGTCCAGAAAATTAATAACCTAAACCAATTACAACCAATGGAAAAGTATTTCAGGCAAGCTGATGAGCAGTGTGCTTGTTAGTTTTATTCTCTTGCTGAGAAATGTGTTTTTAATCATCTCAGTGTGGTTTTAATCATCTTGAAATTTATTTTTGCAGACAATGCCAAAATCAAAGGCAACTATGTAAATTCAAATAGGCACCCCTATAAAGAAGTATCTGGACATCTTTAAAGAGGCATTAGAGTGAAACTAAGTCTAATTAACTTTCATGTTTCATAACCAGAAAATATGAATTCCCAAACAACCTTGGAGATTAAGCTGGGTGGTTTGAACAACTGGCCACAAAACTTTTAATTCCAGAAATAGAGGGGCAAGATTAAAGTCTGAAGTTTTGTTGACTGAAGATGAAAATCTGTTCGGAATACTTGGGGAACTTTCTGTTTATGCCAGGGCAAGGTAGAAAACCAAAAAACTTGCTCTCTTAAGGGAACAGTTGGGGGATCATTGAGTAACTGCAGATCACACTATTTCATATATGATTTTCATTTTGCTTGCCTAAGCAAATTGTAAGGAAAGTGAATGATGTTTATTTGGAAATGAGCAGAGAAATAAAGGGCAAGCTGCTGAGTGGAAGGTAGTGCTCATTTTTCAAGTCGCTGCTGTTTTAGGGTGCTGAATGGGCAAGAGGTGTGCTGGCTGTGTGCTGCCTTTACCTGTGGATCAGGGAGTTGAGCGCAGCACCAGGTTCTGCATTGTTTCTCTATGGTTTGCAGGAATTTCTCCTTTGCTTTCTTTATGGCTGTCATGGGAATTTCTCATTTGCTTTCCACAGCAAGAGGCCAACTACAAGTTGCAGTACATACCACTCAGTGATTTGATTAAAACAAGGAAACACCAGGTTACAAACTCCAGTGATACTCTTTGATATTTAAAAATGATGACATGATTTGTGGTTCTGAAGTCTTCAAAAAACAGGTCATGCTATTATTTATATATTCCATATGTCTGTTTGCCAGGCTTACTTAATACAGCAAAAGGTGATTGCCAGGGATAAAACATATCATTAATCCCTACGAGTATGAAAAGATAAATATGAATCATTCCCATTTAGAAGATTAGTTTAATGCAGTTTTAATTATTTAACTTTTTTTTTAACCTACTTTGACAAAAAAGTCTTCTAGCTTAACAAAAGCCTTGCATCTGTACAGTTCTGTCCTTTTTAGAGTAGGTTAACATGTTTTCAGTGTTGACGTAATGGAAATTTTGGTATCGATGCCTTATTTGCAGGGGGTTCTGCACTTAATTCTATGGTATTTAAAGATATCTGCAATTACTAGTTTTAAATGTATGTCTTCTACAAGTGTCACTCTACTTATATGGTAAAGAAGATAAATGAGAGCAGTATTATCCACTCCTTTGTATACTGTATGTAAATAGTTCTAGCTCTCTCCTTATGTAGAAGGTTCTCCATGCTCTCAGCTATTTTTTCTGTCTTTATTTCTGCTCTAGTTCTTCACTTAGAATGTTCCTGGCCTGAACGAAGTATTGTGATTGAGGTATACTGTGAAGTATACCTCATTGCTTTTTCTCATTCTTTATTTGTCCTGCCATGTTATTGTGATTTTTCTGATCACCAGTGTACATGGAACATTTGCCTTCTACACTGTCTGGCTGCAGTAAGACCCATTTCCCATTTCAGAAGCTCTTATAGTTCATGTGGAAAGAAACTGTGCATATGCATGGGTCTGTTGCCTGGTTTGTCAACTCTAAACGTAGTCTTTTATTCTGGATTGCACTGTGAACAATGCTCATAGTCCTTCCTCCAGACTGGATCTGCTGTTCCAACTGCTGCTGGAAACTAGCATCAGATCTGATCCGTCCCATCCAGTAATGATGCAGTAGGCAATTTAGGTGCTGCAAGTGGCAGAGTGGCTGCAGGTGTTCATCCCCCCATGGCTATGGGAATATGCTCCGCTTTGTTCTGCATTTGGGACCACTCTGACATAGCAGTGAATCTGTGTACGTATACATGCACAGCCTCTGCACATGTTGTGTGCACATTCACTGCATTTAGAGATAGATACAGTTAACTATAAAATTCCCTGTTAAATTAGAAAACTAATTTATTCAGTTGCTCTATTTCAATGGAGTTGGATGAATACTCAGCTGCCCTATGTACGTTCTGTGGCCTGTAGGAGATTTCACAGTAATTCCAATGCCACTGTGTTTGTCTTTACAGTATGTCTGTTCAACTAATCCCCTTAAGGTGAAGGAATAAGATTTTAATATTATTAATGCTTCATTTCATCTAGTTAATGATATTTTCAAATATTTCATCTTCTTTATGATTTAGTTGCCATGTCAGATAAAGATCTTGTTTAAGCTAAGTATTATGAAATAATAAAAGTCTTTATTTTATTTGAATACAGTCTGGATAAATGAATCCAGTAGAGGATCTGATGTTAGGCAGGTGCAGCACTGCACATGTAAAATCAGGGTAAGTTCTCTGAATGCTCAGATCTTAACAGATGTGTTCTTTTTCTCCATATGTTACAATAAAATAAGGATTTGCTCTGAAAGTATTGACACAAACACTAACCAGTCTTGGCAAACATGCTGTTTTGTTCCTTACACAGTATCAGCTGTGGCTATTAATTAACTTTAAATAAATGTGTGCATTAAGTAGCTGTAAAGCACATATATGTATAAACAAAATCAGTTTTTGTCAGAAAGTAATAATGGTTTTTTTGCTTTCTTGTTTACTGATGCCTAGACAAAGGAATGCTGCATCTTCAAAGCAACATCTGTCAAACTGATTTTCATCAGATTAAGTATATCCTCAGAGCAACCATCACAGCTTACAAAATACTGGAAATGTAGGTTGTGCTTTGCATAAAACACCAATAGAATTTAAAGCACCTGAAAGTGTTTTACAAATATAGCAATGATAGGCTGTGCCTGTTCTCCATATTTGCTTCTATTTTCAGGAGGTTCTTGGGAAGATAACGAGTGATGTTGCAAAACTGCGGTCCCAGTAGATGTCCCAGAGTGCAATTGCGGAGTTATGGTCCTGGCAGCTTATCTGGGTCCACAAAAGCCAGTGGTTTGGGTGTCTGGCAGTAGAGATTGAATTTATTGTGACGAAGTTCATCTGTGGAAAGATTTCTCTCATTAAGAATGAAATTAAAGCATGAATCAGTGACTGATTATCCAGGCCTTTCTCTGATCCGTTGAATTCTTCATTAGTATAGATGTGCAATTATATATGCTCTGGCCTGATTCTGGTTCTATAGATCATCAAAGATAATGAATAATATTAAATTTTTAAAGATTTTTTTTATGGAACAATGTAATCTGGTAAAAATGGGAGGAAAGGCAGTGGCTTTGACATAGAACATAAATACTGACACACTCAATCATTTGCATTTTTGGCCAGCTTTCTGTCTTTTTCCCTGCTAGAGAATAATTAATGCATGGAAATGAGCTTCCTATTAGACTGCTGTGTCTTCCATAGGAGTGAAGCATTTTGCATGTGTAATGACTTAAGTACAGAGGTGAAGAAGTGTCATTAAAGTGTGTACCCACAGCCGATTGTGGAAACTCAAGTCAGCCAGAAACAAGTGCCAGGATTTCTGTAGAAATCCATCTTTGTAGATGGAGGGTAGAGGCACTTGAGCTGGAGGTCAGGACAGCCTTCCCATTAGTTCTTCCTTTTAAAAGCTGTAAATCTAGCATAAAGCAAGAAGAATACAGTCAAAAATCCACGAAGAGGACAAAATAGGGGGAAAGTCAAGGAGAAATCTGTTCCAGCTGCATCTGGGAGGAGACACGTTTTTGCAACTCTGATTTCCTATTAGTTTGTTCACTGTGTATCAGCACTATCCTAAAATGTCCCACACAAACGCTAGGTGAGTCAGTGTGAGGTGTTTTGGTGCCTACCACACACCCATGGGATAGCCCTAATCAGTAGCCTGTTTGTAAGGCAGTGTAACTAAAGATGGTCACAGAACCAATTGCATACAAGCAAGGCTAAATATGTTATTTCATGATAGAGTTTAAGATAAGTGCTTTATATCTGAAGAATATTGTCTTTACCAGGAAAATAGTATTGCTGATTTTTGTCTTCTTTATAAAGATGTACATAGGTGCTTCTGTAATACTATCTGAAACATAATCAAATTGGCTTTTAGATTAATTGAAAATGATCTTTGTAGGATCTTCAGCCTAGTTCTTGAGACAAAAGAACATACAAGTAACTTAAAATAAGTACAGAAATGTACCAAATATTCTAACTGTGTCCATCTCTATTATGTACTCAGGGAACACTGGCAAGCTTGGGTCCTTTGAATGCATGACATTTCAACAGGAGACCAGGGTTTCTGAGAGTATTTTTGCAATTTGAAGTGGTGAAAGCTCTGTTTGTAATAGCCATTATGCAAGAGATTACTTCTGGTCGTCACTGTTGGCCAGAGCCATGGAGCATTGCACTTGTTTTTAAAGCAAGAAGTATGAAACACACAGCAGATACAGTGTGGTAGTCAGCAAACAAATCATGGTGCATTCAGCAAATACAGGCACTTTTGGGGAAATGTTGATTTGAATTTCATGCATCATCCAAGCATAATGAACACTGAAAGGTCATGGTAAGAATATAAGAAAAAAATCCATCTGACTTGACTTTCTCACTATCCAATATTGTTAATAATGCAATGTCAAGCAAAAAATTGTGTCTCTGAGTGACTAAAGCCAGATTCCATGTATAGTTGAAGAATAACTCGCCACATTTTTTTTTCCCCATTTATTGTGCATTTTCTTTATAATGTCATGGTGTTAGTTTGTGAACTGTACCTTGAGCCACTGCTGTATGTACATCTGTGTTTTCTCAGTGAGTTATTTCTTTGTTACTCAGCATCCAGGAAGTCTCATGCAGACTGTAACATACTAATTGGCTCAGTACAATTAGGATGAAATGAAGGTGTTTGCTGTCTTTGCTTGTTATTAATTTGTACTGACGGAAAATTAGATTGAAAAAGTCTAATACAGCTATCAAAATATTATTTCTTATTGCAGGAAATATCAGTGTTGCTCTTTAATGGAAGTATTTTAGAGCAGAACTCCCTTCCTTTTTCCTAATCCTGCCTTTCTGACTTTTTAAAAATTTCTAGAAGGGATTCTGAACCTTGTTAAATAACCAGAGTGCTCAGAGACTGTGTAGCAATACCATGACTTAAATGAGGCTCAGGCAGTATTTATGAGTTCATTATATCAAGGTGTAATACTGTGCTGCTTGTTATCTTAACTTCACATTAATAAATTTTTACAAGCTGTGTACTTGTAAAGTCCATCATAGTAATCACTATCATTCCTCTAATAAATCATTTGCTTTGTGTTTGCTTTGTGTTGTTCCAACCTTGTGAGACATAACATCACAGGGCAGAAACCCTTCTCATGGTCCAGGTTAATGAACCACCTGCTGTGAGTCCTCAGTGACAGACATGCTCAGAGGGAGGGATGCCTTTACCTCCTCACTCTCCTTCCCTTTGCAATGCCTCAGGTTACATGGTTTTCTTAAAGAAGAATTACCTGTATTGTGGAGATTTTCTGGAGCTCCAGGTCTCACTCCTTCTGTAGACTGTGCAGATGTATGGTTTTACTTGTCCTGGAGACCACTAAGTTGCAGAGTATCTGTAATTCACGTGCTGGCAATGCCACCAGGGTGAACAGCTGGTGGCTGTGCTGTGGCCTCCAGGTAGAGGTGGGCACTTCAGTAGATCAGTGACCCAGGGAAACCAATCGCTCATGCTGACCAAGCTTCAGAGTCAAGTTCTACCTATGAAAAGTCTGTTCCTATTGGCATGGATGGAGGGTCTGCAAATGAAAAAGCAGGATATACTTTGCTGTATGTTTTTTAATATTTGTTTTATTGCAGGCACGATTCTTCTTCTTGTAACAGAGTAGATAACTATCTGCTTGAAAATCTGTGATTTGAAGTACTGAGTGTTGTTTTTTCTGAGACTCAGGTTCCTAATTCATTTGATTGACAGATGTAAACTTGAAATTTATTTCATTCTCTAACACAGCAGTGAGTTTAGTCCAGCTACAGTTTCCATTGTGCAATACAAATACGCTAAGCCTAAAGTACTGCTGGCAGCGTATATAAAAAATTTGAGCATTAAGAAACCAATGCAAACAAAGACTCTCAGCTTTAAGTAAGAAACAGTGTTGTTGGACTAGCCTTTTACTGCTGTCACAACCAATGTGAAGTAATAGCAGCCAAAATCTACAGGTTTGTTTTTGATTGGAGTAAGTACTAGTAAGGCAGTAGTCATTTGAAGAGGCAATTTGTCTTGTCTATTTGAAACATTCCTTAGTTGCCAGAAATGCCACTTTTTTTCTCATTACATGTGTGATGTACTTTTCATTTTTATGTTCTAAATAACTGGTAAAAATAATCCCTCTTATTTTTTTCAGCCCACCTAAACCAGCGGTGTTCATCTCTGGTGTCATTGCTAGGGTAAGATTATCATTACATTTCTCTCAGTCATAGAAAAACTACTGTAGGCTTTTGAGAATTATCACTGATCAGAGCAAAATTGATCTTTTTCATACCCCTTCCTCTTCTGTGTGAAGAGGCTTTATGTTTTTTATATTCGTTTAAGGCCCTTTAAGCATTCTTTCTGGGTTTGTGTGAAATTGAAATTATTTATTGAAATTACTTCCACCATTTTACTTTGAATTTTAGCACTTTAAGTTTATTGGATCATCTTTTTATATCTAAGCTAGTTATTACTGCATTCATTTCCTTTGGAAGCAGTTGCATGTTAAATGTGCTGCTATAGCTTGATCTGTGATGAGGAGCAACACTGCTCTCTGTAAGGATACATGTTTGAAGATGTGTTTCAGCTGCCCTTTGTGTCTTGAGGTACTTGGGGATTCAAGGTGTTATTCCCTAGATTTTAACACTAGGCTAGACCTAGAAATCCATAAGATAAATAAATAAATAAATAAATAAATAAATAAATAAATATTAAGTAGCCATTAATCATATGATCATGTGGATGCCCCATTTCTGTAAATGTTCGAGGCCAGATTGGAGCAACCTAGTCTAGTGGAAGATGTCCCTGCCCATGGCAAGGGGGTTGGAACTAGATGATCTTTAAAGTCCCTTCCAACCCAGGCCATTCTATGATTCTGTGATTCCTATAGTAGGTTTTCTTGTGCAGGTAGTTTTTCATGCTGCCTTAACTTATTTTTAAAATAGTCTCCTCTTTTTAGTGGCTTTGTGAAAACCAAACAGGTCTGAAGAGAGGAGTGCTTGGGGTTTTTTTCCTTTAGGTCACATCAAGATACTATATTCTTGGATGGTGTGCGTAACTGGAACAAGTGAGACTTGTGAAAGAGAAATTTTGAGATTGACTAAAAGATTGGAGTAGTAGGATGTGTACGGGGGACTTCAGAGTAACATGCAGGACTGTTTTCCATCTGCTTTTCACATTTTTAAAATCTTAGATCCATTTGAACTGGAAAGCACACTTTTATGATTTCTTAAATTTTTCCTGGTTGTTCTTTGAACAGGGTGATAAGGACTTCCCTCCAGCTGCAGCTCAGGTGGCTCATCAGAAACCACATCCTTCTGTGGAAAAGCTTCCTCACCCTCAACATGTCAAACAGCACATCCATCAGCCCCGCAAATGATCTGTCCATCAAGATCTCAGCCAAACTACTGTCAGTGAATAAGTTTTCAAGAGAAGACAAAAACCCTTTAGGATTCACACTGTCAAATCAGTAAAATTGACCTCTAAAATAACATGCTGTTTCTTTTTCTTTAATTGCCAAGGGTTAATAAGAATGAAGACATTGTTCAGTTGTTATCCCAGATGGAAAATTCTCTATTAAATATTTGATGATCAGGGGTGCTTTTTAATAATATTTTCTTATTGTCAAGATAAAAACTTTAGTATGAATAATATGATTAATGAGCTTATAACTTTTACTTTTAGTTGTGGCATCGCAATAGCAGATAGTTAATGTAGTTTTATTCTAAGCCAGTAGGGAAGAATGGCCCTTTGGTGCTGGTACCTGTACCATTTGTTGTGTGTGTTGAGACAGAAATCGGTGGTTGTCTGGATTATGTAGGACTGTTGTAGTGTTCAGTATCCTACAGTGTTACACCCCAGTGACTGTGCCCTCTGAATTCAACTAGAAAGATGATAAAAGGGCCCCAAAACCTTCTCAAGTGGACAGAGATCCAGCTGAATCTTTTTTACACCCCTTTGCACTTGCACAGTCTGGCTGAGGTTTTTCCCTTTGGAGGTCTGTGGGTATGAAGAGGAGAGAGAAACCAGAGTTACAAGAACACTGCTGCTGTAGGCAACCAATCTCTGATCTCATGGGTTTCACTAAGGGGCTGTATTTTTGAGGTGATGATTTCTCAATCCCAGTAACAAGTTGAAGGAGCTCAGGACCCTCTGGAGTTGAACTTAAAAGTAAATTGGTGAAATATCTGTTTACTTTTTTAAGTTAGAATTTGGTATAACCATATGAAATTAAGAGGTACCATTAGCAAATATGTTTATGACACAATCTCTGTTGCACATTGTATTTTTTCCTAATTGTCTTATTATGAAGGACAGTTGTGATATGAGGGATTAAAAAAAAGCTATTTTTCAAATAGAGCAATTGTTTTAGTTTTGGCCACATAATTAAATCTCTTGATTGCTCAGCTCAAAATCACTTAGGTCCATCATTTTCCTTCTGTAACTTATCTCTGTAAAAAACAGGAAAATTATTTTTTTACATCCTGCCTATGTTTTTAAAGTGTCCTTCTGTTTTTAGTTGACTACAAATACCATACGGTCTTTGGTACCTCTCAGGTTTATGAAATTTCTAATGATGTTAAAAACATGGGAGCTAGCACTGCAACCATTGACCTGGCAAATCAGTGAAAGTTTGGCATCACTTTGGGCTTTACTAATTCATTTATGTTTAAAATCAAATAGTGTATAAAAGCAATGAGGAGAGTTTTAAAAAAACATTATTTTTAAGAATTTCTGCAGATTAAATCATTATTTCCCGAGAAGCTGATTTAAAACAACAGCAGTGAAATAATGGGAAATATGACCCATTTCACAAGTGGAATAACTCACTTATGTGGGTGAGAGGGACCTGACATTCCCATCTCTTCATAAGCTTGAAATGGAAATGATGTTTTGCAAATCCTATGTGTGGATATATTTATTCGACACCCGAGGAAGGATGTACAATCTGTATATGCAGTCCTGAATTTCATTTTAATTAGATAACCGTACTTGCCTTAAGGAACGAATGTAGTTTATAAGAATAATTCTGTATTAAAATATGCATAATTTTTAAAATATGCTTTCTGTTTCTGATGTTGGTGCAGCAGAGGCCTTGGTTGTAGCTGCTTATGAGTGTACAAGTGATTCACACATGAGTAACTCATTCATAAGGGTAGCATTTGTTAAGCCTCGTGGAATATCTACACGAGATAATTTGCTGGCAGGAATATTTGCAGATTCAGGACAGGAAGTGGTTGATGGTGCAACCAGGAGCTGTCAGTGACCTGCATCAGCAGTGAAGCTGATCATCGCAGTCACTTGATGCTGGTACCTGCTGCCTTGGGAGGGAGCTGGATGGGGTTCAGCTCTCCTTTGTGTTGTGCCTACATCTGCAGTAGTGTCTAGACCTCAGCTGTAGTCAGTGGTGATGCAATCAAACAGTCACTAGAGTTTAGGTATGGCATTGTTGACCAAAGGGAAGCGTCTTTTAAGTTGAGCTGGATCACTCTTGGCTCCACTGACTGCAGTGGAAAACTAAACCCAGGTGTAGAAGCACAGGATTAGGTGGGACTGGGTACCTCTGCTTCATGTCTTGTAATGAGTGGTAGAATTGCTTCTAAGAGCAACAACACATTTCCGTTGCAATACTAAAAGTTGGGAACATGGACGTGTTTGAATTACAAACTACTGCTCCTGGTTGTTAATGCAATATATACAGTATACATAGACAATACATGAATTTTGTCTTTGATTACTTAGATAGATAAGTAAGTTTGTACAGTGGAGTATGGCTCTTAAGATAGCTTTAGTGGCTTTTAGAGTGCAGGAATTCCTATATGGTTAGAAAATGTATCTGTATGAAAGCCTTTTATATATTGTTGGGAGGTTTCCATGTTTATACATCAGTGTCTTTACCAAAGCATTACCTTGCTCGAAATAAAGAATCATAACTGGTGAACTGGATTTCCTACTGATGATTATTGATGCTTTTAAAATATGTTACAATGACAGATAAGCACAGGAGATGTTCAGATGTTATCTTGAAATGACTGCAAAATAAATTTTCTGTAATTGTCAATGTGGCAATAATGCAACAATAAAGCATGAAGTTGTGTATTGAGCTCTTTTTTTCCTCTAAGTACAATGTAAATCAGCAGGGTACAGCTTTTGGGGATTTATGAGTTTTTATTACAGACTGCTGCATGACTAATAACATTTTATAGATAGTGAAATTTATTATGAAATTTTATGGCACAGTGGATGAGCTGTTTTGAATAGTCCAGTTTCATGTAAAATAAAAAGTAGATGCCACCAGCTAGAATGAGAGATGTTTTCCACTATGAAATTGGAGATGGTAGCTCAGTCTTTGCGAAGTATAGAATCTAAGCCTGGTAATAAATCAGTATGGTAAAGGAAATCTAACATTTTCCATTGCTTTTTCAAGACCTAATCTTCTTTCAGAAAAAGAAGGTATTGTAATCAGAAGAGGTGGCAAGCTTTTCATAAGGCTGCACTCAACATTACTTAACGCATGCCATGACACAAGTGATTCACAGAAGAATTCAGAGAAAGTGCTGCAGTGTGTCTGGAAGCTTTCTGATACTTTGGGCATCCTGTATTTAGTGTATGCGTAGTTGTATATAATACAACAAATTTATTGATACAGTGGAGATATGATAGATTTACTGTTTCAGGACTATTGCAATGTTACATCCTTAGACTGCAATCACATAATCATAGAATTGTTTGGGTTGGAAAAGACCCTTAAGGTAATCGAGTCTAACCATTAACCCAGTACTACAAAGTCCACCACTAAACCATGTCCCCAAGTGTCACATCCATATGTCTTTTAAATATTTCCAGGGTTGGTGATCCCACCACTTCCCTGGGCAGCCTGTTTCAATGCTTGACAACCCTTTTGGTGAAGAAATTTTTCTTCATATCCAATCTAAACCTCCCCTGGCACAACTTGAGGCCATTTCTTCTTATCCTGTCACTTGTTACTTAAGGAGAAGAGACCGACTCCCACCTGGCTACAACCTCCTTTCAGGTAGTTGTAGAGAGCAATAGGGTCTCCTCTGAGCCTCCTTTTCATTCTAGATTTTTCAAAAGACGTCTTCTTTGATTAAAATTTTGGGAAAATACATGTGCATGGTGTCTGGCATGCTGTTGATTGAGTTGTCCGTAGTTATTTGAAATTCCATGACCTTGCTTTCAGCTGTGTTACAAATGTTATTAGTAATTAGAAATTGAATTTACTTGTAATGTCAGTGGTATGGTTTACTCTTTTGTCACCAGGTCTCTTGAAGCAGAAGTCTTGTACTTTTATCTGCGGTATCGTGATCGTTATATGCTCTTGGCTGTTTAATGAAAATACTCACAGCAGTCTTTCATTCAAAGCTGAAGGGAATGAGTGGACATACATTTTTATCCCTTTGGAATAACTTTATTTTGAATACTCTCTATTTTCATGGAGGAGGGAGGTGTGGGCTTTATAAGCTATTTCTTATGTCCCCTTCAGATTTGGGTATATTAAGTTTAAAAAGAGATTTAAGTCTAGGCTAATACCTTATATATTGGATTAATACACATAATTGCATTTTAGAAAATGGGGTATGTCAGAATGGGTACAGTTACTTTTACAACAGAACGAGATGTTGCTGGTCAAATGCTGCGATGATGTAAAGAATTAAGACAAATCTCTGTTTTAGTTTAAATTCTTTGCACACTTCCCTCATAAGATAAAGATGCAAATATAGTTGGTTACAGCTAACATCTGCTCTGTAAGGATGCAGAGGGATGTAGATCATAGTGACTGGAGGAGCCTCGATGAGAAGAAACTGAGTCAAGTCTACAGCAGTAAATCTTCAGATTTCTTCAACAGATGGGTAAAGTAAATCTGCATTGTAGCTGTAACCCTTGGTAAGTGCTGTACAAGATTGTATTATATAAAATAGTAAAGGTGATTTCTTAGGAAGGTGGAGGTTTGTATTTTGCTTGTTGCTGCATTCTTGGGTCTCCTTCAAGACGTGCATTTATTGATTTTCCTCATCTCCCATCAGAAAAGAGATTGCATCTATTGTATACCATTTTTTGAATCTTTTCATAAAATGGAAGCACTAGTATTTAGATAGAAAGCCTAAGAGGAGAGGTGGAATGCATTTTATTTGACAAAACTCCCCATGAACAAAGTAATTTCTGTTGCAACGACTGTTTCCCTTTGCTTCAGAATGCTGATCCGAGGTGAGAATATGATACATTTTTCTGAGAATGTAATTTATTACTATTTGGAGCTGATGGGCATGCATGGATGCTGTTGATTTTTTGTAAAACACACTGCCAATGCTGCCAGCGACAAAGCTGAAATGCAGTTACGAAAGCCATGGTAAGCATAGATCTTGCAAGTGACCTTGAAAGAAGCCCTGTAATATAATCTCTGCTGTCCAGCTTACATTGGAGGTATTTTTAGAAAACTTGAGTGTCTGGCATTCCGTAGGTCACTCGTAGCTTTAGAAAAAGAAAAACATTAGTAATCCACAGTGATTTTAAGGATTATAAAAATTGATCAGCAGTTTATTGGTCGCTGTCAGCGTCAGCAAGGACACGTCACATTATCTTTGGTGTATTCTCACACTGACATGACTAAAGCTGGTTCAGCAAAAATTTTTTTATCCTTTCTGGCTCAGAAATAAGCATCAGGTTATGAAGGTGTGCAAAATGACTTCTTACAAGCCGCTTGTAGTAGGCTGTGTCAGGTGTCAGTAGGTATCTGATACCTCGTTAAGATGGATAATGACATTGCTTTCTTGCACAGTGGAGTGAGTTCACTGGGGAGCTCAACAACTAACTTGGCTTCCCTCTTAAAGCAGAAGGGGCTCTTGGAATACAGAACAGTGGATTTAGTTAAAATGAAAAGCAAAAGCTAGCTACTAATCTCTGCATCTCTGCATGCTTGTAGCAGCTGAAATAACAAATACCTTGCTATGTTTCAGTCATGACTGAAACCATGGGTATGTTCAATGCCTTTCTGAGTAAAATTGCAGCATCAAGCCAGTGTCTGGGTCAGAAGGAAGAGAGGCATCACCTTTCTCCTTGTTTTATTCTTACTTATGAGCCTACTGTATTTAACTGAAAACTTTGCTTGGTATTTAAAGAAGTAATGAAAACAGCCTTATTTCCAAAGTCATGTCCACCTCGTCTTAAGCTTTATTTAATTTTTCAAGTGATGTATCTCACTCTGCAGTGGGGGCACATGCTGGTGGAATGTTGCACACTTTGTTTTAATTTTTGATCTATTTAAATCTGTAGTGAACAGGAGCTGTGACTAGAGCAGTAACCCTTAAGTATTAAAAATAGAATAGTAAATGGACCAGCATAGAAGTAGATTTAGTTGTGCTCTGTAAAACTTGTTAGAACATGATGAGAGCAAAGAAACAGAGCTATCATATCATTTTAGAACTGTATACTGACCATTTCTTATGCTGCTCAGTGACCTCAATTTCCACTGCCTAATTACACACTGAAAGGACAACCATTTGTAAATCTGCATGTCTTTGAATCTTTTTGCTTGGGAGAGGCCTTTGAATGAGTAAACTCTGCAAATGCAAACTTTAATAAACTTCTGGTTCTTCTAACCTACAAGGGTTAGCAAAAAGAAATATGTATTATCTCTCTTTGCTGCAAAAGGCAGCCCTAGGTATATGTGTGTGTAGGATGTGGAACTGAGACATATTCTAGTGGAACTGAGGCCTAATTATTATTCATGTGCATGAATACCTACAAAGAGAGAGAACAGTCAATTTCAAAAACTAAGATGTAAGATTTTATTTACTCCAGAGATTCTAAGCAATGGCAGATCAGATACTTTGGAACACAGAGTTTGGGTGAACACTTATCCTTTTTGCAGCTACCTTTTCACTGTGTTACATCTGAGTTGCTAATAAAAAGGCTCACATTAGAAGCTAATTCCTTACCTAATTCCTTCCCTCTGGATAAAAGATAATGAATAGCAAATTCAAGAATTCTCTTTTAGGGTCTGATTTATTACCCAGAACATAATAAATATTAGCCCGCTGCTGATGTGACAGTTGTGACAGCTGGAGGGTTTTGGAATGAAAGGCTGAAGCCTTAAGTAAGTGTTTCAACTGAGCTTATTATGAGGATGTTGCTTAAACGCTCGGCCTCGCTTTCCACTGCACCAAAGAGCTCCTACAACATACACTCTGGAAACTTCATAGTACAGGAGCTCTGCTTTGCATTCTGATAGTTGGTTCACCCTCAGCCAGTTGTTGCTAAGGTAAATATTTATAGAAAGTATAGAGTGTGATTGGACTGTTATAATGACTTATCCCTTCCCCCCAGGGTCACACCTTTAGTTTGTTTACACACCCAGTTTGGTACCTGGCTGTCATGGTGTGCAGGCTGTGTCACTCTGTAATGGATGGTCCTTCACAACAGGAATGACTTTGTTCAGTGGGTGCAGATTAAAAGACAGAATCTTAAAAGGCAAAATCTATACATTAAATAGTATGGAAAATTTTACCAGTATCATCTAAGCAGATCTTTTCTGGGAGATTTAGGATTCCTACAACTGTAGGTTCCTTCAAGGCAGCTTATTTTCCATCCCCTGCAGGCCACCAATCTTTCAAATGATTGCTACTTTGTGTTTAGAGTCCTATTAACTTCAATGATACTCTCCAAGGAATTGAGGTAAATTCAGATTTATTTTGCAGGATTGGGGTGTCAAACCATGAGATAGGTAGGGACCTCCAGATGTCTCTCTTCTCAAACACTGTAAAGCCTGTCAACCTGAAAAGTGGTGGAGGAGTACACTTGCAGGCAAATCCTTTCCTTTATGTGAGTTGTGTTTGTGGAGCTTTGCAGAGAAATGCTGGTGTTAGATAGTTGTGTCCCATCTTCAGTTATGCAGCTTGGTTGCTGCTAAGTCACTTTTTTTACCATTGATTTATGGGCTTTTTGCTGACAAATGGCTTATAAAGCCCTGGCTTCAGAGAGTGAAATGAAATTTGTCATGCAAAATATGACCCCAGCCTGTTGTTGTGTAGGTCCCATGATTTCCAAAATAGGAGACTGGAATTCAACAACGCTCCTTGAAAAATGGAGCATCTGTCTGTGCAGTGCTCCTTTCTGGAACAGCAAGTTTAGAAGAAAAGATGATATGAGTGAAAACTTGAGTTCTTTTGAAAACAGTAGAAAAAAATTCTTCAGAGTAAATTAGCTTACTAGATAGGAAGGGGGAGGGAAATAACTATTGTAACATACAGGTGTACATGTACATGTTGTATAATTGTAAACTTGATTTTAATAACTAGGGGAAATATATGCTAATTTTGCCGTTCCTAATAAACAAGTGCTCCTTATTCAGCAGAAACAAACATAAGCCCTATGACAGCCCTTTCTTGAGGTATGATATAAACATTATAAATAAACATATATTTTTAAAAATATATATCTATTTTATTTATTTACAAAAGCGGTCCCAGGGTTACTGGTCTGCAGTTTCTCCTTTACTTATGTGTTGCTTTGCCTATAATAAAGCAAGACTGCAAAGCAATTGGTAAGATGTCTGCTCAGCCTGCAGGTGCTATTGAAATGCTTTGAATAGTCAGATTCAAGCAGGAACTTCACTCTTGATTTATAGTCCTTTATGTTCTGAAAATACAAAAATTTCTGTGGCTAAGATTATTGAGTGAAAAGATTAAAGCACAGCTCTTCAGGGAGAAGAGATACACCAATTACCCTGAGAAGCAATTCTAAACAGCATTAGTGACCCAGCACTACTACTCTGAAAGGTGTCTAAATAAAGATGGCACCTTTGTGTTCATTATGAGCACTGCATTTTGATAGCTTAGCATTTGTACTCAAGGTAAAATGCTAGAGCTGATGTAAATGGAGAACATTACTTTGATAGCATTATAGTTCTAATAGCTAGTATAAGCTACAAGAAATGAATATGAGCCCCGTGTATTTTCAGACATATTTGCTGACATTAATAACAATAGAATTGAAGACTTTTTGCCTTTCATCAGCTGTGCAGCAGAAACTCTTCAATGTAAAGGAAGAGGTGAACTTGTTTTTATTCTGCAAACTTAACAGAAATGCTTCTTAAGAAGGAATCTTCAATCCCTTTACAGCTTGCTGACAGCATCTGCTGGAGTTGGCTGGAGCATTACTCAACATAATGCAGATTTGGGTGAGACTTTTTCTGGCTTCACAGCCCTTCCCATCAGCCACAACAAGGGAGGAAAGAAAGAGAGACGGAGAAAGATTCTGCAAAAACACCATCTAAGGGGGAGGAGGAGGGACTTCACTTGTAAGCAAAGTTTGTTGGACCTGGAGTCACTCTGAGGCAGCAATATCTAACACATAGGCCTGTGTCATCTATTGGCATCTCACTTTTCCAGTGCTGCCACTGTCAAGGACAGCCTATCATGCCTGGCTCCTGCATGTGCCTCGCAAAGCCACAGATTAAATTTGGTGTAGCAACTGGTACTGTTTTGTGGTAGGCTAGACTGCTTAGCGGTAAAAACTCATCCAGGTGTGAGGAGGTGACTCAAAGCAGTGGCTGGGAGAGCATCCTGAGGAGAGACCTCAAGCTGAACTCGCATCTTTTCACTCCCTAAAACTGCCACTGAATGTGAGAGTCGGGCAGGCAGTGGAGATTCACTGAGTGTTGGTTTGGAAGACAAGCAGAATTTGGGGAAGATATTAACAAAAAAATAATGTTGTGGTGCAGCGGCAGCTGGGCTGTTCTAGCCTTGATATTTTGAGAGGGAAATGCTACATTTCTGCTTCTTAGAAATGCCTTAGAAGTGTTGAACCTGGGGCTGGAAGGAGCAGAAATGAGATCTCTTAAGGAAGGTGCAATTCTTAAAAGGAATGAATGCAGCTCACATAATTATGGATGATTACTTTGTCTAAGGCACTCAGAGTAAGCAAATCATGAGCATGTATGTTTTGGACACAACAACTGGGACGTGCATGAGAAATACACGCATGAGCACCGAGCTGTGCATTTGCTGTTGCTGACATCCCAGATGGGAACCTCTCGGCAAGGGGAGAAACCGTAACACCAAAGCGGCTTTGCTCAGAAATTTCCCCTGGAGTCAGCTAAGTTGGGAGAGTCTAGGCATGACAGACATCGTACATCAGGGAAAAAAACAATTAGTTACTCAAAGACAAGGCTTTTCAAGGCTGCCTTGGAGCAACAACAAAGCCTAAAAGATGTTATAAAGTAGCAGTGGTTTTGAGTGTTCTCAAGATCCTTTTGTATTAGAGGTGAGTCTTCTGGTGTTGTTCTCTCCCAGTCAGTTCTATGGATGATGCAGTGCACAGCCTTGGCTCTTAGCCAGAGACCTACATGGAAGACCAGGGAGCCCTGGTGGTCTAGTGGTTAGGATGCGGCGCTCTCACCGCCGCGGTCTGGGTTTGATTCCCGGTCAGGGGACTTCCCCGGGCAGATGGAGCTCGTTAGCCCTGTAAGGCAATCCATCTAAGAGAAGGTCACTCTAAACAAACCTACGTCCTGGGGACCTCACTGCCACTGTCCAAGCTTGCTCGGCCCCGGCAGATGAACCTCAGGATTAAAGGGTGGGCTCAGTTCAGTGCACACTGTGTCTCACCTAAAAAAAAAAAAAATCCACTGCGCAGGCTCGAAGGGTAAAGACCTTTCCCAAATCTTCATTCACGAAGACTGGCCATGATGATGATGATGATGATGAACATGGAAGACCAGAATATGATCTCTGTACCTTTCCTTGGTGAGGGTCTCTGAGGTTCACACCCCAGTGTTACTGATGTAGGAATTCGGAGGGCCACTGCCAGGGCCACTTCTCAGGACACTGCCTTGCACAGTCTTTGGGGGTCAGGCAGCTCAGGGAGCCCCAGCACATGAGGTATTTGTGGTGACCAGCGGCATCCAGCTGTCAGACACTACTCTTTAGGAGAGTCTGGGAAGGCTTTTGCTGATGAGCAGCTGGTGGGAGAGGGGCCAAAAAATGTGTTTTCTTCTGGACCACAGGATATGTTTTGAGTTTGTATCAGACAGAAAACATGGGGTTACACACTGCATGTGACTGCGTCTTCTGGTGATGCTTATGAGTAACCTAAGAAAAGCACACACTAAGTCCCTCAATAAGCAGTGTTTACAGCAATGCCTAGAGCATAGTGTTTAGAATATGGACTCAGATTTTAAGGGATTTGGATTTCTAGCCCCTTTCAGTGAAAGCTTTTGTTATGTTTCATGGAAATTGATTGCTTACCAGTAAAATCCATGTGGTTTATTGTTACAATTTAATAGGGTTTGCCTGTGAAAACAGATGTGAAAAAGCCCTTAAATAGCTACACGCTCTACCAGCATCCCAGCATTCACTGTCCAACTCAGTAGATATTTTCTCAAAGGAAAGATGTGCACATAATTGAAATTAGCAGAAACACTTAGCAAGGAATCCTGGGAAAGGTATGAGTGGCTCCCAAAGAATTTCACAGATGTAGACCTTGCTGTAGAGGTGTGGATGTAGTATGATGCTCAAGAATTCCTATTTAAACTCCTGCAGTGTAACCAGTGCAGTGATGTACAGGTTTTCTGACTGCCTAAAGCTAGCTTTAAAAAAAAAAAAAGTACTCTTCACGCATCTTAATAGCATTGTTGGCTCCGAAACTCAGGGTTAGCAAATGACAACATCATTAAAACTGAAGCTGAAAGCAGGGTAAAACACATTCAAGTTCATATTAAAATAAGATGACTGACTCCTGTACTGACCATAGTATTAATTTTTCTATTTACTTCAATAACTTTGTATAAATCAGATGAGAAAGTGCTGTGTTTCCTCCAGCCTGTGACAGTGCTTGGGTGTAGCTGACTGGGTCATCCCCAGTGCCTAGTTTATCACCACCTGCTTCATGCTCACTCATGACTCTCTCTTGGTGCCTAGAAAGGTTTTACAATCCCATCCAAACATCAGCATTCTCAACTACATTTCTGGACAAGTACAAAGGAACTGAGAAAAAGCTGATGCTTGAAAACTGCACAGCCTATTTAAAAAGCAACCTCGCCCCAACTAGAATACCTGCTATTCTCTTGAAACATTTATTAATGCATACTTAAGCAACCTTGCACTCATTTCATAAGCTTTATTATCACAGGATTGGGTTGGTTTTGGTAATTGTGGCATGACCAGCATGTCTGCTCTGGCACAGGGGAGAGACCTTCAGGCCCCAAGGGTGTCTTCACTCTTCCCTGGGTCTAGGAATCCAAAGACTATTTTAAGTCCACAATTCTATAAGAAGACTCATGTCCATACATTAATGTGATTTTTAAATAACTGGTGGAGGATGATCACTGTTAAATTAGATCTTGACTTTGTTTGACTTACTGGTGCTTCTGGGTTACTGCTGCTGCCTCTCCCTCCTCTTTTTCCCTGCCCTGAGTTCATTTAATTCCTTTTAAGTGTCATCCTCTGATGTGTCTTCTCAGCTGGCACAAGGCTTTCAGAAGAGCCCAGCTAATGGGAAATGGCAACACTGGGATTTAATGGCATTTATACAGCACAGACCTGACTTTTGCTTTCATAACTTCATAAATCTGTTAAATAGCCCACTGGAATCTTCAAAGGCTGGAACTCTTAACTCTTCAGAAAAGTAGGGCATGATGGTGGTATATAATGCAAAACTTTTTTAGTCTTGCATTTCTAGGCAAAGCTTTCAGTGTACTTTTTGCTATAGAGCAAATATTCATTTACCTATTCATTTTATTAAAATATTCACTTTCCCACTTAGTGGGAAAAACAGACCAAAGATACTATCAGTTTCCTATTATTCAGAGAGAAGTATACAGTTTTATTCCCAGTGGCTTTTGAAGAAGGATACCTTTGATGTTATATATCTGTACTGTAGAGAATGCATGAGCATTCCTGCTCTTCTTTGTCTCCAGAAACTTTATGGGTTCAACCACTCTCCAGCCATGAGCAGCAGCACATGATCTACTTTCTGAGTGTGTCTGGCCTAACCATCATTTGACATCTAAAGGCTGCCACTGGGACCACCTCAGGCTCCACTCTGGCTCCTGCTGTCCAAATTGCCTCTGCCATCTGTAAAGAGCTTTACATGGTTTTCCAAAGCCAATAGATGTCATGTGCTCTGTTTGCTTGACTGACATAGTTTTCATTATGTGGTTTTGTTTCTGTGGATTTTCCAATCCGTCCTTTTCCCTCATTACGTGATAACAAAGAGCTGACCTTATGAATTAACTTGGGATTTAGAAAAATATTTTTCTTTAATTCAGGGCGAAACTGAGGCACACAGGAAGTAAGCAAGTCTGGCTGGAACAAGCCCTGCACTTGATTCAACACAGGAACAGCTGCAGCTTTGATACTTCTGGAAATACTCAGATGGATTTAACTTGTTTTCTTCCCTCAGAGTTTTCTGTAGCCATATCCTCCGGTGGTGATGGTGGTTTTCTTTCTCTCATTCAACCTCACATTCTCTTTACTTTAGTCATATGTGAGTTGACTGGTGTACAACACAGCTCTTCACATGGCCTCATTTTGTTGCTTTTTCAAGTTAACTAATTCTTGCCCCGAGGAAATGTGATTCAATCCTCTAATAGAGGAAGAGTGACCAATATAACATATGTTCTGTGTCCTGGGATAATGGGCTTAGGAGGGAAAGAGCCGGAGTTTGCCTACCATATTTGTAGAACTTTCCTACCATATTTATAGATTTTATGCACTTTTTTTCTTTCACACATCCTGAAGCTGGGATTTCTTTTTAATGACTAAAAATGGCTACAGTTATGAATGGGATCTAAACCTGGCATTTGAAGAACATACCTGGAGATAAAGAAGGAACAGAGGTCTCCAGACAAGACCCAAGTTTAGAGCCTGGCAGGTGAGCTGTTTGTCTGCAGTACATGGTTAAATCCCATGGCTGGCTTCTGTACAAGTTGTGTTTTGTAGGAGGCGGCCTTGGGAGACCTGCAGACAGGGAATTACTATAATCCAGTCTGGATGTCACGAAAGCATGGATTAATATTTCATCTTCTGCCTGTGACTGTTGTCAGGCTCACTTTGTTCCTGAGCTTGGGCTGTGATCCTCAAAAGACAGCCTTGAATTAAAGATTAAGCTAGTGTTTTACTTGATGGAAAGAGCAGTTCTCTGCAGAGGACGGTGACAATGCAGCTCTTACCCAACACTGCATGCAGGCATTTAGAGCTTCCCAAATCCCAGTGTCAGAGCAAAGCTGCAGCGTGGTGCTAGAGCTGGCATGAAGGGAAGGGTCCGTGGCAGTTGTGAGACTGGTAATTAGCCAAAGGTGAGCAAGAGGCACTAAAGTGCTCCAGGAGACGCCACTGTCTCTGCTGTCTGTGAGAGAGCTCATCAGTAACCTGCTGTAGAGAGAAACAAGTATCTTATTGGAAAAAACAAAAGCTGCAAGGAAACCAGCACAGGTCAGAAGAAAGCCCGGGTCAAAGCCTTCCCCCAGGTTGAGGATATGGAAAGGCAGCCCTCTTCACTGGAAACAATTTAGTTAAGCTGACACAGCTTACTGTGTGGAAGCTGATTTCAGGGTAAATAATTTATATTGCTTTAACCTCAAACTGGTTCTGATTGATTAAGTCAAGTGAATATTAGCCTGATTAAAACCAACCCAAGAGAGTTTGTGCACAGTTTGTTCAGCTTAATTTTCAGTTAAACCAGCTCAACTGTTTTTTTTGGTTTTGTTTTTAAATATAAATATAAATATAAATATAAATATATATATAAATATATATATCTTTTCATGATACGTGGCTATTTCCTCTTTGGACAGGTGACACACAGCACTTTTCTCTCGACTTTCTCACTAAGCACAGTAGCTTAGTCAGTCAGGGAAACTCTAAGACAGTTCAGGATATTTAAGGCTCATAAGCAGGCAAATTGTTGGGCAAGTGCTTATCCAAGGATGTGGAGAGCCCGGTTTGAGCATACAACCAAAACTAGTGCCCATCAGTTACCATGACCGAAACAGCTGCTGTCACACAGCAAAGACTGGTTTTTGAGGATCAGCCACTCAGCAGCTGACAGTTTCTTCTAGCAAAGAACAGGGCAGATATAGGAAACCCTATATAAGCCTAGATAGGCTCTTGCTGGAGGTCGCCTTGTACTGGCTGGGAGACCACAGGCAAACACCACTCACTGTGCCTATGAACAAAAACAAGGGATAATGTAGTCAATCATGCAAAGAATAAAACTCTTGTTTTTCAAAAATCACAAGTGAAAAATTGATCATGCAAAACATCCACAAAGAATGTTTTTAGCTGAGCACCTTAGTTGCAATTGAGTTTGCCAAACAAATTTTTGAGAGGAAAACAAAGAAAAATTAGTGTAATATGGCTGGTCTGTTTGGTTCTATTGCTCACCAAACAAATGTTTTATTTCACTCACATGGATACACTTCAGGAGGCTGTGACTGCAGCTTTTGGAAAAGGATACCAGGTGGTCAAAGGCCACATTTCCCTTGCACAGAAGCTGGGTAAATGCTGCATGACAACTATTCGACTACATTTCCCTGGGAAAGCAGCCAAGCTGATCATACAGCATGTCTGCTTTCAGTACAACTATGTTTGTATATTCTTTTGAAACACTTCTTCACCTTGTTTTGGAACAGAACTTTTAGTGGGGCCATTACTTAAATTCCCCACTTTCTTATTGATTTGTGTCCTAGTAATACAGAACATCCCTACACTACTGGCTTCTGCAAGAAGCTTCAGTATAATGGCAGCAAACACAAGTAAACCTTAACTCCTGCTGCTGGATGTGGTTGGAAAGTAAATATTTTATCGCCTCTGTCAGCAGAAAGCTGTGTGTAGAGATTCAGAAAGCAGCTTTGGTAGTTAAAGCTGCACTGAGCTGACTTCAGTTACTATGGCACCAGGAGTAAAAATACCATGGGCACACACATGCACGTGCACACACACGGAGCAGAGATGTTGAAGCAATTCCTGTGCCCCTTTCTTGATCCACGTTTAAAGGAGCTCACTGCATGACCAGGGCCTTATGAGAAATCACTGAATGCATCCAGGGTGGCACTTGTGAGCATGGATTCTGCACATCTGCCTCTTGAGGGTTTCTGTTTATTTTTCATCTGTTTGGGAGGAAGGGCTTAGGCAAAGTAGTGGGAAGCTGCTACAATGGGAAAGGGAAAATGAACCACCTGAACCCATTTTCCCAACCTCCTGTTTTCCTGGGAGCAGACTGAAACAGCAGCATTTGGCCCACTAATTATCCACAAACCTGTGCACAGTTTTATAGACACAAAAGCATCCTATGACCATTGTAAATTCAAATGTACCAAGACAAGTGGCAAATTTAAACCTGACTAGGCAAAATGATTATGCATAATAACTTTAATTATCCGATGAAGTACAATTTTTCACATAATCCCCTTCCTCTTCACATGCAAGTGCTCCAGTGTTCAGTGAAAAGGCAGCTGGTCTGTTTTCCCTTTGTAGCCTTCATATTGTACCCTGAATTTGTTCCTTTCACAGAAAAATTATTTAATACTAGCTTTTTTAGAGGTGGTCATCATTAACATATTTGAGTGCTCCATATTATCACTGGGAAGTAAGAGGATTTTTATATGTATATATTTTATAAATTTGTAAACTTATATATAAAACAATTACTTTATATATGAAGGAAAAATGTGTGTGACTATGTTGCCAATAGGTAGTTTTATAGATAAGGTTTAATTTAATATCATTAAATCATTTAATTATATAGGTATTTTATAGGTAAGGATCTGATTTGGAGCATCCAGTTTACCAACTTTGGGATATCTTTATTTAGTGCATTTAGCATTTTAAAACACGTGTTGGTCTAAGTATGAATCTGGCTGATGTCATTTATGCTTCCCAGTGATCATCAGCTCCACAGCCAATGCAAAAAGGGTCTAGAGTTTATGAAGTTTTCCATAAATGCTATATTTAGCTGTACATAGGAATTCTCCAGAAAGAAGAAAATTCCTGTTCTCCAAAGCAAGATGAGTTGAACCTTCTCATTTGCCATGTGGCATTCTCCAGGCTTCCTTGTAATACTGGGATGGCCTGTAATACTCCTAGAGGTGTCTATGAATACTTTTTCTTTTCTTACTTGGATGACTTGAGAGCTGTGGTCAGAAACACTTCAAACACTACATTTCGGAATACAGTTTTCCTGTATTGTTCCTTGGTGGACTTTCCAAACAGTCTTTCCCTGGAAGTAACCCCTACCTTGACCTTCTGCAAGCAGAAAAGGTGGTTGGGGGACATGATACCTGGGGATGTGTAGCAGGGTTTCTTTTGTTTTGTTTTTTTTTCATATGGGTTGGGGGTAGATTCTAGAGAAAGTGTCTCCAGGATCATCAGACAACCTTTACAGCTCCAATTGAACTGAGCTGATACAGGACTATCCCTGTGTGAACCAGTTACACTGCTGAAGAGTTTTATTTCTGAGGAAGCCTTTGCCTCACAGCATATTTGTAGCCCTGGTTTGTGTTTCCCAGCCTAAATAATGACCTCTTGGCCTGCCTGTTAACAGAGAGGAGCAATCTTAGACCCATTTAAAGAGTATGTCTATACCAGAATCAATTACTTGATGTCTCCTTTTCTGAACAAGATTATTTCAGTTTTTCACTGTGTGATCTGTGTGTATCCTGCAGCCAGACTGCCACCTCCCTGCAGGCTGCCTCTGGTCTTCAGATCCTACAGGCAGCATTATTTCTCTAAAGGGCAGGCCTGGCCACCTTGAACACCTTTAGAACAGGTACACAGGGAAGGGCCTATATAATGTTCCCTGTTATTTGTTGTTATTTTGGCTTTGTGTTTGTCTTAACTCATAACTGTTGGTAGCTGGGTTGCTCTGCAGTCTGGAGAGGGTCCCTGGTGATCAGCCTGCTGGGTGACAGGTTTATTTGACTATCTTGTTGTCAAGATGGCATTTTGCCCAACCCCTGATCAATTCTGTTACAACTCTGTCCAAAATCACTGCTGTGTAAATATTCTGTAATATTATTAATATTTTTAATTTATTTCTTTTATGTTCATTTAATATTTATTATTCTTTAGAATACTTTTCTTTAGTATTTTGCAGAAAACTAGTGCAGCAAGATGCTCGGTTTGCTGGGGGGCAAGCAGGAATACATGGGCTGAGGAGATGGACACGAATGGCCTTTCCAGCTTGTTGCCCATCTGTGGCTGTGGGGTATCCAAACAAACTGTGGAGTGTTAAGTCATCAAGCACAATGAGCAGACCTAACAAAACCAAGCTGTGTCTCATGAATTACAGAAAAGGGAAGGCTTCAGTTCAGACCATCTGCAAGTCAGCATATTCTACATATTGGGTCCTAATTTCAGTCCTTTTTGGAAGTGATCTGCTGAAATGTAGATGATAAAAAAGAAATGCCCTCAAAGAACATTTCATATCTGTATGCCATTTTTCTATTCAAGGTGGTTTTTTACTGGCTGCCCTAATATCTGTCCATCAGCAGGACAGCATGAGAATTCAGGACTATTAAGAAAAAGATGTTCAGTGAAGAAGCCCAGTGAGGATTTTTGTCAAGGCTTAAGGAACAGTTTTTCATTGGCATAAAAAAAAATCCTCTAAATGAATAATACATAGTGACACAAGGAGGCAATTATGTGTAATTCTCTGTTCCCATATGAAAAACCTTCCATGGTAGTCTCTTCCTTATGACATCACTGCTCACCAGAGACGAAACCACTATATAATTTTACAGAATGTTGGGAAATGCTTGGGCTTTTCACTTTCCACCATCACTAGATTAAATCCCTGCTTTTTACTGCAGAATTAAGTCAGCCTATTGGGCTGGGAGCTTCCTGGTGAGTGAGCATTGTGGTGACATGTTCAGAGTGTACTGAGGAAAGCAGTGGCTGTGAAGGAAGAAACAGCCTGTGCTCCAGTTTGATTCACAGTGTTCAGAAGTATCTTTTCCACTAATGTGTGAGACTGCAGCCTGGTATTGAAGGCTCGTAGAAAACCTTCCTCAACCCTAAGAATCAGGAATCAGTGTCCCTTTCTCTCTGTGGGAGCATCCTTTTCCAGCAGCACCTCTTCCTTCCCTTCGTCCAGCTGCCAGGAGGTGCTGTCAAGGGTTTGCATGCTCTCTTTTAGGAGGTAAACCATGCTGGGGGACAGTGAGGCAGCAGGGGAGGAAGGCAATGGGGACCTGTGCCTGCATTTCCAAACTAGGAAGTGCAAAGCTTTACACAGATGCACAAAATGGAGTCATACTGTCCGTAAGGGTGTACGGGACCACCTGTTTACAGCAGAGCAATGTGGCCGCAGGCCAGCAAAGCGGCAACTTCTCTCTCCACCGAGATAGTCAGACAAAGCCCGATGGGGGACAAATGTAGTGGTTTTGTTTTACTCCCATGGAAAAATTCACAAGGAGTGGAAGTTAACCCACAATGACTCTTTCCAGGGAAACCGAACTGATTTCAGGTGGTGCTGATGAGTCCTTTGGTGAAAGTGAATGAGCTTTTAGATCTCCTGAAAAGTGAAAGGCAGCATCCCCAAACCCCTCTGAAGAATAAGGTTGCCAAATAAGTTTAACAGTTTGCGCCTCTTTTAATGGAAATATCACATATTTATGCACATAAACACAGTAAAGTACAAAGGATTAGAAAATGGGCTTAATTTTCAGCCCCCAATTCTAACATACTGTATGTTAATCCCTGAGAGCACCTGTCAATTGTCTATCTCTTGCAAGTGATACTGAAAGTGCAAATTCAAGTGCTCACCTGCAGCACAGGTTGCTTTTCAGATACTGAATCTGAGTGCTAATCTTCAAAATGCTAGGTTGGCAGTAAACAAAAATTATTAGTTAAACCATTCAATCCAATTTAATTCAAAATCCATCCTGATACCTTTGCCACAGACAGCTAAAAGATTGTCTTCCTACTCTCCAAAGTAATGAGTTCAGCTTATATTCTGGTCACTCCAAAGCCATTGTAAAATTGTTGCCTATGAATTGCACAGCACTGATGCACTTGCAGACTAAAATCCTCTTCATATTCACAGGAAGTGTATTAGCAGGTGCATATTCCTCCAGCTCTGACCTGGGAGTGTACCTGGCAATGCAGTCTGACCAGCACAGCTACTCCAGCAAGAAGTAAAAAGAACAAGCTGTGTGCAAAATCCTTGTTTTAGGCATCTGTCATAACCTCTGTCAAGCCCTGACACCACAGATGCAAGGTGGCAGTGCTGATCTGAGCACTAGTTTTCAATCAACTGAATTTATTTCTCCCATGACATGCACAGTTTCATTACAAATTCAGTGAGACCACGACCAGGTTTTGTGCTGTGGGAGTAAAGGATGGAAAAGTTTCCCCTCTCTTTAATTAAAGGGAGAAGCCAGTGACAGCAGGAGGTGGGGTCTGCCTGGCTTCCAGCACAGCTACACCTTCAGGAGGACACACCACAGCACATTTCAGTTCAAACAGGCACAAAACCCGAGCAAAACCTTACCCTGAGATGTGCTGTATGACTTGCTGTTTGTGTTTGACCTCTACTTCTATGAACATCATCTTTCTTCAGCAAGCAGCAGGTTTACAGCCCTTCCTTATCAGAATTTGCCAGGGTTTGGTAGGCTGCTCAGGCTGACTGCTGGTAAAACCAAAGGAAGCCTTAACATGGACTGCAAGAACCTGCAGCAACCTGTGGGAACTGCTGCTTGGAGATGCACTTACATACTAGGGAAGGTTTTCTCCCAGTGTTGAGAGAGAGAGGGGTGAGGTACTGCTCTCCCCGGGCACCCAGAGGTGTAGTATCAAAGATTACAGTGACATCTGACCACATTAGTGCCTGAGCTACCTGATACTGCATTTCGTAGTATATAGCTGGACTTGATACCTGGGAAAATTGAACTTCTTCAAGCTGCATAATTTTCTTGTCCTGGCTATAATCTGGAAAGGCTCACAATAAACCTGGTTTTTAAAACAGGAATTTAAATATCAACCTGAAAAAAGCCCACCTGTGCCTCACCATCTCCCTTATTTCACATTTAAATGCAATGACAAAAAATTCCCTGAGACTAAAGAGGAAACAACAGATAACGGATAAAGGGAAACCTAACAGGGGAGGCAAATCTTAGGTGATGGTGGCATTCAAATCTTATCTCAGCTTCTCTGTGGCTTCAAAGAAATCAGTCCCTGCCCTTGATTTATACCTGCAGAAGATGTGAATACCTCAACTGCAGAGATATTTCATATGCAGCCCTTTTTATATTCAACAGAGCAAGCAATATACATTAAGACCTGTATCCATACAGACTGTATAGAGCTGTACAGTTTAATACCTATCCTTAAACTTTGTTTACTGGAATAGAAATAAAGTGCTTAGTATATCCAAAACAATTGAAGACCTGGATTTTCACTGCCACCAACAATGGTATGTTTTAAACTTTTCATTATTACTATAAAACCTTGCAATACATCTACCTATGGAAGGAGAAGAAGGAATGTCTAGTGTCAAAAGCACAACTCCTTCATTTTGTCCATTACAAAATGAACAAACACAAAATATAATCCTGTCACATATATGTTGTTTTTCAAGCTGTTTCTCAGTCATTCACCTGGAGCTGGTAAAACAGGAATCTGCAAGAGGACTGCACCACTTAGAACTTCCTCTCAACAGCAGACAGGCAAACTTAGTAAGTCTTCCACCTTAAAATATATTTGTGCTCCAGCATCAGACATGCTGTGGCATAACCCTTGCTGTATTTCTGCACTTTAAAGGCCATTGCTCAGTATTCCAGCTCCATGAACAGTGGGCCTGCACAAAGGCATTCAGTCTGTTATCTTGCTCAGATAACAAGACTAGTAGCTCAAGAACCTTCTAAATAACTGCCTTTAAATCAGGTCCTGCTTCGGGTAGGAGACACCTGCCTCAGCTTTTGAGTTTCTGCTGCTCTGTTCTTGTCCTGTTCCTCTGCCTTCTTCCGCTCCTCTTTTAGCTCCTTGTATCTCCATTTGGGAATCTGCAAATAGGGGTCATCCTTTGCACTGCTCCTCCTTCTCGCCTTTTCTGGCTGGAAGGTGGGTGGAGGAGCCTTGCTGACACGGACTTTGGGGATGACAAATCCTGGCCTGACGCTGCTCCGTCTAAGCAGGTGAAGCGGTAGGAGGCTTGCTTTCCTCGTGGCTACTGTGTTCACTGCAAAGCTGATGGGCTGCAGACTGGCTCGACGTTCCTTCTTCTTGGGGATCACTGTGACTTTGGAGTTCTGAAAGAGCTTCTCGTAGCTGCTAACGTGATCTTTGTCTTGAGATCGGATCTCCTCTGCTCTCTGCTTCTTAAGGATTTCCTGCACGGCCAGTCTGCGTTTACCGACAGAGGGTGGGCTGCCTGGGCACACAGTCCGGCATGCCAGAGCAATGAAAGGACTGCCCAGGCTTGTTGTCACCTTCACCATGTGGTCAAGGACCCCATCTTCTTCTGGGCCATAGAAAGACCGGAATGAAACAGCTGCCCGTACGCACTCAGAAATCTTCTGCAAACAGCTTTTTGGCTCTGCAGCCTTGGCAAGAAGTTCCTTCATCTTTGGCCATTCTGGTTTATATTGATCAGAAAACTGTTCTGGGCATGGCCTGTCCATCAACTTTTGCATGATGAAGGCAGATTCTGATCTTCCTGTGAAACAAGCCCATTCCCATGAAGTCAGTCCACGGCTTGGGTCAGTTGCATGGACATTTGCCCCTCAAAAAAAAAAAAATCAACGAAAACCAATTAGTGTTAATTAATGAAGTGCTCACACTTTTGTTGCTATGATCAGAGGTGAGTCCCTGCAAGAAAATGTCATATAAGATACACAGTAATATTTGTATCAAAATGAAGATGCGCTAAGGACAGATCAGGTTCCTCACTTTCAGAACTCCTGATTTATTTAAAACAAACTAAAAAATAATAAAGCTGTATATATAAAATTCTCTTAATACAAATAATGAAATAATGAATTTCAGCTGCACTTAATCTTGACTGGCATTTTAAAATCCATTCACTTAGCTGACAAGAAGAGAGTGATGAATATGGAAAGAAGCAATTCTGTACACAAAAATCCTCCCCATACAGAATACTGGACTTTGCAGTGATCACTACCACTTGTAAGGGAGATCTTGGCCTAGTGATCACAATTTCCATGAAAATATCAACACACTGCTCACTAGGGGTGAAAATAGCAAATAAAATACAAGGAATTTCTAGAAACGCATTTAAAATGGAGAAAAATAGAAAGAAAAAAAGGGGAGTAGAGAAAACAAGTGTGCAATTCATGTTCTCTTGCCCCAAATCTTCGTTTGCGAAGACCAGCCATGACGATGATCTCTGAAAGGACAGAATGGAATTAGGAAATGTTGTGAGGATGGTAACAAGGGTGAACAAATATAAGGAAAGTTACCATAAATGTCAGAGAGTAGATAATGAGTGAGATGGACCTTCAGCCTGAGCCCAGAACAGCTGTTCTCATCTACCTGAGATTACGAGCCCTAAGGAAATGAAGTAACTGGTAGCAAAAACACACTGTTACTGCCAAGTGGACCAGCCATGAGAGGCAGCTGGGGCACTGGTTAGACAGCAGAGGCCTAGACATTTGAAGTACAGTCTCAGGTCCTGAAAGAAAATGATTTCTAGTGACCTGTCCTCCGATTCCCAATTTATGATCTTTATCCCTCAATTCTGACATCTGTCCCCATCACCATTCTTTTTTTTCATATGTTTCTCCATCCCTCTCCATCTTTGCCTTCCTTTTGACCTCTTCATGTTCCCATAAGCCCCCAAAGATAGGTTTCTTCCCTTGTTCTTCCCTCTTATGCTTTCAAGTTGCGTTACACTCTTCTCCTCCTTTACAACTTAGTACTATATCCACATTCCTTGTCAACCAGGAAATTGCAGGGAAGTCCTCTCAGTTATGGTATTAGGGTGGGACTGTGGGCATTTGTCCATGAGGGTGGCATGTGCCCAGTTCTGCTTACACAGAAGAGTTCTGTAAAGGACAGTGGAAGCTCAGTACAAAGTACACTTGTGGAAGAATTGCTGCAGAATGAGCAGCAACAAGTAGTTTTGGAAGCTGAAGCTAGCAGGACACTGTTGCAAATGCCCAACACATTACAGCTGGTGAATGCTAAAGGGTGCAAAAGGTATGTCCAAAAACTGGCTTGTTGTCAACAATTAAAAAGAATCTCATAGATGTGTCAGGGACTTGACAACTGGCACATATCCTGTGAATTGTACCGAAATGACCCTGGGCACACCACCTGGGCACACACATCTTGATGTTTTACAGTATGTGGGCATGTAGGTGAATGAATTAAATCAATAAGAGAATGAGTGAATATGCTGGTTGCAGACAGAGATGTTTTTAAGCTGAAAATTCTTTGTTTTATATTCTACCTTTGAACTTCGACTGATCTCAGAGGGAGCTTTGCATGCTCCAGCGTGCAGACTTTGTTCAGCAGGTCTGTAGCACATTCCCTGGGACAGGCACTTTGCCCAGCTGCTTTAAATGTAACTCAGCTTTGCAACGTTCAGTCACAGTTTACACGTTACTGGCCCTGTAGATAATTTCTGGGTTCCTTGAAAGAGTTTAAAGCTGGAATATGAACAAGGTTTGACTTATCGAAGGGCTTCTATAGCAGATGAAGCACCGTTTTCAAACAGTAAACACAAAACAGACCTACACAGATCTTTCCACAAAAGAAAAGACAATCTATCCCATAACTTTGGAAGAAGGAGATGTCCAGAGATTGAGACCTGAGGAAAAGAGTAGAGAAATACCATGATAATTTTTTTCTTCAGGATAGATTATCTTAGTGATAGCATTTCAAATTAGAATAAGGAGGAACTTAATATAAGGAATGGTAACCAGGAATTGGTTTGTGATGGGTTCAATATAACCTTCCCCACAAAGGAAGTTTTGTCATTACAGGAAAACAAAGGAAAAAACTCACTTTTAACCCTATTAAGTACAAGTTGACTCCTAAGTCAACTGAGAAAATTGCTAAAAAGAGGATGCTAGAGACACAGATAAGAGTGAACATGGACAGAGATAACCTAAGCAAAAGAGCTGATCTCAGTTTAAGTGTAATTTGAGTGAAATTTGCAGAAAGGACAATTCAGAGAGAAAGAGCACAGGCGTACTGCACGAGTCAAGCATGGGGCCCAGATTGGAAGACAGAAAGGAGGCAAAGAGGAGGAAGAGTCAATCAAATCAAAGAGTTCATTAGCTCTGGATTGAAGAAGGGATTGCAAGATCTCAGAGGCAGCAGGGTTTGATGAGGTTCATGACTGCAGAAGTTCCAGTTAAACCACTCTGGAGAGGAAAAAAGACATACACCCTCCTGCTTCACTAGCCTGTTTTGAAACTTCCTACCCAAAGTTCCTACCCTTGAATCTCTCACATCTCAGGGTAGCCTCTTGCCCTACTTAGTTCCTTCTTAACACTTGCCTGGATCTGTCCTCCTTCCCACTAGAGGTGACTGGGACCATGGCAGACTATGTGGAAGTTGTTTCCTTGTTGTACATGTAACAAGCAAGGAATTAATACAGGAAGAAGAGAAGCTAAAGGAATTGTTTTCAAATATAAAATTTAATTCTCAGCTTGTAAACAAGCAAGAGGTATAGACAGCTGTTTACCATTATCTTCAAGAAAAAGTAATTCCAGCTCTGATATGGTGCATCCAGGAGACCTTGGATCAGAGTTGTTAAAAAAGAGCAATGTGGGAAAGCGCTCACTGGGAGTTCCCCACCTTTGCCTGGGAACTGCGCTCAGCTCTTTTCCTTGTCTGAGATAAGCCTGGCCATGTGCCTTGCTGGTTTGGACCCTGATCCACAGACTTAATTTCTTGTTTGACCTCAAGACTATCTTGTCTCTACAGACTATCCCTTGTCACCTAGGCTGCCCAACAACCACTGCAGTATTGGCTGATCCTGTCACAAGCCCTGCTCTGTTCCTTCAAGGAGTGCCTTTGTTGATGAGGCTAGTGCTGAGGCCATGCTGTCACCATTGGCTCACCTCCCTTTGAGGAGTAGCCTGCTCCTGACAGATAAGTCACCAGGGCTTTTGGAAAGTTTATCTCAGAAAACAATACTATGGAGTATTGAAATCCCAACCTTTCAACAGAAATCAATGCTCACTTTGTACCTTGTATCACAAAATCTTTTCTAAGGTGTGATTTAGTGTAGTTGTATTGATTTTCTGTACAAGTCAGGAGACATTTCTCAACAAAACTGTCATTCAGTGGAATGCCTTATCTGAAATAGGCATGAATAGTCATGTGCCTTTGTAAATGTGATAGCTGTCTTATTGAACTAATTGTCATTTCAATGTAAGCATAGCCTACAAGTTCTCTTTTAAGAAAACTGCACTTGCCACTTGCCTTGCTTTTCCTAAAAAGTTGCCCTGAAGATCATTTTTCAGCACAATTAGTTTGAATACAGATGCTCCTTTAGGATATCAATATCGTGTTTTATTAAGAAGGTTGAATGTCCTCTGAGATGCAAAATTGACACCTGAGTTTAAAAATGGGGAGTGAGGAAGGTCAGGTATTGTTACCAACCTGAGCTTGGTTGCCTACTGAGGCAGGCAGTATTTAAAACTCAGTCTCCAAATCTGTGGCCACTCTGACAACTTTACTAAAGCAGCACTGAATTTACACTGGAGATTACAGCAGGGCTTGACACGTGAATAACAACCAGCATTTCTGGCTGGCTCGCTTGATGAGTGCTGGCAGTGGCGCAGTCCTGGCAGCGCAGCAGCCTGTGACAAACTGCCGATGAGAGACTGAGTTCCCCCTTACTCGCTGTGCACTCACGAATAGCAAATTCACACGTTCCAAAGACTCACTTTGAAAGAGCGACATTACGTCCAAGTGTCTCAGAGTGCCTTAATCTTGTAGTGATTGACCTTGGCCACCCTCCAGGAACTCAAATTTCAGAAAGAGCAGTCACTTCAACAATCCAGCTCCAACCATCTGTCACACATTGCTGTTACCTTTTTTCCCATCTGACTGTGCTACGTCCAGCATTCAATCCAGATTTCAAATCCAGCTGGGAAAGTGAGTTATTTTGCTTTACTGACCTCCTGCGTTGCTGTAAGTAGCTGGCCATCCATAGAGGTCTTACCCAAGCCACTGAACAAACACTGGGTTTAAACACCTCTTGGCTGTAACTCTTCTCTAAACACACATACCTGCTTTGTAGCTATGCAAGTAGACCCACAGCTGATTATGGGTGTTCCTTCCTATGTTGCCATGCGTTTTTACGTTTTAACAGAACTTTGCCAGTTTATTTGTGAAATCGATTTTTTCACCAAATCTTTTAATAACAGTTCCTTTTACCTTCTTCAGCACAGTAGCACTTTATTGTCAGCAGTCACTCAGTATCCCTTAAGTCCCAAACAACTTCTAAATCCATTCTGAATGAACATCTTCCTCCTTCCATTTCAGCAGACTCTGCAGTGCTAAAAAGTACTCAGATATTAAAATGGGTGCAGGCAATTTACCACACTTCCTTTGTGTCCCTTATTTTGAGCTGAAAAGGTGAGGAACTGCAAAACACTCACCAAAACATGTATATAAATTGCAATGTAGAAACTCAAGAGCATAACTCTAGACCTCTTTAGTCAGTGGATGATCTTTGGTATCCTCACTGTCTCTGATGCACAAGCAGGCTGATACAACTTTCTGTAGGTAAACTCAAGGTAGAGGACAAGAAAGCCATTTTCTGGATTGCTAAAGGTTTGTTCTCCCTGATATTCTGTTTTCTTTTGAATCATGAAAACAAGAAGGTGGCTATTCAGATGCCAGAGGCAGCAACCACAACGGTGAACTTTGATGTCAGTACTTTCTGTACAAGAATCAGAATAACAAGGACTGAGTTATCTACAAAGCTGAAAGGTTGTGAAATAGCTTCTAGTGACCCAAACAGAAAGAACAAGCTTCCATCACATCTCTAATGAGAATAATAGAAGGTATGACACTGTAAGGCAAATTAGACAAGTCATAAAGTCTTAGGATTGAAGTTTCTTTTTAAGATTCATAATGGGCACTGGAAAATTCCAGACTAGCATCTGCACAAAGAATGTGTTAGTCCAGAAAGTGCATCTGTTTCTAGCAGTATGCTAGCTCTGACAGTCATTTCATAATTTTTTTGTCAGAAAAATTTAACTCCAAGATTAATGATCGGATTCCAAAGCCCTGATTCCAGTGTAAGAGGCTACAGAACCTTGGAGAAAATGACATGCCAGTCACCACATCATCTAAACATTTTCTGTGTCATATTGATGTCTAGAAACTGGATAGTATTAAATGAATTATAGTAATATCACTACGCTCGATAAATTCCTGTGGCTTAAAATATTTTGATTATGAGCGTTTAGACTTCCGTGACAGCAAAATCACTGAAATGAACTACTCATTCAAGATCTCTCTCAATGAAATGGACTTGTAGGACTCTTGGTCTAGACAATAACGATATTCACATGCCATTTGTTATAATTTCCATAATATCTAATTTGTGTCAAGTATCTGCAACTGAAATAAAAGAATATATACTAATATAAGCTAGCTATTTAATTAGTATAAAATGATTTATATACAAATTACTCAATATTAAAATACCATACAACATTGTGGCTGAAAGATGCTCTATGCTAGACTCCTCCTGTAGAGGCTGTTACCCCTCCAGGGGCCTTCTGAGTCTCTTCTCCAGGACCCCTTCAACTTGCAGTGCAATACAGCTGGAAATTCAACTGCAGACAATAGCTAATAGCAAGAAACATAATTCCTGTTCTCAGATGTGAAAAGAGACAGCTGGGAAGAGATGGACCTGCTCACTCCCTGTGCCATGACTCCCTCCTTGCAGCAAAGACAGACCTGCTTGTGCCCTGTTGCCCATAAACCTGGAGACCAAATTCAGAACTGTAGAGGCATTAGAAGAAAATCTACATTACCAAATTTCCCACCAGTGTTCCCTGTGGGATATGGCTCCTACACCCAACTCTCCTGATGGGAGCCAGAGCCTCCAGAGCTCTCCAGTCCCTGCCCCAGCTGGAGGCACAAGTGGAGGTCTGGCTGTGGTCCCACTACCATCATGCAGGCAGCAAGAGACCTGCATATCTTCCCCAGCTGTATAATGAATTTCGTTAGCTCCTTTTCTACAGATTTTGATGCTTCTGCTCCCCAAACTCTCCTGGAGATAATGAATCTCACCCTGACAGCTCTTGGAGAACTCCTGGATGAGATTCTACAGGCAAACTGAGTGCCCCTGAACCCGCAGCACGTGCCTTCACCACCTTGTCTATGACTTATTTAAAAGCTGCACCCATTTCCAGGGAAGGCTGCGCCACAGCTCACAGAGCAAACATTTCAAGAGCCAGTTTTCTTCTTGGTGTTTGTGTATGACTGTCTAGTATTTAGTTAGATGAAGACAAAGAAGCAGCAAAGCACTTTGCATACCTGCCATCATCAAGGCTTTCACACATTCTGTTCGGCCCTGCATTGCAGATTTCATCAGTGCTGTGAATCCAAATGCATTCCTCTTCTCAATATCAAGCCCGGGAAAATAGTTCAACAAATAGTTTGTAATGGTTATGTGCCCTTTAAAGAAATGAAAAAGCAGAGAAAATATGTCACAGAATGAAGGTACTCCCTCAAGGTTAAACCAAAAATTACTCCTGTGGGTTTGATAACTGCAAAATGCAGATAATTAATAAGATCTCTTTTCTTTGTGTACTCTTCCAGTCATTGCAGTTATCAGCCTTTGGCCTGAGGGTTGCAATCAGCCTTAAGTGGCACTGACTTGTGACCAGAGTGTTGAGATAGAAGGTGAAAAACGGGTTCCCACCTTCTCTCAAGTTGCTCTCCTTTCTGAAAAGTCAGTTTAAGGTAAGGGAATAATTGAAGGCCAGAGATGGTTCACTCTGAGGTTGCAAGGGGCCCCAGTTTCTTAACTCAATGAGTAGCAGTGCAAAGGGAATCCCTACATCTTAAGGAAGGATGGCCCATCACCATGGGTAACTGACTGCAAACCTTTTTCCCTTCCCTGGTAAAACTGAGCCTTACAATCATGGTGCTTCATTAAAAAGTGATGATTACGTATAGGTGTTTCAGCCAATAATACTTAAAAAACATGTCAGGCCTGATATGAGAGAAAAGACTATTTTGTGTAGGATCCCACATTTTTCTTTTTCCATCTGACAGTGTAAAGCCACTTCTCTACTCACCAGTAAGAGGAAAATGATGTTCGGTTTTGGTAGTAAAAAAATTCATGTGCCTTGTATGCCAGGATAACTGGTGTTAGCAAGGGCCTACTGAGGACCTGAAGACATCTCTGGCTAAATGGTTGGAAGATCAATTAAGACATCAAATCTTTATAATTGGACTCTCAGGCAAATAGCGAGTGCCATTATGACTCATTTAAAACAGTTTTCCCTTCGCTTGTCAATCATTTTATGATGCTTTGATGCTTTATAAAATAATGCAGTCTGTCAGGCAGCTGCAACAATCACAATTGAATTACTAGGAGCTGTAAGAATATTCTCTCATATCACTCTGCAGTCCGGTTGAATATTCTGTGATGCATGACATTCAAATTCATCTAGAAATGGTACTGAAGCAGATTATAATTTATACAGGACAATTTAAAAAATCTGTAGTGTCACATCTGGTCCAAATTTAATCAGCAGTCGCTTTGTAGCAACACAGTCCTGCACTCACTTTGAAAAACAAGTTAAGAAAATCTATACTGATTAATTTAAGATATTTTGCAGATGTTACTCTTTTTCTCCTATAATTTTTTATGCTCCGCTACCTTTCTGCATAACTGGAGACTCTCCTGAAACCTGAGCATATGTAGAGATAGTGCAGACAAACTCCAGAGTCTGAGAAAACCAAATGAAGAGCTCCCAGTACCTTGTGCAGTCTGATGAGAACGAAATATAAAGATTCAGCAAACCACAACAAGAAGAACAAAGCGAAAGTGAACTGGGTTCAGGGCAGGATCGAGTGACCTGGTCCTGCTTACACAATACAGAGGCTTCAGCTCCACTGACTTTATGGAATAAGATCAGATCCTAGCAGGGTATTGGTTACTACTGAGAGAATCTTTGTGCCCAAATTGTTTTGCACGACACTGTCTGTCTCACTGATGTAGAGCATGTGTCTTCATGAAGGCTTTGGAAAAGTTGAAATACTGCTTTTTGACCACAGAAACCAGAGACAAACTGAAACAAGGAGAAATAATAAAGTGGAAGATTTTTCAGCAGTTATTACATCACTAACGATTTTCGTCCCTTTGTCAAAAGTATAATTGCAGTAAGAGATGTTTTGCAAATCTGGGGTGATGCTAAGAGTTAATCCTGAAAGACCTTGCTCAGCCTAAACTCTCCAGGGGACTACAGATGGCTTTAAATGAGACAGGAAAAAATACCAACAATAAAATAACTAAGAAAGTTAAGGAGTTTGAGATTCTCAGAAGTTTCATGTCTCAGGGATTCCTTAGAACCTCTTCAATTTTATTCTGCAAGATCTTCTATCCTCTGAGGTTTGCTTCAGATTTCTGGTTCAAACAGATCTAAAATTCAAAGCAAAACTCAGAGCTGCCAAGTTTTTGTTCAATCCCTGTCATACGCTTTTGATTTAAGGCCATGAATTTGCTTTGGTTCTCCTGTGTCTGGGTGCACTAGCAGTGTGTACCTAAATCATAAACCAGGTGAGTCTTCTGTGATGTAAAGTCTGCTATGGAAGGCGTATGCAGCTCTAAAATAAACGAGCCTGGCCTCGGCCAGTTTGGGGATACTGAATTCAAATCAGGCGTTTGCTGTTTGCAAGCCAGATCTATCTTCTACCAGAACTGGCATGCTAAAGGTACACTTCTTCTCCCTGGGAGCCATACTTAGAGATCAGCACAGATGTCTGTAATAGCTTAATTCACTTAATTGCTGCCACAAAGGAAATGCCTGTAATGATGACAATATTGCCTAATAATCTATGTAAAACAGGCAGAAGGATAAGCTGCATAGTAAGGAAGATGCTTTGTCAAATAACATTGCTATTTTGGATTGTACCTGCAAAACACTTTTGTTTAGTTTGTGGATGGTGAATGGATGGAACAAAAGACACCCAGCATGCTTTATCCTCTGAGTGTTTTAGGTGTTTGTGTTCTCATGTCTTTCTTAATGAACAGAACCTGAGATAACTTCCAATTTTGTGTTTTCGTAGCTCTACAGCCTTGCCCCAAACTGGTCCCTGTAATGTAAAATATCTATACTCTGTAAGCAAATATGACTCTGTCTGAACACCAGTGCATGCCAATTACCTTACACTGATGTAGCTATGTCCCCATCAGCAACAGAACTGACAAAAAAAAAAAAAATAAAAGTAATTTTCCTCCTTCTCCCTTCTCTTTTTTAAATCACTCTCCTTCCTCCCTTTCTTTGCACTTGTTATTTCAATCTCTTGTTTGCATCAATCCCTACTTTTTTTCTGCATTGTCCTCATAATGATGTTTAATGATTTTGCTTCTGCTTCAACAGCATCACCATTCATTTCTGGGCACCACCTGCTGCAGGCTGCAACGAATTTACAGTTTTGGAAGGCAAGCTGTCTTTGAAAAGGGATATAAGAAATAAGAAATATTGAGAAACCAAATGAACAGACCAATTTTTGAAGCTGAAATTTACACACAAAGCAGGACACTTTGTGGTTATTTTTGAATACCAGTAAGCTTGTTAAGAAAGTACTGCTTTTCACTGATCTGTCCAAGCTGTCTTTCTCAGGACAGCCCATGCAAAAAACTTCAGCTTTAGATACTTTTTTTGAAGGATGAGAAAATCTCAAAAGCAATATGAGAAACTGAATTCACTTATCTTCTGAGACACAGATTTGAGCATTGCATCTGGGCAGTCATTAAATGGCATAAGCAAGTGTGGATTTTAAACTCCACTAGCACAAGTAAATAGACCTCTCTGTCATCTCCCTTGGCATCTGTACCTCATAATACAAATGCAGCCTCTGCAACATAAGGAACAATTCCTCTGGACTGCAGCTTTTGTCCCATCCAGCTCCTCTTTGGGGTCTGGACGTACATGATGGCTCACTTGGCCAGTGGATCATAACAAAAATAGCAGCACTTTCTGAAACCTTCTAATATTACCTTACAATTAACTGAAATATTGTGGATTTGCTATTAGACTTTCCATAGGAAAACCCATATTTTGGTATAAATAACAGTGATCTCAGAATAATTTATTTTGCAAAAAATGTTATATTTCCATGAACTAAAGTTAAAAAAACCCCCACAAGTAAATTTTCATCTAAAGGCAAGCTTGTATAAGCTTTGCTTCCAGATCTTTATAATACACTGCTCAGCATTACTACTTAACATTCAGCAATAATTAAGCAGCATCCATTGCACTGTAGCTCCTCTGATTGCAATGTTAACCTCACAGTAATCTCTATTAACACTACAGCATCTTGTGATAATTAATTAAATAACTAGTGTTAACACTGTAGCTCAGGGTTATCACAGGCAGGGGAAAACATCCAAGTTGCTGGGTGTTTGTATAAGCGTCTGCTGACTACAGTCATTTCCAATTGCTTTGGGGATCAATAGCAAGTACTGGCAGAGAGTGTCAAGTGAATGTCAGTCCACTGGATTAATTCTGAGCTCATTATCATGAGTTATAAAGGTCAGGAAGGAATGAGTGTTAAATCTTTTGTAGTCTAAATTTATATTAGGGCAGATAAATAAAAGTAGATTAGTGTTTTGGAGACTTCTCCACTTTCTTTGGAAAGCTACCATAACTCATGACTTTGCTATGAATGTGACTACTGTGGTCACAATTGTTTCTTCCAGATTCAAGACCCATCTTGCAGTGACATGGTAAAGACTAGGTGTACGTTTCCCTGTAAGTCACTGCCTTTGAGGATCGTGCTTGAGAGATGCAAAGGAAATCTAGGATGCAGAGCTAGGCAACCCTTGGAAAAGCTTTTAGACTACAAAGTGATGATGGCATCCTTGGCGAAATTTTTCCCGATTTACGTGCTTTGGCACTTTGTTAACACTTGTAAGAGAAAACTAAAGCTTCCCTTAAAGATTAAAGCGCAGCCTTTCAGTTTTAACAGAAATAATCAACTGAGGGTTTTAAACTGTACACTTGAAACTAGTAGCTCTCTTGGTGGCTTCTCTTACATTTAAGTGATCTGATACACTGGTTCACTGAATATTACCATGCTGGGAGGTATAAAAGAAAACCTGGGGCTAAACCTGCTCTCACTCCAATTTGCATCAGGATTAACATAGTTGATGTCAATATCAGTCTGTTATAAAAGGAGCACTGGCAAACACTAAACCTTGTTGAGGATTTCTTGCTTTTAACTATGCAGTGGATGAAGAATGTCTTAGCAGATAAGGTATTTGTTAAACGATGATACATTTTCCTACAATCAGGAATTACTACAGACCCACTGAGGTAGGTGTAACAAGCATGGGAGAAAATACATAATCAGCAATAATATAGCACATTACACGTTCACAGTGTTCACCTGATTCTTGCCAGAGCAAACATAGGAAATAAGCTTAAAAGAACAAAGCAGTATAATATTGCACACTTGGGACAAGATTTTCTTTATTTTTTAAGTTAAAATAATTAATGGTATCTACTAGAAATGTATAACTTTTGCTGTCTTAGTCTACTGGATAAGTATTACTGTAGATTAATTAGTTGAAAGAAAACAACGACAAACTTACTTGGGAGTGGGTTTGGCCAGGATTATTTTACACAGATTAATTTCTTTTAGCAATTTGAAAAACAATCCTAAAAAAAGCAGCCAAAACACGCACTTCTCCCAAGACCCTGAGTATAAGAGGTGATAGAGAGAGCCTTACCTGCCTGTGCAGCTGTAATTAGAGCTGTGTTCCCTTCGTTGTCCTGCCAGTTCACATCAAGGTGAGGGCATTGTGCTAAGGCTATTACAATATCCACATAACCTTGGTAACAGGCAATGATAAGACCATTCTGTAAGTAAAATATAAAGTGAGAGGGAGGTTTACCAGACTCAAAAAAGTTCAGTGAAGAAGCATACTAGTCTGCTTTTTCATTTATTTTTTTTCCAGACCGAAGAACTGAAAAGGTATCAGCATAACTAGTGATTAGCTCCAGGCACAATGTTCAGATCTCAAACACTCCTTTTTATCTCTGCCCTTTGGCAAGTAACATTTGATACTCCTCAGAAATACCTAAGAGAGTAGGTATTACATTATGCTACATGCAGAGTAACTGCTTAAAAATGGCTCATGTTTATATGGCCTATATATCCAAATATCCAAATATCTATCTATATCCAAATGAGAATAAATCTGTTTTTATTGTATAATAAAATGAAGCCAGCAGGTAAGATGAACTGGACCTGCTCTGATATTAATTCTCTGAAAAACCACTACTACTTCTCTGAAGGGGAAGTGTTAGGCAGGAGTTGTGTTCATACTGCGTGTTGCTATCTTTAAGTACTTCAGGTTTCCCATTAGAACTGCATCTCCTTTTTTTTATAATCATAAATAAAATTAAATTGCTTTTAGAGTTCCTGTTTAATGTGCTTTATGACAGTTGGAATCTGTAAAACTTCCAGGAGGAAGCCAAGACAGGAGGTAAACCTTGTAACTCTGCTTGGTACCCAGATAATGTTTCATTCCACAGGGGTAAAACTGACAATTTCCCTAAAATATAGCAAAATGCAATTGTCATTAATTAAATGGAACTACAGTACTTAATCCTGGCTGCTCACTTGACCACTAGGATGAACACCATTGTCTCTGGTCCTCAGGATTACTTGGGCAGCATTACTGCATAGGGCTGATGGGTTTAGAGGAGGGTAGGTGCAGATAAATTAATACTCCCTGTGCTCCCTCTTCACTGCCAACACATAACTCAGTTTTCTTGAGCTCAGCATCAGTATCTGACTACCAAAAAGAGAAGAGTAGAAACACAAATCCCAAACTCTGGTAACCCTGCTTGCTGAAATGCACTCACACAGATATGTCACAAGTTCATAACCACAAAAGACTAGCAAGAAGGAGAACCTGGTTATGAAAACAGAATGGACCACCCTGACTCCTCCATCACTTGCTAAGCAGGTCTTACCTACACATTCTCTTTATTTCTTTTCCCCATGGACACTACTGAGACAGAGACATTCATCAAATGAAAACGGTGCCTTCTGATTTATTGTCATTATAACTATTTAGTTAATATTTCAGTGTCCTGCTCCACTATTTTTCTGGATAGTTCTGTTGGCTTAGGTGGCAAACAGCTTCACTGCCAACTCTTTAGGCTGTTCAGAGGCTATGTAGGTTATTTCTCAATTACATCTTTCAATAAAAAAATTACTCCGATTTCTTTTATTCTCAATTCTCCCTTGTCCTCATCATGAAGCAACACCCACCACTGCTTTATAAAGAACATCTCCCTTTCCTTGAGAAAAGCCTGTAATACTTCAAAGCCTTCTATTGAAATTGTACAGAGGATTCTTCTAAAAGTAATTTTTTTCACATATATTTTCACTCAAATGTATCTACTTTCCTGGTGGGATTGTTCTGATTAATCTCAGTTTTACTACAATGTAATAGCTTTTAGCTTTTAAAAAAATGTGTCAGTGTCCACTTGGTAAGAACTTCAGCATTATTTTAGTTTCTTTAATAATTTCATTTTTCACCCAATGTTGAGGACATAGTCCTTTACAACTCCAAAAGCTCTGCAGATTTAAAACACTACCCAGTCATTCAGTAAAATGTCAGTTACTAACAATAGCAGAAAACTAAGTCTACAATAACTTTGAGACCTGAAACTCTTGACAATAAGAAGTGAGGTTCTATTGTTCACTGAAAAAAAAGACATTTTTTAAGAGAGTGGTTGTTCCAAAAACGTTGTAAGAATATCATCTCTAATGGATAACAACTGTTTCACCCAGTATCTGGAGGATATTTTTACAGTGTATTTTCACTGAAAAAAATTTGTCTTCTAAAAATATTTATCAGATGCTGAAAAAAAAAAAGTTCTTTTTTTTGATCTCTCTGTAAAAGAATTGCAAACTATAATGAGTAAAATTAAAATATTGTGAAAATACAGTAAAATTTTATAAAACAATAATGAATAGCAAACATTAGGTCTTTTTTGTGAGAGATTTTTGCATTACAGTGTTTTGGGACTTTTTGTCCTACTTTTAGTGGGTATGTCCATCAGATAGGATCTAATGCATCCAACGCTGGCATTCTGATTTCAACAGATATGAGTCACAAATTATCTCAAAATCCATCAAACTCATTCACCATTCTGAGTTTACAAACCAGAAGGATTATTAAGGTATCAACATTTTCTGAAGTTTATTTTGCAAAGACGCTATCAAAGACTGCTTGCTTAAGGATAAAGAAAGACAACAGAGAGTAGGAGCTTCCTACTGAAGCTACATGATGCAGTAGCATGGAAAATCATTCTTGAAGGATGGTTATACAAATCTGAAGTGAGTCAGATAAGAGTGTGAGAATCCAACATTCAGTGGAGTGTGTGCCCAGCCATCCCTGGTAGAGAAGAAAAACAAGCAATCGCATGAGGACATAAAAACAAATCCCTTTTCTGCCATATGGTTACCAGCACTGCCCATGGCTGTAAAGCTGATGTGAGGGCTCCCTTCTTGCCCTCACCCATTACATGTTCCATAGGGTGAGACAGACTGCTTACTGAGGGACTGCTTTCCTTTGCATAACACTTTCAAATGTGTCAGATACTGAAATGGGCTTCAAGGGGCTACAGCTTTAGAATGAAAGTTGCAATAAGCTCCTAGATTTGATGGTTATTTCCCAAATCCTCGTTCAATGATACTATGATGATTTGTGGTACCAAGTTGCTTTTTCTTTCATCTTGTTTTTTTTTCCTCTTTGTGTCCACTTCTGGCCCTGTCTGTGTTCTGCTTGCTGAAAGGTAGTCCAAGCAGATCATCCAGGATGTACAATCAGTCAATAACAATGTGAGTTATTAGTCTGGAATCTTTAAGTTCATACACCAATAAATACCATAATATATTAAAAACTCCTTCAACAGTCCCAATTAATAAATATAAGTGATACAAAATTGCTTTCAACAAACTGCCTTTTGAAGCAATCAGTAAAGCAGTAGTCTGTATCACGGCAGTCTGGAGGAAAATACAGCTGTACACGTAATGTCTTTTAAAAAGATAAAAATAAATTAGTTTTAGTTAGAAAATACCGAACCTGAGCAATCCGAGTACTCTCAGAAAAGAGATGACATTAATGTTCTACCAAAGCATCAATTATTCTGCTCCTCATATGAAGGGTCATGGTGCAATTATGAAGTGGTCAGTGTACACGGGGAAAAAATGTATTTTTTAAATTGAGTTTTACTATTATTTTTGTCAGTAAGATCCATTTTCAGAAATATTCACTACAGTGAAAGCTTTAGAAAAAAGGAAAATTGGTGATTCTTAAAAATATGGCCTTTCCCTCAGACTTCAACGGCCTCCTTCAACAGCAATCTTTCTGCTCTCTTCCCTTTCATATATCCACAGCCACCACTTATTTTAAATAATAATAAAAACTCAAACTACTCCCATTAATATGTAATAATATTAATCAATTATTCAATGGTACAACTCCACATATGTCACAGCATGCAAACACAGTATCCCTGTTTTTCAAGGACTTGCTCTCTCCCCATCAGTGGCCAGAGTTGCTCCTAGAGCAATGAAAGAGAATAGGCAAAAAAATCTGTTTTAATCCTCTGTGCAGAAGAGACCTTAAATATAAAACAAGATTTGCAACAGATCCTATTTAGTTTTTCAAATATCTCATACAGACTCTGTGTGACAAACAAGAAAGCATGAGTCAGCCATCACATCAACTACATTAACATTTGCTGTCTTTTTTCCCACATAAGAGGTGGTTGAAAATCAGCTCAGTAACTTTTTTTTTCCAAGTAGAAACCACAATACTCCCAGGTGTTGAGAGCTCTCTCTTTCCTCTGTGAAATATTTGGCATTTCACAGAGTTTTCCCACAGTTTTTCTATAATATATGACATACCTGATTTTTATATATTTAGCATAGTTTTGAAAGATCCCCCTTTGCTTTGAAGTGACAGAGCAAAATTAACGATACTTTATTTGGAATACATGACAAAACAGTCAGTCTAGGATAAATTATTTATTTTTATAACTAATTTTCTTATTTTCATCCCAGAGCACATAAATGAACATTTCAGGCATGGGACTACATGAAGTTAATCAGATGATGCAACACCTTCCTTGAGCAGTGAAACTTTTGATTCTGTTTAAACTGATAATTCTTCATGTGTCTTTGATTTCATGTAAGACTGGAATAGTGCTGCCATTATGAAAATAACCTCTGTTTTGCTCAGCTGTGATGACATAACATGCCTAAGTGAAGTCATGGATATCTCAGGAGATAATTTTATAAATCAGATATTATGACAAAGTTACAGATGTAAGGCTATTTGTCCAGTAGATCATTAGAAATAATAGAAATCACAAGAAATATTAGAGGATCAATATTGAACTCAAGCTGAACAGCAAGCAAATCACATACAGCATGCAATTAATTTAGCTTTTAAAAAAATCTCTTCAGGCAACTTATTTTCCACCAAAATGCTGAGAATGAAAACAGCTTATTATAGTTTTTTGCCTATTATCCCAGAAAAAAATGAGTCTGGCAAAAGACTAAATTGATATTACCCATTGCCCCTCATAAGCATCTTGATAAATCAACTGCCCAGTTTCCTTTGCATGCATCTGTAAGTATTAATGACAATTCTGCAAGGTTGGTTTACCAGCAATGATTAAAACCACATGTAATTGAATTAAGTCAGATAATGATTCATTGTAATCCATAACCACATGCAAGGACAACTATGAAAATTATGTCTAAGTTAAAAACATATTACACAAAAAATATAATTAAATGCAAGAATAAAAAAGATAAAGGAGTAAAAAGTTGTGTTTAAACTTTTTCTTGTTGATTCATTAAAATAATAATTCATATGTTTTGTACAAAACTCACTATTAGAACTAAATATAGGTATCACTCACTGTAACATAACTTATATACAAAGCAAAAAAAAAAAAATTAAATTAAAATAAGGTCAAGTATTTAAAAATAAATCTCCCAAAGTCATTTGAGGGAAATTCTGATGTCCACTAGAAACTCTAAAATTCTCTTAACAGAGATTCTAAATTTACATTGTACTAAGAGCAAAATTTAGCACTGAGCACCAGTACCAGCTATATACTAATTTGTGTGTCATGCACAAAACTCTCCAGATTGCATATGGCAATCTGAGAAACTTTCATAAGTGGATTGAGCTTGTATTATATTTGGCTTAGGCTGATTAGTTCAACAGTGACTGGAATGAGGTAATTATTCAGGTCATCAGTCCCATGAGAAGTGGTGTTGATGTGCTACAGAAATCCATCAAGCTTTAATATTATCTGCATAAAATAATTTAGGCTGACCTTTTAGAGAAAGGGCTACAGCAGCTTAGTCACATACAAATTTGTGTTGGGAAAGTGACAAAAAAAGAACTGGGAATTTAAATAAGTTTTGTGCTACTGTTGCTTAGACAAAACCCCACATGCCTGGAGTGGGTAAGGGAGGAGAGTCAGGGAAAGTGATCCAAGAAATACAAAAGGGTATTCAAGCAGAGATGAAACATCAGTGTGCCAAACTCACTGCCTGCTCTGCAGAGGAACATAATAGCCAGAAGCACAATCCTGTATCCAAAAGCAAGCTCAAATGGCACTGCCCCTTCCGGTGCCTGAGTACTGAAGGCGTCAAATTGCTGCCTTTGCTTTGTAGCATTATGATCACTCACTGATTCATTTCTCATCATGAACTGCACTCCACTACATAAAAGCACAGGCTAGTCCGCAGACACACAGATGATAACCCACCATTCTTCCCCTCCATTTTTTTGGATATGTTCAAATTCACTTATTTTGTAAACACTTCTTGAATCAGTCAGGTCACATGTCTTCAAGTAAGGGTATAGCTTAGTATATGTATCATTTCTGCAGTAATCCTTACTTAATCTATTCTAATCCAAATCTCCATGATCACCTCTAAAAATAGTCCCAGGAAAGTTCGTTTTCCTATGCCTGCAAAAGCTTGCATTATGCAACGAAGAAAACTAGTGCCTCATGTGTAATAAATCAGACAACAGGAAATAGTGTGACTTTCCTTATTTACTGAAATGTACGTTGTCTGATTTGGTTTCAGCATCACTGGTGATAAAAGCAGCTGGCACAAATCTTGGGAAGTAAATTCCAAGAGCCATAAGGGACGCACAAGACAAATAAACACATGCTGTGTAGTCAGAGACATTCCAGTTGGTGGGATATATAGGAAATCATATTTTTTTTTTTATCATATGGCAATACTGGTACTTACAAGGTATTAACCCTCCTTTCTATTTTTTTAATATCAAGACACATGATAAAAGCAAATAGGAAATCTAAAACCCTGGAGCTGATGGGGATTTAAGGGTCGTACACTGTTCTACAAGAGGATGGAATACATGCCCAGCTCCTACACTGCCCTACATCTCCCATCAACAGCCACCTAGTTGCCTCTTGGCACAGCTCCCTTGATCAAAGTTAGGGCGAGAGGACAACCGAAGAGTCAGATAATTTTCAACCTGTGGGAAGCCTGATGGAAGGAAAACTGGACCATTACACCAAAAGTAGTGATACTTTTTTTTCTCCTTGCTCCTGTGGGGAATTCTCATCTTCCCATGAGGCAAAGTCCAGGTAAGACAACACCTGGGCACTCAGGAGCCCTGCCCCTCATCCTGCTTCTCTCCCCAGATGCTCCAGGAGCCATGGAGGGCATCTTCTCTCTCACACTCTTTTCCTCAGCATCTGCTGCAACCTCTCACCCCTCACACAGCTCCACCAAATCACACCATGTCCAAAGGGCTGGAGGGCTGATGAAACCTAGAAGACATTTTTTGGCTGTATAACCTGACTGATGGCCAATGCTTGCAAGACCTCTTCTCCCTATCACGGGAGAAAATGGCCATTTTACTCCTCACTGTATCATATCTGCTCAACAATCCTTTTCAGGGCAGAAGTAGGACAGAAGCAGAGGACACTCAGGATTACATCTAACAGTGGAAACAACTCTGCAAAAACATATGAGCCAAGGGACACTGTGCCAACTGAGTGGCAGGAGGCTGGCTGCATTGCCAGCTGTTTTCCTATGAGTTAAGCTGACCTCGGTGACGCTCTTTGAAACAGCAGCAACTGGATCTACGTTGTCACATGAAAAAGTTATCTACTGTGAGGGTGGTGAGGCACTGGAGCAAATTGCCCAGAGAATTTGTGAATGCCTCATCCTTGCAAGTGTTCAAGGCCAGGTTGGATGGGGCCCTGAGCAACCTGGATGGCATCCCTGCCCATGGCAGGGCTTTGGAACTAGATGATCTTTAGGGTCTCTTCCACACCAAACCATTCTCTGATTCTATGATTCTATGTTCAGAACTTTAATGAGGGGATCCTGATCTAAACCCTGGAGGCATTTTTACCCATGTCTATACTTTAAGGTGCTTTAAACATTAGCAACCAATTAACCGCAGAGGGTTTGGGAGGCAATGTGACAGACTCCCACCAACATCAGGATCCTACCCCAGCAAACGGGGAGCAGATTTTGATTTCATTTCTTTTTCTTTCACTGGCTTGTTATGCAATGCTCATAAAGACTTCCAGTGGTTGGAAACCATTCTGTGAACAAGGATGATGTATTTCTGGATCCTTAAATGAACAGCACATTATTATGCTTTACTTGGAACAGGTGTTTCCAGCTAGTGATAAATTCAAAGCAGCAAAGTGTTGACTGCTTCCTCCTGTGGACATCTGAGCACCTGCTGCTTTGGCCATTTGCTGCACAAAGCTGCAACAGGTTTGGGAACCACTGGAAAAAATGTGTTTGTAATAAAGCTCAAACTACACGTTTCTTGGAAATAATTATGTGTAAAACATTTTTGAAAATTTTTCATTTGCCAGATTACTTTAAAATCTGTTGTTTCAATTGTAGTCTTCCAATCATTTATATCATTGAAGCATTTTGTTTATTTTATTTTCAGAAAGACAAAACCCCTAAGAGGTGAACAAAATGATAGTCAAAGGCTGATCATCTAACAGCGTAACCCAAACCTGATGTGACCTGTGTGCAGTGCACTCACTCACCATAAAAGACCTTAAGGGAAACCAGTTTAGATGTGAACCATAAGTCCTGTTCCTGGCAGACTCTACTGATAATTTCTCTCCGGATCTCTAAATATTTATGTATATTCACACACATTTAATATGAAAAGGAGAGTTTGCAACATTTTAAAAATATATTTCGTAGCCCATTCACGCCATAGCGTAGCATATTAGAAGCCATATGAAATGCATTTTGTGCACTGACATAACTCTGTCAAAAAGAGCTCCCTTTGGCTTTAAAGCATACGATTTAACTCCTCTCTGTGTTTAATAGATGCATTTTCCTTTCTGTTATGTTCTGTTAAACACCAGCAGGCCAAAGCTTAGATCTGTTGCAAGAGACTAAATAGAGTGTTTGAATACATAGGTTTTTTCAGGAGACCTCTTCAAAAGTAAAGACTCACAAAATCTTTGTAAAGATAAATTTCAATTTGACACTGGGTAAAAGATGAATGTACAACCTTCCACTCTGTCAGAACCTATCATTGTATTTAATCTGTGTCTTCTGCAAAGAATATTTTAAAGGACTCGAGACATTTTCACTGTGAAATTCTCTGGAATGACCAGTGATGAGCTTGCAAGCATCCTCTTGTGGCAGTGAGCTCCCATAGTTTTATTAGGAGAGACTTTCCCAAGAAGTTTCTTTTCCTCCAACTTCTGTAAATTCATTTTGCTTCTGTTTCTCTGAGCCTTTTGGTTGTGAAATCAAAATCTTGTAAAGAAAGAGCTCAGGAAGAGATCTGTCCATCAGTAACTAATCTGCTACTGGAAAAAAAAAAAAACAAAAAAACAACAAACAAAAAACCCAAACCCAAACAACCAACAACATCAAAAAAAGAGCAAAAAACCAAACCAACCAACAAAAAAAAACCTAAACCAAAAAAATCATCTCTTTCCTCAGTAGGAAATCATCGTGATGAAGAAAAATACCCATCAGGATGAAATCTCTTCCTTTAGAGGCCCTATGCTCACTAAGAAGAGCAACTGCACACCCTTCTTGGGACACCAGGGATGGGGAACTGCCTGCATGCTACACACAGTGCTGCATAATGAGTTGTAACTAGATGAGCTTTCATCTAGTCCCTTTCAACCCGTGATTCTATGATTCTATAATACCACACATAAAAGTACCATCCTATTTCCTCACCTTTAGATCTAAAGAAGCTGTAAGAGCAATAAAGGCCCAGTCCCCACCTTAGACTGCCATTTCACATTAAGCTTCATGTGACATCAGTGTATACATAACATCCTCATTGTGTCTTCTTCCCAACCAACCCTGTGCTCTGCTTCTTGAACCTCACTGCTACCTTTTCTATAACACCTCTAATAATAATCCTTTCTCTTGATCGTGGATCTTGTAATAATAAGCTCATTGATTCTGAAATTGACTTAAATGGACCAAGAAAACATGGTAAACTTTCTTCCCCGGTGAAAACAAAGGCAGGAAATGACCAGAAGCCCTTGAACAGCAGAATGGGAAATGATTCTCAGATGAGAGTATTAGTATTTCTCCCATAAGATTCACCTTACATACTTCAGTCTAGAAGTGCTATCACATAGCAACAGCCAGAATCCTCTTTTCAACCAAGAGTAACAACACAGTGACAACAACCAGTCATTGCTGTTCACAGAAATGCAAGACAAATCCTGACATTCAGATAGAAATGTATGTTGAAATATTACCGCGAGGTGTGAAAGAGGTTCTCCACCTGGACCAGGTGTTACTATTTTACTTCTATCAAGCAAAGATCCCACTGATGGGATTTCATTATCTTTCCTCTTCAGATTATCATAAACTAATGCAAAGGACAATGGTTCTTTGGATGTCAGAGTATCCAGGTTCTTGAAAGCCCTTATTGTTCGCTTTCTGCAGTGAGAGAGCCTCCTTCGTCAACTATATGCATCTGTTTTTACCTAGGCTGGTTTTCCACTCTGTTATGCCCATTCTTGTTCTTTCCTGAGCTCTAACAAAGTGAAAGGGGTTTTTTGTGCATAAATATGAAAAAGCTCTCCTGCTTTTCATTAGAAAACAAGAATTTTGGGCAATAGATTCATCTGTGGTGAATTGATGGGAGGTGTCTGTTTTTCACTCAGGGATCTAAAGTGGATTTTGGTGTGTGTGGATTAGTGTCAAGTCTCGTGATTCTAAAAGGTTGCAATCCTATAATCCCACAGCTCAATGCAATGCAGCTGCTGTGGAATATCATAGATGACCCTGCTGGTGTCAAAAAAAAAAATATGGATTTTTATAACTGTTACTCCTTGGATTCAGGCTTGTCTTTCACTCTTTCCCACCTATGTGTGGCTTATTACTAGTGCTCCACAAATTCCCCTGAAAAGTGGGTATCCATAAAAGAAAAAAAAAAAAAAACCAAGAAAATAAAGAGCCATTAATAACTAATTTTTTAAACACAACCTTGATAAATTCACACTCTCTGAATCCTGGAGATGTTTAATTCTAGGTGAAAACACTACCTTCAAATAAACTATGCAATTTTAAAGTAATGCACCGTGAACAAACACCATAAATTTCATTACCATTTTTTTCATCTTTTATAACATTTAGAAACACTGATGACTATGATCACATTTTAAATTACCAGCAGAACATGTGAGCTGTATTTCAGTAAGAGTTCTGTTTTTTATGTAAATGTGCTTTGGTCAAGAGCAAAGTGGGTTATGCTCTTGTGACTTACACCTCCACTGTCAGCTCTGAAATGTTCACGGCTGGTTAGCAAGCAAGAACTCTTACTATAAAAACCATCAACCTACAGTTGTGTCTATTTAAGTAATAAAGAAACTAGTAGGCTGCACAAAGCCATTGGAGAGGAAATTCAGCATACCTCAGGCCTACCATTAAGGAATGGTTCCTTCCTGAAGGTTTAGCATCACCCTGTGAAAAGTGTTCTATTTTAACAAAAGTCAGAATTACAGTTTTGAAAGATCAGACTAGCACTTGGCTAAATCAAGAGCACTGCTGCTACTGGCTTGCAAGTCCTACTGAATAGCCTCACATTAATTTAGTGCTGTATTTAGGGAATGGGCTCATCCATAATGTTAATTTGAAAGAAGCTCAGCTCAGCTTTTTAGTTTGAGAAAACACACACCATGACATCGAATCAATCTGTTCAGAAGGACCTTTTTTCCTCTGGTACCTCACTGGTTTTTTACATTCAACTTTTAAAGATCCTGAAGAATGTGTTTGAAAAGCAGGTTTGTGGCTTTTGAAGTGTGCATTCCCATATTAAATTTCTCTCTTGTATTATCTCAATTGGATCAATAAGGATTAATCAACCACTGCAGCTGTAACAGGTATCAGTGTATGAACAGACTATTCAGGAAAGGTGAAAATCATATTTGGAATATCCAAGTGGGACACAGTAGCATCACCGCACTACAGAGCTGTGACCACCCTATTTATCTCAGCTGAGCAATCTAGCTCCATGCAATAAAGGCAGGAAGGCGTCTTCTGCCTCCGTGCTTGAATCTGGGAATCTCATCTTCTAATGAATACACTCCATTCATGTAAATAATAAAGAAACATAGGGAGGGATTGAACATTACCATACCATTGAATTTGAAGGTGATAGAATTAAATATCTGGGGGAAAAAAGAGGGAGGAGCAATTTCAAATTTATATTCAAGTACTTGGAATTTCCAGATACCATCTGCCTTTGTAAAAACTGCTAAATCATTAATACAATATATACACTTTACAAAACAGTTTCAGCCAAACAATCCAGAAACAGTTCTTCTACTTCATAAAATTGGAGAATATTGGGATAAACTGTAAAACAGCTATTATTAAGTCAGAAGTCCAAGAATTCAAATAAACAATCTACTTTTTAATTTAGGGATCTGTATCTATGAAAGAAATGGTAGACATTTAAATCACAGATTTTTTAACAAAAGAACGGCTTTTGCTGAAAAGAAACATGCTACAAAAAAAGCAGCATGTATCAAATACATCCGATGGAAGTTTTTCAAAGCTCTTTCTGGTGAGCTTGACACATCTCTCTGCTCCACAACAGTTGAATTGCAACAGAGTCTTTGGATATGTCAAGACATTGCTTGACTGTAAGATGGCATTTTTGTTGATAGCAGCTCACTAATGAGAACAGTATCTGAACACACGAAGGGACCTTTGAATGATGCTCCAGGCCCCTGGAGAAAAAAAATTTAAAAAAAGGATAGCTGGCTTAAAGGGAATTTTCAATATACAGTTGGAAACTAAAATTCATCACAAAAGCTTTCCAATTTCTCCAGCTGAAGATTTGCAAATGAATACCTTTACCTTTTATACAGAATAAAATGATACAGAAATACAGAAAAATATTGTCTACCTGACTGGTTCCACCTCAGTTTGTGACAGCTTTTAGTGTTCACAAGAAGACTATATCCTCTTGTACGTAGTGTTGGCCAAACATCACAGCTGTTTTGGACTAGCACTTTCATGCAGCCAAGCATTTATCTGCAGCCATATTATTCATGTCTTGAAAAAATTAGGAATTAATGAATGGGCCTGCACATCTATGAGCAGTCTGTGTTGCTTTTCAAGATTTTCTGTTACAGGAGGATACTTCCCATCGGCTCAGTATGGCATTAGGCCACACAAACTGTCCTGGCTGACCTCACGCTGTTAGAGAGCTCCATCTAAGCAAACAGGTTGGCAAGCTCAGGATTGAAGTGTGTTTCTACCAAAGGTATAAACAAAGGTACACCAACAACTGCAGAGATTCCTGTACAGTAAATGAAAGCCTTTGGTATAAATGGGATTTGGTTGCTTAGAGAGACCTGTCCATTAAAATAGTATAGAGGTGATTTGTAAACACAATTTTCTTCCTTTCTGTGGTGCCCAACTCCAAAGCAATGGAATTTCCTAAGAGATGAGAACAGAGAATCACTCTTACTTTGAAGAAATATTGCAAAGAAGATTCCATTAATATTTGTGCAACTTTTTTATTTCATAATTATAAAGAGCATGATAGAGAACGAAACTCCTCAACCATTGGATAAGGATTGGGTGGTTGGCAGTAAATAGAAATAATTAGAATAAAAAGCTAGGATGAAGAGGTATTTCTACTTTTAAAAAGAAGATAGTACAGGCTGGTGTAACCAAATATCCTATTATAAGTTTGGTGTTTTGTTACTAGCAATGTATGATATTCTTAACGTAAATTTTCAGCTGTGCAGCCCAATTACATACATTACACTGAGCAAAAACCATGACATTCCCACTCCATAAAGAGTAACAGTCATTTTTCTTGTCCATTTAGCAGTCACTCACAGGCCACATTCATGGATAAATCAAGCAGTTCTACAGGAGACTGAGGCAAAATCAGAAGATTGGCATTTCTGGATTTGATTAATGATTAAATATACCACAATTAAATTGCTAAATGATAAATATTTTGCCTACATTTATTTTTTCTTGGCACTTCTTTCTGTTTCATAACTGCCTATGTGGAGCACTAGCTGTCCTCCTTCAGCAACACACCTTTAGAGCATCCTTAAATCCATCTGTGTATAGTCTGGGAAAGTGAAATCTCAGCAGCATTAAACTTCCACTCAGAGCTCTCCACTGAGCCTCAGCTTGCCGGCCTGTTTGCTTAGATGGAGCCCTCTAATAGCAACAGCTCAGCATAAGAGCCTGTAAGGCACACCAGCAGCACAACCTACTGCCAACGCATGCCTTGTCTTGCCCTGTGGATGGAGGCAGATTTAGGAGTGAGTCTTTTCTGTTCTACAGAGCCTATGACACCACCACACTGTCCTTCATTACCACCAAATCTACAGAGGAGCTATTTCTTCAGCCATGATCTCTAGAAGCAAATGCACTGAGGGCTGTACCTTCAATTCTGCATTTTTTTAATTCCTCTAATGTTCATTTCATCACCCAATGCCTAATGTCTTTTTTCCTAGGTCTGACTCTCAACTTGTTCTTTTGCCAAAGAAATGTACAACAAATACTTTCAGTTCTGAAAAGGTAAGAAATGATGTTCTAACTATGTAGACTTCAAAGTGTCTGAGCCCTTTATTTCACAAAGAGTATTCTACTTGTGACTGAAGCCCAACAGACTGTGCCCAGTTCAACCCAATGACAGCCAAAACCCCCTTCTGTACCTCAGTTAGAAGATAGTTGTCAGATGAAATTGCATCAGCTGCACGAAGGCAATGACTCATACAGTAGCAGTAAACTGAAGGACATGTGCACCTTGATTTCAAAGACTCTTTTTCAGGTTATGATCCTTTTTATTTCTGAGTCAGGAGTAGGGGGGGGGGGTGTCCCTGACAAAGTGTGTGCTAACTTATCCTACTCAGCTGGATATTAGAAAGCACCGGGAAGAAATAATCAAGGTCTTGGCTCTATTGGAAGACTAACAACTTATAATTTCCTTCTCTTTTTAAGTTCATGTGCAAGGAAAATAGCTTTTACACCCAGATTTGAAAATTACTGATTTAATAGCATTTTACTTTCCATATATTTTCATTCATTCATATTAAATTGTTTGTGGCATGAGGAACCTCATCAGTACATGTCTCTCCCATCATATATCTCTGACCTAAGTATTTGCTTAAAGGACAAAAACTCCTATAAGCTTAGAGAGATTTAAAATCTTTTCAGAGAATATAAAATCAATTTTCTTAGTAATTCCTGGTTTCTCCTGCTAAAATTTTCATCACTGTTTCAAAATGCCTTGATCTGGAGATAGGCTGTGAAGTTGTCATTTTCCACTGGCTTTTATTTTTAATTCAATAGGAATCAAGGTGGCTTACGTCTGTGTAGAAAAACTGCAGTGTAGTAAAAGCAACAGGAAGGTCTGTTGAGATCTTCCTTTACTCACATTGATGAGAAAGGCAAAATTTTACAGAAATGAAAAGAAATGGAATCCAAAAAATATGAACAAATATGGTCACCTTCCACTTAACCAGTTCATATTTCTCATGATCTCAGAAGATATGGTTTTTCATTTATCTTTTCTTTTCTTTTTTTTTCTTTTCCTTTTCTTTTCTTTTCTTTGAGGAGTGGAAGCTAACATTTTGAGAGGGTTTACAATGACTAACCAAATGCTGCAGTTTCTTATCCTAGATGTTCTAAGAACTCTGTATCTCTATTAGCTAAAGAGATCACAGAGTAGTTGTGGAAGAATGATAAAACTTATGTTTTTCTCCCTCAGTTTTCAGGCACCTGGAAACAGTAACAGGTTTTCCCCTAATACATAGCATTTTCAAATATTTTTCCAGGTGTTTGGAGTTGTTTTTCTATTTCTCTGACACAAAATGAGAGAATGCTACTTGGCAATATGGTAATAATTTTAAGAGCAGAAGATCTGGTCTTTTCATTTCTACTTGAAAATTATGGGCAGGCTGTTTCCTGTTACCCTCAGAGTCCAGCTCCTTCAATCCACTTCTGGAAAGAAACAAACTATACCAAATATCCAAAATGAAGGCTTGTCACAATTAACTAACATCAGGATCAAAAGCCTACAGCCAAAAATCCCCTTCTCCCCCTTAACATTTGTAAATCTCACATTGTATATTGGCACAGTAGAATTTCTGTAAATAAGGTGATTATACTGATTGATATTGCCCTGTAGCAATAATCTTAAAAGCTCAGCCAATACAGGTAGACTTCAAAATCATATAATTAAGAATGATATTATGACTGCAGTACCACCAATAATGAGGTAGAGCCATTCCAGATACACTCCCTGAGGACTTTGAAATCTGAAAGGAAACAATAGGAAACAGCTCAGGGAAGGAAGAGAAGCAAGTTTGTGAAAGTAATGATGACAGTATTTGAATGATTTTATTAGAGTTTATTAGATATCAGTTGTGACTGATAAGCTGCTGAATTCTATAGGCTTTGCTACTTCCTTTACGATGCATGCTAACAATTTAGTAATAAACCAGAACTGCTGCAATCGCTGTATTAGAAATTGAATTTACATGAGAAAGAGGAAAATACGGTATTTTTAGACAATACTCAAAACCTAAACTGAGTAACTAAGCACTATTTTAAAAACCTCCTCCCCAGAGAAATGTGTTTTGTGGATGGCAAGGAGTAAACGGAAAAACAAGGTCCAATACACACATTAAACTCACAACTGCAAGTACAATTACTATTTTGTGTTACAGAAACATCAGTACTGATTATTATTTTTTCTAAAATTGTCAAACAATCACAATTTACTCTTACCATTTATAAATTCTCAAAACATGAATTTGGAAATATTTTACCTCAATTTTCAAACTCTGCAGATTGACAGATGAATGAAAGTAGGCTAGCATTACAGGATTGTGAACTGTACTCTTCTGGATGCCCAACTTGTCCAAAGAATAATGGCAGTATGGAGAGCTAGATGCTGAAGTCCTTAAAAACACTGGCTGTGTTACCCTCTAAGCAGTCCAGCTTGAAGCTGGTGGCCCTCATCTCACTCTGCTGCCACAACTCACGCTGGAATCACTCGTTCTTTCCATCAACACTAAAGGAGCCCCTGTGTTTTTAAAATCCTTCCTCTCTGTGATATTTACCACTAGATCACACATATTTATGACATTTATTTGGTGAGGTTAACCTGTTTTGCCACATGGTTATTGTCTGTACCTACTACAGGAGGGTAGTTCCTACTGATCTAGTATCAGGTACTAAAGCTCCAAAGGTAGATCACAGAACTTTTTGCTGACACTTGATAGCTGGGGGATTTCACAGTTTTAACAATATCGGAAAAGAGAGTGTTAGACCTGAGATATGAGAAGCACTGGAGAACAGTATCACCTTATTCAAAACCTTCGGGTTATTTTTTTTTCCTTATTTGAACTCAGATCCTTAGAGGATGATAAGTGATCTGTGAAATGCACAGTAACAATTCCATGGATGTATACCTGAATACCTCAGCTCTGCCTGCACCCATCTATGAATGGAGCCTCTGCTCATAAATCAGCTGTGTTGACTGTAATAAGCATAAACTAGGTCAAGCTAAAAATGCCCAAAGAAAGAAAAAACAGCATTAGCAAGTGAAAGACATTTCATAATCTCGTGCCTTAGAAGAAAATAATTTGAGTAATTAATTTTAAGAGAAAGGCTAACATTTATTCACCATCTCTCTTTCTTTTTTTTTTTTTTTTTTTTTTTTTTTTTTTTTTTTTTTTTTTTGTTCTGCTGATATTAGAATCAGAGAATCATTATGGTTGGAAAAGACCTCCAAGATGATCAAATCCAATCTTCAACCAAATGTCACCATGTTCACTAGGCTGTATTGCAAAGTGCCACGTCTACTCATTTCTGTAACATTTCCAGGGATACACCTGCGGTGACTATACCACTTCCCTGGAAAACCTGCTCCAATGATTCACCATTAACGCCATTTTCCCTTGTCCTGTCACTTGTTACCTTGGAGAAGAGGCTGACCCTCACCTTACCACCTCCTTTCAGGAGCTTTAGAAGCTCACTGCTTCTAAAATGTCTAAGTTGGCTATTAAATATTTCAATGTCTTCTTTGTGTATCACTAACAGGATGATTAGGAGGCAATGCATAGTGGGAAGGGACTATGATATCTGATTATATTTTTGAAATTCAAATGCAAATTTTTCTAACTCTTCAGGCAACTATATATACTGTCACAGTTGTAATTTGGTGAGGCAGCTCTTGCCTGTCACATTTAATTATCTTGCTTTACAGGGAGTTTTCCACATATATGTAATGGATCCCATACACTTCATGGGAAGTTTTATGGAGATAAATATTGCAAATGCACTGAAACATCTGACTTTAATAAACTGCCTACATGCTATTTCAATTCAAGTAAGGTACTAACAAGATTATCGTGTACTTAGTACTCAGTTCCAGTTCCTATTCCACAGGCAGTTCTATTCATGGGTATCTTCACTGATGGTACAGCCCTGTTGCATCTTCACAAGAGGAAGAATTTTCTGGACTGCAAAATGCCCACAGATGGTACAGCATCAGTGAAGTAAAACAAAAGTAAGCACAACCATAAATAGGTGGCAAGGAAGATTCTGTCCCACCCTACATAAATGACGGCAGGACACAGCAGGGTTTCCATCGCACTGACTAGTGCTAGCAGAAGGTTAATGGGGCACCCCAGAGCCACCAGAACCCTTCTGCACAGATACTGCTTGCAGCCTGTGGGACAGTCTTTACCTGGGGGATTGCACCTGTCCCTGAGGTAAAAGGGAGATGCTTTCACTCCATTCCCAGGGACCTTGAAATTAAGTGTTTTCCTTCCCTGTCACCCATGAAAAGGTAAATGGTTTTGTTCACCGCTCAAACTATTGGCCAGGTTGCCCTCCAGGAACACTGTGTGTTTAATTCCAGGCTGGCAATTCTGCCTGGGGAGATCTGCTGGAGCAGCATGGCAGAGCAGTGACTCTGAAAAGGTTATGCTGCCCAGTTTTCCCTGCAGATAGGGCTTCCCTAACACAGCAGTGTGCCTCCAAAGTGCTTGCAGCACAGCAAGGAAAATATCCTGTTACTTCGCAGATATAGGTTTCCTCTGGCTGCTGTTGCTCCATACATCTAGGCATTTACTGTGTAGTACAGCTTGTCTCAGTGTAACCAGAAAACTCCTCTACCATGTTTGTATTTTTTATTTGTTTTTTATTGCAGAGCTTAGAAGGGATCTTCAAGTCTATACACTAAGATCTCATTAATATTTGTGATATTTCATTTTCCAAAACTGGCCAATACTTGTTATCCTATACTCTTTGTCTAACAAGCTATTGTTACTTCATGCTCTTTACAGAAAATCTTTCTCTGTAGAAAGAAAAACATTTCAATTAATTCCTTTATGGAGCTGAGCTTTGACACTTCCTTCTCTTAAAACCTTTATCAAATCCATGTCATTCTTGCAGATAGACAGAAGTACTCTCCCACCTTTAAAAGATCATCTTCCCTTTTCTTCTTCCCTTTCCACACCTAAAGACACTTATGAATACATGACTACCTTTCCTGTGTTTCCCAATCACGTGGCAAAAAGGTCATCTAAGCCTTTTTACTATTAGCAAGATAGCTGCCTACAAATAGCAAGATACCTATGTTTTGTAAAGAAAAAAGAAGAAAAAAGAAAGCCAAATAAAAGGGGGGGAAAAAGCGCCAAACCCCGAAAGGTTGCTTTTATGAACAGATTGAATATATTCTGTTATCTGCCACTTTTCCACTTCAGAAAATTAGTAACAATGGCTTATGTGTAGGCCTCTCCTCCATAGTAATAGAAACAAAACTTCAAAACTTCCCGCAGGGCCCAGTTCTGAGGCGGGGTTGCTGCTGACAGCATCTCTTGCCACCAGCAGTTGGTCTGTCTACACACAGGCTGTCCTAAAGATAAGGACTCAAGCACTGAGAGGCAAAGAGGCAAAAGACCAAAAAAAAACCTCCAGATCCTCATATGTGAGAGGGTATTACCGGATCAGGCTCGGAACGTTATACATCCAAAATGTGTGAAGCAACAAAAGCCCAACGGTGAGTCATTCCCGTTCTGCATCAGCTTGCTTTTAAATTGCTCCCTGTGGAATTTAACAGACATAATAGAAAATAAAAGAATTGAAAAATGGGAACTATTTCCACATAGTGAGTTTTTCCCACAGTGGATACAATTTGAATTGCTAATTCACTGACAGATGTGCAACCACAGACTCTGTGACAGCCATCCTCTTCTTATGGTACTTGATAATTTCTTATTGTGACACACTGAGTATGCTAAAAGATTATATTTAGCCAAGGTTGGAGAGTTTCCATTTTTGTATTTAATTAAAGAATCCTTAGAAATGGATAAACTGAAACCTATGCGGCATAACATTTTAAATAATTTAAAAGAGTAACCTTTTGAGAGAAATTTTATTTATGAAAACATTAAAAGTGAACTCCTGTCTCTGATAAAGCTTGTGGGAGTTCTTCCTTGCTTTCACATTCTCCAGAGATTTTCTTTTCTATTTAAAAAAATCTACCAGAAGTTTTTAGTATATCTACCTCTAGTTTTTAGTGCAACTCTACCTCAGTCACACAAGATAAACCTAATTCCACAGTGCAATAACAGACAATACAGAAAGAATATGCAGGAAAACTGTCAGTAGGCAATACACTGTCAATTGCTAAAAAAAACAACCAAAACTAACCAGAACATAATAACTTGTACATACGAAGTATAAAAACTGGAAAAGGTAAGAAAATTAATGATAAAAATACCAATTTTGGAAAAACTGGAGCATTCTATGATCTATGTTATCCTAATTGGAAGCTATCTTATCATATCTGAAATAAGTCTCCAGCAAATAGCAATTATACCAACGTAAATAGCTATTATAGCAACTTTAGTAGCAGTGTGATTTTCAAAACACAACAAAACAAAGTTTTGGCACTTTGAATTGAAAAGCCTAAAAACCAATGGTAAATTAGGAAAACCACTTGGGATTCAGAGAAAACCTGGGCCAAGCACTGCCTATGTGGTCATCGTTGGTCCACAGCAGAGAGGTTACCTCTGAGTAGCTGGACGTGAGCTCTCATGCCAGAAATGGTTTCCTCTGGCAATGCACTCACACACTCCATGCTCATCTAGCAAGATTTTCTACAAGGCTGCTTACACTTTCCAAATCTACCTATATTTCAAAATTAATTGTGAATTTTACTTGGTGAACACAGATTACTTCTCTTTTGAAGAAGAAATATGTGTTTTAATGAAATGTAATTTAAAATAAACCTGATGAACGTTAGGCTCACCTGGCAGGAAGCAACCAGCACCTGTAAAGTCATACAAGAGTTATTACTCAGTCTCACTATCATTCTCCTCTGTGAAGTACTACCAACACATAGTAGTATGACAGTAAAACAGCTGATTTTTGTGGGCCTCTGTTACACAGCAATCTTTTCCAAAATGTATAACAGGGCTTTGCTTTTTTAATCTTTCAGTCTCTCTCTTCTTGAGTAGTAGAACAGATTTTGAACAAAACAGTACCTGCTGAAATGTCTGAATAGTTACAAATGGATATTTTGATTATTTGTACTCATTGTTCAACATTTGACATTACTTATTTTCACAGTTTATATTCCCAAGCACACACACAAGACTGTGTGACTACATAAGATGACAAGTGCTTTCTGTGCCGCACACAAAAGTGAACATTAATGCCTCTTTCAAAAACCTTTTTGAAATGTCCCTTGAAACCCAGTAACAAGTCAGACTGAGTGAAAAACAAGCAAAACTCACACCTTTGAAGAGGGAAGTCCCTGTTAAGGGGCTGAGCATCTCCCTCCCTGCCTTTCCATCTGTCAGTGTCGACTCTCAGCCTCCAAGAGCCACAGCCCACACCACTGCTTCCAGCACCAGCAGGAACAAAGCACATGAGAGTTAGGCTCTTCATGATGCTGAAAGATGTGGCACTGGAGACCTGCTGTCCCTCGCAGCTGGCACCTGGATTCACCGCTCCTGTGGTACTTCTTAGCAGGTAGCTTTGAACCCAGTGCCTAAAACAGGAAAATTTCTTCTTTCTTCCTCAGAGCTCTTGCCTTGAGACCTAAAGCCTTGATAGATGAGGTACAGATGTTGCCTTATGGCAATTACCTTACGGGTAAATTCTCAGCTTGTAGCCAAAGACTTTAGGAATTTAGGGGCTTTTGAATCCCTTTTCTTTCTCAGCATACTTAAAGCCCAGCAGCTCCTACTGAAACTAAGCAGGACCCACTTTTTCAGAGCAATCAAATAGTTTGTAGCAGTGCTATCTGTTTTAATTTCCCAAGATTTCTCGGTAAAATTTCCTAAAAATTTATTGAGGAATCTTGGGAACCTTTACAGGAGAAAATTAGTTGCCAATATTCCTTCCTGAGTATACTTTAATGAGAATATAAATTTTTATTTCCTAATTGGATGAAGGAATTAGCAGTGTCACTTTGTGCACTGTGAAATAAAGCTTAAATATTCTCCTAGAAAAAGGCAGTAAGGCAACTCAAGGTCACATGTTATATTAAAAACACCACTATATATCTGTCATAATTACTGATGACAGATTTCCCATACAACCAATCTTGTTAGACTATCATTACATTTGAAAAGTAGCTATATTTTTTAACATCTGGAGTCAACCTGTACCTGGGTAGCCAGGATCATCCCTGCATCTCTGAGGAGCTCTGCAAGTCCACACGCTTTATTTAAGACACCAACATGAAACACTGCTTAAAGTGGAACTAAAGGTTGATATGAGCTTTACTTCTGTGCTGCTATCAGACTGAAAACATCCCTCCTGTTCCGTATACTTTGCATTAAGCAATTTGTCAACATTCTTCAAGGAAACTACTCTTCATCTGGTTTCTCTAAAAGTTGCATCACTTGAAACTAGATTAAATTTGTACAACTTTCTCATGTGGCCTTTAAATCTGTATCTACCCATTTCAATAAGAGTTACACCTATTAGATGATGCTGCTTTGGTACTAAGTACAAATTATATCTTACTACCTGTCAACTCCATGGAGAATGCAGAAGGTCTGGCCATGCATTTCCAGCAGTCTACTAAAGACCTGCATTTCCATTCTTTATGTCTGCACAACCTCATGGTCCTTATTAACTGTTCTCTTTACGCCACAGAAATTGTGTTCCATGTATATACTTTTTCTTCTGTCAAGTTATTCAGTCAAGTTATTTTAAACGATATCTTCTTGTGCCAGGTTTACAAAGGCATTACTCGCCTTACAGTCCAGATGAATGCAGACAAGGGCAAGCAGATAGCTAACCTGCCCACGCTCTTCTGATAATGCCTCCAAGTGCCTACTTGTATCAATCTGGCCTATGCTCTGGTTAGCTCACCAAATTCCCTCTTAGCCAGCTGACTTCATATTTTCCATGCTCTATCTACTCCTTTCTGATGGAGTAATTACTCCAGAGAGCTGTAATTACTGTATTTGAAGAGTTACGAATTTGTTGTGAGCAGCTTCTGTATTTTGATAACTATTATTCCTTGCCTTACTTGCTTACCTCCTTTTTAAGCACAAACACATATTTCCAGGGGTATTTTTTACTGTATTTGGGTATTTCTGTACTTTTTGAAGGATTTAAATTAGATTACTTTTGCTGTTAGGGTCTTTTTAAAAGTACTTTTACCCTAAAAAATTCCCTTTCATGGTTTATAGTCTTGATTTTAAGTTTCAATACAATTGTTCCTATGAGAATACCTTGTATAAGATAATAAGAAGGAACTGAAACTATGAAAATAATAATTATAAAAAAAAGGATTCCCAGCACTGTAGCAGATGATGTTCTTCAAAGCCTTTCTCTGACATGGGATGTCTTACACTATGTGCCAGCACAACTGAAAAGCAACATATGACAGGGAGTTCGTCATCCCTCACCACAAAATGCTGGACTGCTTATTTTTTATTTTTACAAGTTAGCATTGTAAAGATAATGAAAATAATAAAACAGGTTAAAGGAGCGTTACACAGGCTCTGGTATTTTTTTGTGATACAAGACTTCCTAGAAAAGTATTATCCAGCACAATGTTCCCTCACCCAGAAAGTGGTAGCTGAACCACTGCCTCCCTGTCCTTCACAACCAGTTGCAATTTCACAAGCCTAGCCCTTTGGCAAAGACAAATTCAGGTGTCAGCTCCATGGAGGATTCACTTGCATCTCTCTGTGGAAAACTGAAGGACAACACTCCCTAAACTGGTTGAGTTGCCTGAAGAAGTTTGTTATGGTAGTTCGGAGCCAGCGAGCCACTTTGCCCTGCTGAGGAGCAGTTTGCAGCATAGGGCAAGGAGACCAACATGACAAGCCTGATGCCTCGGATACTGTCACAGGTCCAGTAAGGAAACTGGATGAGTGATGCCATTCCCAAACAAACATTTGTGGTGTACAGTGCACAAACAAGCCTAGGTTGCATTCAGAGAAACATTTCCACAATTATCTCCATAGTTACCCATGGGACTGGACAAAAGACTCATTGAACAATGACATAAAAAACCAAAAAGCTGAAAAAGACTACAACAGAATATTCTCACACCTAGATCACCTCTAAAACACAGGCTTACGGAATACCTACTAATACAGGCTATACCACATGGAAGGTTAACACAAAACCTTTCTGTGGATTAGCTGCAGTGACTATTTTCAATCTGGCAAGGGAATGTTCTTTAGCTTCTTTTCTTTCTCTCCCCCATCTCTTAATGCCTTTGCTATTGTCATGGCAAATTTCTAAATTTGCTTGCATTCTGCAGTTAGGTAACACCAGATTTTGGAACTCTGTTTTTCTGAGTATATTTATAATCCTGATCACCAGGCAAAATTTGATATTAAATGATGTTAAAATTACGAGATACGAATATCTGAAATTCTAGAAATGTAGGTAGTGAGGAGGCAGAACCGGTCTCCATGCAACACAGTGAAAAGTAGCACCATTACCCAGATGACACTATAGTCTCAGTCAGGTCAGGAAATTTCATCAGAACCATGATTTTATTTTCCCATATATATTTTCAAATCCCTCTTTAGTGCTAGCTTGCGGCAGGTAAACGCATAAACATTAATGAATAAAAGGTCACCCTGCATGATGTACAATTAGTGTATTATTATGTCATAGGTATTTTCCAATTATTTCAGTATTAGCTTGTGCAAGGAGAGGAAATCAGCAGTACCAAGCCAATCTTTCAGGATTCCATATACAGACGGCAGTACAAGAGAAGATCGAGGGATCAGCCCTCTGGGGGTCCCCCTCAGACAACAATATATAAACTGTTGTTGTCTTGACAGTAACGAAAACGAGACAGGGAAGGTACAGATCTTCAGGCTACATGTGGTGACTAATAAATCAGATGTTGTGAAGTCTGGTTTACTTCAGGAAGGTGAATTTAATGAAAACTTGCGCCTGGCAGGAGGTTCTGCAGCTCACAGAGTATGGGGAAAACACACTTCTGAAGAAACGACACAAAAAGCCACTATCCAGCCTTGGCAAATTGACTCAAAAGAGACAATTGATGTATTCTGACAAAAAGGATGGAAGAAAATAAGTACGGTTGCCTCTGGATCCTAGCATTTTTAGAACTAATTCCTTCCAAAGGAAGGGCTGTTTGTGCCCAATTTAGGGCATTTGGAAGTTTCTTCTTCATGTTACATTTTATGAGCAGAGTTTAATCACTTTCAAAATCAAAATATGGTATCATCTTACTACAATAACCTGTTACTTGCTTTGCCTATTCTGAAGAAAGCCTGATTTTTATTTTGTGAAAATTAAACTTCACTGTACTTACCAGAGGTTATCAGATCAGGATGGTGAAAATAGTTAATATACTCAGTTGCACAGCCCTCTCTTCACCATCCCTCTTCTCAAAAAGCAAGTTATTCTTCCTTCTCTCTCCTGCCTCACAGAAAAGAAACAAAAACTTGGAACAACCAAAAGTTTGGCTTATTTGTTCACAGTGTAAAAAAAAAGCTTTCCAATAAAAGCATGCAAGATAGCATTGTAAACAAACATCATCTTGGCAAAAGAAGATGCTGAAAGCCACCATTAAAAGTTTCAGCAACCAAAAAAATTCATTAGCATGACTGGTGTATGTAACTTTTTCTGTTACTTTGTGGCAGCAAAATTGTTTTGTTTATGGATAATGTCCAATGACATTCGAATTCTAGAGCTACAAAAAATCCACAGAAAGTGCAGTAAAAGACCTGAGCAAAACTTACCTTTTGTCAGGTAAAGTTCTCTGAAAAAAGGTGGTTTTCTTTTGCAAAATAATGAGAATTTCCCTGATGTCCTGAGGGGACATCAGGACTGTAGTCCTGAAACCTGAAGTTTCAGCTTCCTGGTCAAAAGGTTTCTCCCATCCCATTCACATCTATCTGGAAAAGATATGCTATCCTGCTCTGAACGGCTGTGATTAGGGCACTTCTGTGAGGGAGGCAGAGAGAGCAACTGAACTCATGATGAATGAATATCATTCATAAAGTTTCAGAAGTTGCTGAATTCCAGAACTTCTTTTACTTTGTTTTCATAAAGAATGGAGAAAATAGAATTTGATGTCAGTGTTTAATTGTAGGTCAAATGGAATATTTGTCTAAGTAGATAATTTTATTTTATTTTTTTACAGTATGAACAGAGAGGAGAAACTTTCTTTTTGGATTCAAGCTACAATTTTGTTTCCTTTCTGTGAAGCTGGAGAGATAAAGAGCAACTTCTTCTTTGGGAAGGGGGGCGGTGAAGGGAGGAACTGTCCAAATAGGTAAATTCACTGTTTTCACAACCCTGATCTGATCACCTCTGCCAAAGGAATTGCTGCAGGATGATGGGCTGATGCCTACGCTAACTTTTCTATTCCCCTTGGCTCACCTCTACAGGACCCCAGCCCTGAGGTGGGGGATCTCTGCAGCTTCACAGACAGATGCTTACCCTCTGTTGGGTGGGAAGGCCACCTTTTCAGAGAGGGCAGCTCTGGGGCACTTGGTCTTTTATGCCATGGGTATGGTGGGGCCAAACCTCCTGCATCATCACACACTTGAGACACACTGAATCAGCAGACCTCAGAAGCAGCTGGAGCCCAAACCCCCACACAGTGTCAAGGCTGGGTTTGGGCTCCAGCTTAAGCACAGAACTAATATAAAGGATAGGTATATCTGCAGGATCTTCAAAATCTCAAATATTTGGATCTCATGTGTTACCAACTAAAGTATAACCATACCATACCTTGGCCTGGGCAGAAGAGTTGAGTTAAAATATTTCTGCCCTGTGTTGCTCATTCCCACCCTCATGCCATAGGTTGCTGCTCCCTCAGATGTGTTAATACAATATTTTACCTTTTTCAGAAATTTACAGTAAATTAGATCACTAAAAATCTGTATTAAAACCAATCTTTTGGAGAGGAAAAAAGGTATTTGTAGGAAAAATCTTACAAGTACATACATCTAAAATGCAAGAAAAGCCCTTCTCCAAACAGCACCAAACACAAAGTATGGCATTCTTTTTGAAGTAAAGACCACTTATGTTGCTAGAATGTGCAAGTCACTTGCCCAATTAAAATAACACGGGCTTTCTTTCAAAATATTCCTGTCACAGACTAGTCATAGAAATGTTTTGCAGATTGTTTATGCAAACTAAAAGTAGAAGTTTCTTAGTTTTAATACAAACTGTAGTGATAGTTGTGAAAGGAACTGCTGTTGCTAGTCCTCAATATTGCTGTTTAAATGTCCCACTTACACACTACCCAGGACATCTTTCTCAAGTTTTCAACTTCTCATTTAGTGAAGTACACTTCTGTTCTTGCAATTAACTAAGTAACAGGCAAAAACTGAACCACAAACCTTGTACTGACTCAGACTCCAAAAAGAGTTTACCAGCAACAGAATAAATACCAGGAGAATACTGCAAATTATGATTTCAGCACAGGAATACCTCAAGCTTTGATTGGCATCCTAGGAACCAGAAGCAAGCTTACATTTTGGGGGGAGAGAAAGTTAAAAAAAAAAAAGTAACTCCCACGAACTTTTATCAGTTGTTCAAATTATTAAGGTGAACAGTGTGAAGTACTGCAGGGGATAGACATCCCAGATGGACATCCAGAAAAGAGTAAGGTTTAGTGATGCTGAACACAACCATTACCAGCCACTCACGTCCCGGATAAACTGTGGGAAAACAAAACCCAATTCAAAACTGATCGCGGGAAAACTCGAATCTCAGCCTTTCTCTCATCCCATAAACTGGACCTTCCTTAGCCAAAGGTGGAAAGTCATGCCTAGCAAGGCAAAGCTTCACGCCCTTCTCTGCTCCTCGCTGCTTGGGGTCCCGTGCCCGAGCAGCACCCCAGCAAATGAGAGGGGTGTCACCCTACACACGCACGGCTGCCCCCGCCCCCCTCCCCTCTGACTCTGCTCCACGGTGCGGAGCAAAGGCGGCGCGACAGCCAAGCCGCTCTTCCCTCGGCTCCCGGGGCGCGGCGCGGGATGCTCACCCGGCGATTGCGGTCGGCCTCCCGCACCTCCTCCTCCCCGGGGCCTTGGCGGATGAGCGCCTTCAGCACGATGCTGTTGTTGGTGCAGCAGGCTCGGAAGAGGCTGAGCGCCTCGGGGCTGTCGCGCTCGTCCCCGTCCTGGGACCAGGTGTCATCGTCGTCGTCATCCAGCCCCAGCGGTGGGTAGAAGGAGTCGTCCGAGGCGATGCTGCAGGTGTCAGGCAGCTCGGAGAAGTCCTCGTACTCCTCGCAGTCCTCCTCCTCCTCCTCCTCCTCCTCCTCCTCCTCGCCCGGCTCCTCGGCGGCAGCCCCCTCCGTGCCCTGCTCGGGGCTGCTCTCCGCCTCGGCGCCGGGCATCTCCTCCGCCGCCGCCGGCGCGGGGCAGACCCTCTCCCCGGCCAGCTGGTCCCCATGCCCCGACAGCAGCACCATGTCGGGCCCGGGGCCGGGGCGCGGGAGCTCCCCTCCGCCCCGAGGGGCGCCCTGCCCAGCGGCCAGCGGCTCCGCGGCCTCGGGGCGCTGCCCGGGGGCTGCTCACGGCGCCCCGCAGCCCCCGCCCCGCCCGCCGAGCGCTGCCCCGCCGGGAGCCGCCGCTCTTCCCCGCGGCGGGCGAGGGGTTCCGCTGTCCCCGCTCACGCAAGTGTCAGCCCCCTCCCGCGGGTGGCCCCGCAGCAGCCCGGCGGGTTCCCGGGCCGGGACATGCCACTGCCTGCGGAGGGGCTTCCCTGGGGGCCGGTCCGGGCTCGCTCAGCGCCGCCGGCCCGGCCCAGGGGAGCTGCCACCGCCGCGGAGAGCGGGGAGAGGCTGCGGCAGGCAGGGCGGCTCTGGGGAGCGCAGGCAGTTGTCAAAGTGCCGGCCCGTAATCCGCTCAGCATCGCAGTGAGGAGGCTGGGGCTCGGGCGGAGTGGCAGGGGCGCGGTGTCGGGGCGGTGTGCGGGGGGAGCAGGCAGCTGCTCCCTGCGGGCGCCGAGCTGCAGCCACAGGTAGGGGACCGGCGCGTCCTGAGCACCCCTGGGCTCCTCATCCTCAGTCCAGCGGCGTGCCGCGCTGCTGGGCGGGGGCTGCGCCGAGAGGTGGCCCGCGGCGAGCCCACCCGCGGCTGGGAGAGGCAGGGAGTGGAACCCGCGGCGTGAGAGGCAGCGGCTTCCGCTGGTCTTTCAGCGTGATCCCGAGAGCCGCGATTGCAGCGCGAAAACTTTTCAGGAATACAGCTAGCCCGTGTGGAATTCTTCTTTTGAAATAAATACTGAAACTGAGGAGAACGATCGCACAGAATTCCCATGCTTTGAAGCAGAGCTTTAAAAGCAAGTAATTAAATCAGCCCTGACAGTTTACCAGCTGTAGAGATGGCAGGCACTTAATTTTTATGGAAGGCATTTGGAGATTAGATTGTGAAGAATAATGCATGTATAAATTGAGTTCCTGCTTTATCACAGTTCCTCTAAAATCTTTTCTCCCTTTCAAATGCCATGGAATAACACTGCCTTCTGGCAAGGAAACACTGGGGAGGAGCCCTTTGGCCAACCATATAGGATATTTTCTTTCTTCAACAGCTCTTTGAAGTGAACCTCGTATATCTGACATCCTTCGGCAGGTGAATGTTCAGGGACTGAGTCCATGCCTGATGGACAGGAGAGAAATAAGCTGGTATTTCTGCACAAGGTGAGACAGTGTATGATCCATGCTTTTTACATGAAAAGGTTTGAATGAAAAATAAAACATAACTAAGTAAAGGGGCCTGAATAGTAGGTGTTTACAGTCTTTCAAGAAAATATTGTGTAAACCAGACATGATGGGTGATACAAAGCCCAGCAGCAGTTTCTTGCTGATTCTTAACTGGTGGGGTTATCCCAGAGCCCATCAGGAGGATATCTGTAATCAGAATTAGTATTAAATAGCTCCTGGATTGGCTGCTTCTGCAAAGGAGCTAAACTGGGAAAGAAGGAGATTAAACTATTCTCTCACCTCCAAACACCTCTGAGATCATAGCTGATGTACATTACCAGCTATACTCGTATTAATGCCATCTGTCTTCCATTATTTCCTTTGGTAAAGAAAGGCCCTTACTCCAATACTGCTGTATGTGTCTGTTCCCAAACGAAATGCTTCTGAGTTGGCTTTACCTGCAGCATGACAGCTCCACACGATTCACTTCTTACACTTGTTGCCTATCCATTTCTTAAGTATTTGCATTCACAGAGTTAAAGGGCTCCATTCATTTAACTTCTTGTTTCCAGCTCAGTTAGTGTGGCCAATGAACTGCTCAAAAGAATGTTATCTCTTAGAATAGCACTTGTATTTTGGAAGAACTTAATTTTTGCTTGAGACTCTGAAGCTGGCAGGGAGCATTGGAATTGTTCTCAGCCTGAACTCACTGTAAAAGCCAAGAAAGACTTTTGGCTCTAGTAATTTCAAATAGCAGGAAAAAAACCCCACAAAATAATTCTAACTATTTTTTTAAAATATATGGAATTTTTAGTAAAGATGCAGGGACCAGCAACTTTGAACAGGAAAAAAAAAAAACAAACCCCACCAAAAAAACAACACTGAAAAAACTTAGTGCTAACTAGAGGGAAACCACACTTATTTCAATACAGGAAAAAAGTTTGATTCTGAAAAGTCATCTTTTTTTGTGTTCAGAGTTTACCTTACCATCTTATTAATGAATTAATGTTTTCTCCCACAGCTGTAGTGGTTCTGTGGGGATCTCAGAGATGAAAACTTGTTTCTCTTACCTGAGCTTGACACTTTCATCTTTTCTCTCAAAGAATAGTGCTATATTTCTTGAGCTTTCAAAGCAGGGTGTCTGGCTGGTACAGAGCAGACACAGTGTTTCCTATTGAACTTTTCACTTTTACAACTGCTATTGAGAATACTTCAAATTATTGAATCTCTGTGCAGCTTGACAATAAGCTGCCACATAAAGGTGCACCTAATTGGACATAAACAGTTACATGACTCCTTAAGATGCTAATGCAACCATTTATCTTGTCACACAGAGGCTCCCACCAAGGCTACTCTGCTTGGGCACGGTTATAGATGTAAAACAGATGATGCCTGGTTTCTTGGTTGTTTCAGTGACACAGCTTGTACGTGACGAGCAGGGTTTCTGTAATTTGTGCTTCTGGGAGTAAATCAAATTAAAAGAATGTGAGGAAAGGCCATACAGTAAGTCTGCAAATGCTTTCATATTATATATGTTAAAAAAAAGCTGTTTTCATGGCATTAGTAGGAGGACAGCCTCAGCCTTTCATCTAGAAAAAAAACCTATTTAATGTAATTGAAGTTAAATGCTGCTATTTATAAAATTTAGTAATAAAAGCAAAGAAATAAACACTATCATCTCAAAGCAAATACCCCAGAACTATTAGTCATTATCATAATCTGTATCCCATCAAAATTTATTGCTAGGAATTACCAAGGCAGGAAATTAAAATACCCAGAGCAGATACCACCTGTCCTTATGCAGACAAAGCTTCCCTTGAAGAAATAGATTTTTGGAATGGCTATAGCATGGGATTGCCCCCATTTTGCCTCATTAAGGCTTGTAAGCCATTCTGTTTATAAATAATTCTGAAATTGAGATTTAATGAGATTCATGTGCAATAGTAAAGATAATAGTAAGATAAATAGCAAGACTCAATGACTGTTATGTGTCCTTCTCACATTCAACAATTTAACCTAAGGAAAAAATTCACAGCAGACTGAAAGTTATTGCCAGTATTCTTAAAAAAATGAAATCTAATCAGAATAAAAGCATGGTTTCCAAAATAAAATAAAATATGTTCAGCTTTGGTTGTTTACATTGTTTAAGGTGTCTGAAATTTCTGAATAACGAGAAGCCTGTTTACATTTTATTTTTACCCATCTGACATCTATGCACTCACTTCTGAAATTCTGAGCATACTTCTCTCTTTCTTAGTTCATCTGCCTGTAAAAATCTACCAGACAAGAATCTGAGACTGAGTTAGCATTTGTTGGTAAGGCATTTAGGCTGCTTAGGTACCTTCCTGGTGTATTCCCACAAACTGGCAACTTAAGCAGTTTCAGTGCTTTGAGGGTTTTACAAACTCTTGCTTGCACATCAGGCAGGTTTTTCTGCAGCCATTTGGCTCCTCATCCATTGCTTTGTAGGTTTGTGCTGGGAGCAGGTGAATGGATGGAGTAGCATATCCTTGCCTGGCAGTACCTGCAGTGGTAGCAATACCAGAGTATTAAACCCTCACTTCCTTAGTTCCCCTCTCTATTGAACACGTTGTAAAAACTATTTTCAAGATGCACAGAAGCTGTTGCTGTGGATGCTGGAACCTCTCTTTCATGGCACTTCCACCAGCACCACCAAAGGAAATGTTCAGATCACAAGGAAACCTCTCTCGAGCAATCTGTCTATCTTTACACACAGGAGAGGACCAGAAACCTCCAAAAGACCAGGGTGGGGAGTGGGTTTTTTGGTGTGACGCAAGTCAGCATCACCCCAGCACTAACCTGGTCCATGCCAAGGGGCATGTTTTCCATGGAGGAAAACGTGGACACTGAGGGAAACAATGTTCTAAAAGAGATGGAGTATTGCATTTAACTAACAGCATCTTTTGGATCTCTGGAGACAGACTTTCAGCGTTACTGCCTGCAAGTCTTGCACTGATCCTCAAGACAGACTGGTTGCAGCTTCAAAAACTGGCTGCTTGAAGTCAGTCTCAAGACAATATTTAGGCACGTATATAAGCAAACTGGTTTCTGGAGTTGCTGAGTTCTTGGCAGGGCTAGCAGACTAATAAATCCAACCCCATGTTTATTATGCCAAATAATGTACTTTTGATTTGGATGATCAGGCTAGCTGCTGTGAGGCATCAAAGTGCAATTAACCTAGTCAAAAAACATCAGGTGGTGTACCTCTGGCAAGGTACTTGTAAAGAAGGCATTCAAGGTAAAGAGTTAATTTGAAGAAATGACTGAGGAAACATTTCCTCTCAATTACAGAGAGACAAGGAGAGAGAGTTTGCTTTCATATTTACTCTATTAGTGGGGATGGAGGGGTGGGGTGGGGAGAGATTCAGCAGAGTCTTGATAGGACTGTCCAACTTTAAAAGTTCTTTGGAAGGAGCAGGGCTGGAGCCTCAGTTTTCCTAAGACCTTGATGTGAAATCCTACTTGATCTGAAAAGTAACATCTGCTAAGGAGCTATGGGTGGAAGTTGCAATATGCTTCCTAGAAACCAAAGGCTTGAGCTGAATGATGAGAGCAGAGCCTGAGAATAAGAAATATTAGCAATCACATTGCTAAATGTTAGTACTTTCTCACTTGCTGGTATTTTCCAGCTCAGTCAGATTAAATGTTGTTTAAAGCATCTGTAATACCAGCCCATTGGTATTTCTGTGCAGTTAGTACAATGAAGGGACATAAGTATAAAATTGTAATACTAATTAATTTAATTTCATTTACTAGCTGTGACCGAAAATAATTGATGTTCTGCTTTTAATATGAACTTGTATTTTGTTTCTACTGAAATCCAAAGCATGGACCTTTCTAGAAAAAATATACTTCCTCAAGGCACTGGCTTGTATCTAGCTGATCTTGGCTTAGCTTATAGTCAAACCTTGCAAGCTCCGCCAGTGCTGAGCTCCCTGAGGACAGCAGTGGTTGGTAGCAGGTAGGTCTCTCAAGGTAAATTGTGCTAGTTCTGATCAGGTAGGGCAGTTCCCTGATAGCAAGGAGCATGTGGAAGATGTGCACCTACCACACAAGCACTAGTCAGTGGGGCTCAGCTTCATTGGAGGAAGTCTGGACATTACCTAACTCTTTTTGAATTATTTCCTCAAGACTGTAAGGAACAACAGTTGTAGCATTAGTAAGGCACATCAAATATACTAATAGTCTGCTTTCATGTGTGGTTTGATATTTTTGAACATGGTAGGTAAAAGACTGACAATGGAGGAGCCAGTGCAAGTGCAGAGGGAAGAGATGGATGGTGTTCAAGGTCCCACAGAGATGCTCAGTTCAAATATATGCTACTGTAGAATATTTTGATGGTGAAGGCTTTTCAATAATTCTTGAGCATGGAACTTTTGTTTTCATATTTCTCCTAATTTCTGCCTTAGGGGATTTCTTGGGAGAAAACTGTTGAAAATTTGTTATTGTCCAGATGTTGCCTTATTAAAATACTGAGGAAACCCAGAACTTTGCATAAAATCTTTGTCTGGGAGTCTGCTGTCTCTGAAGAGTGGATTATAAAAATCATCTCTTCAAAATACTTCCTTTTTCTTTTTATTTTGCATATTATTTTTTGAAATGCTACACAACCACACAATAATGTGGAAACAATTCTATCTTGAAAGGTCAATGAATTTCTTTTTCATTGGATAAAGGCTAACGAAGATTGAGGGCAGGAGAGAAAAATGTTTCTCAAATGATAAGATTAATTTTCTTTTTCTGTATTTTGATATCTTTTACCAAAATACCACAATACTAGAAATTAATACATGTATGAAAATTATTAGGGAAAATAATCCCATATATATTCCATTACTAGATTATAATTATTAGATCATTGAGGTGTGTGGGGTGATGGAATTAGTGTGTGTGTGAATTCATTTGTGACCGGTTATCTTATTTTTACACTCCATTATAGCAGAAGATTCCCCACACACATGTGTGAAAATGTGTCACTCAGTTGGGTATCTAGAATAAATAAGTAATGTTTATACCAAAATTGTTTGTTCCTCTCTAAAGGAATTACTTTCCACATACAGTGGATAACCATGCATTTGCTTCACATTTTCCTAAAGTTCTTCCTCTTCCTTTATTGTGAAATTATGTGACCAAAAGTAGGCTGATTTGATGCTGGTATGAATAAGCCTGCTGATACCATTCCATATGGAGAAAGCGTGTGTCATGTCTCCTCTGACACTTCTGATCAGTTCACTCCTCTTCTACAGATTTCCTGCATGACTGTGGGAGCTTTGAGCCTTTCCTTCCCTGAGGTTTTGCTCCTGAATGACAATAATGGTACATCTCTCTACTCCTGGGATATTTGACACCTAAGGACATTGCCATTTGATAGAGGTTCTGATGCTATTTGACTTCAAGTCATGGAAGCACCCTAGGTACATGTCCATCTATCCTTACTGTTGCCCCACATCAGCAAATAGTAAAGAAGTCAGCGATAAATTCATTCTAATTTTAATCTTTCCGCCAAACCCTAGAGAAAGCCTTAATATGTGACCTAGTTTCTATTTCTGAAATATTATGGTTTTAATCCTCTTTCTGTTTCAGTTTTGTCTAATTCAAACTGGGGGTTGGACATGCTATCTAATGCAATCCAGTACTGGAGAAATATTGATATAAAAGCAGAAACAGAAACAATTTCACAGAGTAAAGAAATAAAAGGGGAAATCTAGAAGTTGCTGTCATAATTTATTATTATATACCACTCTCCTATGAGAATTTGGAGTGCTTTAGAATATATCTTGCACTGAATGACATGTTTCAGCAAAATATCTCACCTCATGCTGAAAAGGTGAATGTCATAACCATTTTATAGATGCTGAAATTGTATTGCAGACTTCTCAAATCCAGCAGAGCATTGTACAATATAATGTCAAACATACAGATGTCTTATTTTGGCATTACTCAAATGCTTTAAATGACTCATGGTTTAAATGGCTTATCCATACGTATATAATCAGGTAAATGAGGAATGGGATATGGTTTCTCACTGGAACCACTAGAGAAATCCATCTGAATACATGTGGCGTAGCTCCATCAAGGGCTACAAGAGGCAATCTTGAAACTAGTTCTCTTTTCAGAACATAATGAATGCTGGCCAGAAAATTATAAGTAGCACTTAAGGACAAACACAGTTAATATATTCAGCATACTGGATTTTTCTCCACATATTTCTTCTACACTCTTAAATATGAACCAGGACGCTAAGACACAAAGTGGTCTCCAGAAAGGCCATGTGGATGCAAATCCACTTTGTTGCTTTAGTACAGGATTTCAGAGTTTGTATTTGTTTCTCCATACAGTACCAAAATAATTAGACCCTATATTTGGAAATGTGATTCCTTGTATGTGCAATGAATCATGCTCAGAGGATTTCTAGTTTTTCCTCTCACACCTCTTCCTGAGATAATTGGTCTTTCTGGTGTCAACTGGTGTTTACCAGAATATGCAATCATATGAATAACCAAAGGCTTGTATTGAAAGAAAAATATGCTTACATATTCAGGAAAGGCCTTGTGCACGTATTTAAGCGATTTAAAGAATTAGTGCCCTCATAAGATGTGTATGGTTCGAAAACATTTCAGAAACTCACAGAATAATTGATGGGCTATTATTGTTTTCATAGTGTGTGCATTATCTATTAGGTTTCCTTGTCTTTAAGGGGATCATACTCATTTACATCTTTGCAGAAATGCAGTGTTCTTCAAGGAGATTATTATTTTCCTGAAATCATTTAAATTGCCATACTGGCAGGTTAAAATAAACAGATGTTTATCTCAGTGGTTCTCTTGTTTCTCAGTGTTTTCATAATGCGATTTTCACAAATCACAAACATCATGGGACTCATCCTAGGAGATGTTCAAGTGAAAGCAGATTATCTGTAAAATATTCCTCTTTAGAAAGCATACCTCCCACATGATCATTATTTAAGCAATTTTAAATATCCTACTCACTCTGTTTCATCCCTTTTTATCAGAATTCTTACGTTTTAAGAAAATATATTTCCATTAATTTGCTACAGAAGGAGTTAGGGGAGTAATTCAGTAGATAACACTTATTAGACTTTTGTGGTAAATTCTATGCAGTTCTATTGGTTTCAATTCTGTTACTATTTATACTCCTCTCTATGGATATAGTGTATTAAGCTGAAGAGCTGTACCTGTTCAAAGCATGTTATGCTATAGAAGGCAAGTACAGAGGGTCCTTCTGACCCCCTTTACAGTTCTAGTTAACAGGTAATACCAAGTGGAGAAGGCAATGTCTCCTTCCTGCACTGTTCTCATTGCCTGTATTTTCTTTACAACTCTAAATGAAGTGCATTACTGATTCAGTAAAGGAAATAGATGTTTCCGTGTGGTTGTATTTTCTTTGGAAACATCCTATGAGTCTAGCGTGACTTCCTTTGGATTGTTTCATGCATATCCAGCAAGAAGAAAGTCCTTTAACTTCCTCTGTAAGAAAGGCAGCATCAAGGGATAATGTTTCCATAGCCAAACTTCTTCAGAAGCAGCAATTAATAATCAGAAGACACTGAGAGAGGTAAATATTGTTATCTCTGCTTTTCAGTTGGTGAAACTGAAATAAAGATATCAAGGTCAACGTCTTCCAATTTAAAATCTGTGGCTGGACTTCGATAGCTAAATTAATGACATGAATTGCAAATTTTTGAAACCTACGAAGTCAAAGGGACCGCACATTTTCAGGAATTCTGAAATCTGAACACTTATATATATGCCAGAATTGTTGTAACCAAATTAAACGTTCTTGCTTTAGTTATTAGGACAGTGTTAGATCATGGTCAAAGATATCTTGAATATATTATGTTTTAGAGGTTTGTCTTATGTTCAGCAGTAGATATCTGCATTTGCATTAGCCCCCTTTGTTTATTTGCACTTACGTAGTATCAAGATCTTAGGAGGAAATTTTTTCTTAAATATCTTGGTTGCTCTTAAAGTTAAGTTGTATTTAGATCTCTATGTTTTCTGTCACTACAGTCTATCTCACATTGATGAAGGAACTTGCACACTAAGTGAAGGAAAATGTATCATCTACTCTGTGGGTGGTTGTGGAAGAGATAAAAATAGGCACTTTCCTGATGAAGAAAGAAGAGGGAAGAAAGAGCATCTTCCTTTCCCAGAGGACAGTAGCAGGGAAGGGACAGGGCAAGATGAGGCAGATCTCTATAGGAGGGTTTGCATGCAATTCTTCTCCGCATCCACGCAGTCCTGTTTGAAAGGGATGCCAGGTGTGGTGGCAAGTGGTGATGTAGAGGATGAGCTGTATGGTGTGTTTTCCTTGCATATGAGTAATTTGTTAATGAAGTGCTGACCAGATGGAACCCCAATTGCATTGAACTAATGGATGGATTTTGTAGGACTCTTAAAAACTAGGGGGAAAAGGGGTAGTGAACTGTAAAACTTGAATGTTTTGGACTGATTGGCCCTTTTAGGTATCTCCCTCACATTAAGGCATGTGGCCAAAGCAGAATTTTTTCCCTTTTCAGTAGACATGGCACAGAAAATGCAGGTATGCTGTATGTATGTATGTATGTAACAGTAATCAGTGGTGGAAGGAGACAGGTGCTTTCTTCATCTTAGCACATGATCTGACTCCCCTTCATGCTGTATATTTCCTTTCCTGGCAGAGGAGTCAAGGACTCAAGGCAGGTATCTCCTTTTTCAGGAGATGCCACTGCCTGGAGGTGGCATGTCCTGCCTGGAGGCAGCATGTCCTGCCTGGAGGCAATGATCATGTTCTGACCCACACGTGGCAAATCGATAAGAGAAAACACAAGCTGTGGGCTGCTGCTGAGACAGATGATAACACTCCCATCAGAAGCCTGGAAACAGTATTTTGGCAGTCTGGGAAAGGTACACACTCTGCCTTAATTATGAACACAGTTAGTTATATTGCTCGTGAAAGTTTCATTATACCAGCTAGCATATTAACATTACAAGCAACATAATGAAGCATAATTGGTACAAGGGTTCAGCATGAACTAATTGATCTGGAAAAAATGTCATTTCAGAATACAAACAAGAAAAATAAACCTTGACACTCCTCAGAAATTTACAAGAGGAATTTTATTTACAAAATAGCAAGAGAGAATTGAGAACTTGCTAACAAGCTGATTTAAGTTTTTTGTTGATTGGTTTATAAAAATGGCATCTTGCTCATCACCTAGCAATGAGATTTACCACCAGGGACCTGTATATTGAGCTGTGTTTGATTAGAAACTGCTGAAAATGTTGTTTTGGGAATAAGAGGATACAACATGTTTAAAAAAGAAAGACTGTTGCTAATTTTTGTTGTAAAATTATTTATTATTCAAATAAGGTTACTGAGAGAGGAAAAGCCATTCTAGCTATAACAAAACTGTCAGCCCAGCTGTAAGATTTTGCTATGTGCTATGCTGTATGGCGTGCACTAAAGTTAAACTGCAATAGATAAGTTTTTGCCAATCAAATGTAGTGACATGACATTCAGTTTAAAAAATCCTTCTGCTGCACCTCTTTTCTGTTGTCAGCTAAATTAAAAATACCTCTGGAACTGTGATACCTATAAACCTTTCTGTGTGTTAGAACCAAAAGCAGCTCCTGGGTTTCAGTAAAAAAAAAAAAAGGGGGGGTTTTAGCTGGTAGTTGTGAAACATAATGAAATGCCTTTTTAAGAACTAAGAAATGTTGTAATTTAAATGAGAAACTGCTACAGCAATTTTTAAGACATTCAATTGTTTTTATGTGTACAAAGAACCACATCTTTTCTGTGGAGACAATCCTTTGCTGATACCACTGGGACAACTTCTGTAGCAAGATACAATAGTGTAAAATGGGCAGAGTCTTCGATAATGGATATATCTTGGATCAAATGCACATTTTCAGAAGGTATCACTGGTTTTATACCACACAAGGCACTCCTAAATATTTGAATAGCACAGTCAGAAGGCTCCTGACACTCACAAAATGAGCAGAGTGAGTGAGTTTTCCAGGTAATTGCACAGCCAGGAGACTGAGGAGTGAGGCCAGCGCCATCCCTCTGGGGACGAGGAGGAAGGCTGGGGGTTGGCCTGAGTGAGGGGGAGGGACCACGAGGAGTAAAACACATGCACGGCAGTGGGGGGAGGGGAGGGAGAGACACAACACCGGGCTGGTCTATGAGCATCCTCTTTATCTCCTGGAGTGACAGCAGTAGATGTTTACCAGGATTCAGGGTTCTTTCTAGTAGCATCCTCTGTGCTCTTCACCCCAGTTTGTTTATCTCTGCCTGGTAAATCCCTTGGCAGGTAAAACAAATCTATTAATAACAATTTAAACCACTTCAGCACTGCAAGAAACACAGAGCTGAGGCCTGTGAGAGCCAAATTCAATTCACACATAATTTCCCCATTTAAATGTTTTCGAGTGAGTCATTTTAGGGTGTGTGTGCCGAGTGCACTGGCACCAGTGCTGCAAGAGGTAGTGTTTCTCTTTCTGTCTGGTGGTGTGTCAGCTCAGCGCAGATGGTGCAAATCCCCAGCAGTGAATCACCAGGTTTCATGTAACGGGTGTGTTTGCTTCCTCCAGGGATGAAGGAAGAGCAGGTGGGATGGTCTCCTGAGCAAGGAGACCTCCTCAGCCCAGCACGGCAGCTCAAAACATACCAGGCAGGGGCTATCAGCAGTGTACACCTGCACTGTCAGCAGGGATTTGAGGGAAAATTAATTTTAACCTTTCATTAAGCCAATAGATAAAAAATAATGGCCAGTCTTCGCAAGCAAAGATTTGGGAAAGGTCATTGACCCTTCGAGCCTGTGCAGTGGATTTTTTAGGTGAGACCCAGCGTGCGCTGAACTGAACCCACCCTTTAATCCTGAGGTTCATCTGCCGGGGCCGAGCAAGCTTGGACAGTGGCAGTGAGGGTCTCAGAACGTAGGTTTGTTTAGAGTGACCTTCTCTTAGATGGATTGCCACACAGGGCTAACGAGCTCCATCTGCCCGGGGGGCTGGGAATGGAACCCGGGTCGCAGCGGTGAGAGTCCTGCACCCTAACCACTAGACCACCAGAGGCCCTAAGCCAATAGATATGTGCTGTATAAATTACATTTAGATATTACATCAGCATTTGAGCTAATTACAAACGTGGAGCAGGAGCACATCTCTCTGGTAGTAGCCCCCTGGTCTGGTTGGGAAGGAAGGCATGGTGCCAACAAAGGTTCCTCATTCCTCCTGGAGATCATGAGGACGATTACCTTCTGCATGTCATTACTGACAATGTGCCCAGGCTAGAGACTCTGAAATAGGGATTACCCCCCAGGTCCACATGGCCAGGGCAGCTGCTGACTTAATTGGAGGGTTACAGTGGAAGTTTTAGCAAAGGCTGATGTTGAAAGACACATTAAGGTGCTTGGAAATGCTTTGAGATCCACTGGGAGTAGCTTTTGAGAACAACATACATACTGTTGGGAAAACACACTGTGAATAATTGGAATAGGCCGTGGTCCTGAGCAACCGTCTTGGTTTCCAACAGTCTCATCATGTTCCCATTTTTTGCTGAAAGTCAGAGGTCTTGAAATCATCTTGTTATCTGTGAATCCCATTTCTAAACTAGAAAGATGAGTAAAAGTAATAGCAAGTCCGCTATTTTGCATGCCTGATAATTTTGAAGATAATCTGTTGATTTATGTTGCCACGTACAGGGATCTTTGAAAGTTTCAGTGTGGCGCTCCTTGAAATCTGTTAATCCACTGTCATACAGTCTTTAAAAATGTTGCAGAAACTGGGAGCAGTCCTCAAATTCATCACCTGTCTGAGCCAATTCCTCTGCAATCTGGGATACAGATCCCACTTTCCAGATGCTTACTGACGGTTACAGTGCAATAGTACTTCAATGACTTCACGTTTCAGCTATTAATTAGTAAAAACTCTGCCTAATTTGAAATTTTCACAGTTAGGAATCAATATTTTGGAAGTACACCTGACTGACAGCTCCAGTGAGGAACACATGTTTACATGTTAGTGGTACAACAGGCACTCAGTCCCTCACTGTATCACCCCATTATTCTGCTACATAGGCAGAATAATCTTTCAGAAATAACAGGAAATCCAGCCCATAACCCAAGAAGTTCTTGGGTACTTTTCTGCATCTACTTTTAATTCTATTTGCTGTATTAGAAGCTCTTCATACGTGGTTTAAGGACATAACAAAATGATTTCATACGAGCAGCCTTTCATTACTGGACAACAGGTTTTACTAGCTGTAGATCCTGCGCTGGACTGTAAGAGAGAAGTTTCTGTACTTCATGATCAATATCCATCTTTCCTTGACTGAGGTTCAGTCTCTTGGGTTCTGATGTAATTAACTCAGCTTAACGCTTTCCCATTATAAGGAACCCTGTTCTGTTACTTAAAAGTTCATCAAGTTTTAAATGCTTGTGCAAAATTGCTGGGATTTTAGGAAGACTGCTTCCATGAGTTTGTTGGGGTTTTTTTACCCTAATTTGATTTACTACATTCAAGAAGGGGAAAAAAAAAGAGAACAATCGTACTGTTCTGGAACATTAAAAAAACTCTGGAACATTAAAAAAACTCCGCTTTTTTTTTTTTAAAGTGGACTTTCTGTAAATATCATGATTAATGCTTTTTTTCCAACAGTGTCATTTTTCAGCCCTTTGAACCAAGCTGACTAGTGATCACTAGCTATGTGTTTCTGATTTTCAGAGGGCCTTGATTCCTTCTTTTCAAAGTCCTCTATCCTTTTTTCAAAAATACTAATAATTTACTACTGCAACTGAAGCATACCTATGCTGTAGAGAGAGAGAGTATCCTGGGAAATTCTTAAGAGAAATATGAAGGTAGATAGGCACATGTGTTAGGTATATAAATGCATTTAAATTGTTTGCTAAGAACTGGCAAAATTCAGGTCCTAAGCACCTCCAGTGATATGCTCTAAATTAGTGGAAACTCACAACTCTGTGCTTCATTTCCTTCAAAAAAGCTTTTTTTAAATTTTTTTCACAGTGTACCATTCTCTTATAAAAGTCAGATTTCTCCCACCATTCCTTTTTTATCTTTTTTTTTTAACCAGGAAATATGAAAGCTAAAGAGAGATGGGAAGTAAAACAGTTTCTGGACTAACTTAAAAAAATCTGAATTTCTGCCTGATCGCCTTCACTTTCAGCAAACTTCTGTTTTTACACTCCCCCTTTCAAAAATGTAGCTCAAAACATTTTTTTAACCATGATTCCTCATGTGCTTGGCATTCTGCTGCAGCCCCTGATGAGGCAGTGACATCTTATTGTTTTTTGTACCTGTGCTGTGTGCAGCACAGATGGGGCACCGCCGGGGCTCAGCTACTGTGGGACAGGCTAAGTAGGCTCTTATCCTCTGTGCAAAGCAGCTTCTTGGAGAGGAGGCAACGCAAGCACCACGCCTGCCATTATGTTACACAAGAATTTCTGAGACATCTGTGGTTTATGTAACAGTACCCAGCATCGAGGCAGCATTTCTCATCAGTAGATATTAAAATGCTCTTTAAAAAAAAAAAAAGAGGTCAGAGTTATCACCCTCAATTTAAATATTCTGTGTCGGACTTTGAAGAAAGAGCATTTTTCTCATGGTCAGGGCGGTGGTAAAAGACAAGGCAGCTTGTGCAAAGATTTAAAACACTTGAGCAATGTGCCTGAGTAAACAAGGCTTATCTATTTAGTACTTAAGACCTGTGGCTGAATCCAAAACATGCCTGAATTACCTCTGTGTAGGCTTGTGGTCATAAAATTAAATACTACTAATCACCTATCTGTCTCTGATGTGTTATATTTTGGGCTGCAGAACTAGCAGTCCCTATAGCTTGATTTGTTTAACACTTTTTGTACTAAGACCTTGTATTTAGTTGCATGTAGTTTATTTGTGTGTGCACAGCTGTGCAGGTTAGGATTTTCAAAGCTGTCTCAACAGCTTTATCTTTAAAGACAGATGATCTTTAAAAATCTTTTAGAAAAAGTGCTTCTGCAAAAACATATCAGCACAAATTCAAGTTTGGGGAAAAAATATGCTTAAGTATATCAAGGAGGAGTCTCAGTCTCCCCTGGCACTGGGCATAGGCTTTAAAGTTCCCATTGTTATTTCATGCCCCATTACCACAAGCCCTCTGCTTTGGTCCTGTGTCTGTAAAATGAAACAACAGCACTCTTTTTTGTAGTTCTTCTGTCTTTTGCCCTTTTTGCCTGCAAGCTCTCGAGACCAGAGTCTCTGTCTTAAACATACTGTCTGGCTTGTCTGGACCCCAGTGTTATTTCAAAAACTCACTGTAGCTTCACTGAAAGAAATTTATAGTAATATAATATTATTATAGGCTCTTTGATCAGCATTTTACAACATAATGGAATAAAAATATGTTTAGGAAGAGGAGTGTATCTCGTAGGAATGATCATTTGTTTGACCTTAATCTGTCATTGGCAAAGCTTTCAGGCTGCACTGTATTAGCAGATGGATAATGGGCTCCAGCTGAAATTACTTGCACAGTTAAGTAGTTTATTTTCTCATTTTCCTACAGTGAGAGTCTCTAAGAACAGAGCTGGCATATAAGCACTTACGTAGGTTCATGCATAAACATGTTTGCCTCATTGTTTGCACTGTTTGAGTGAGAAGCTGAGGTGCTGCCATCTCTTCTCCAGTGCTTTGCGCAAGAAACAAAAGCTGGAGCCAGGTCATCATTGTTGCTTTCCTTGGGGAGAGTGGGGAGCCCGGCACAAAAGTGCAGCACCTCAATTGGGACCCATTCCAAAGGACATGGGGAGGGAGGTTTTTCACCGACTTCACTGGATTTTGGATTGTCTTCAGGGTTTTTATCTTAGAATAGCTTGCAAAGCTTCTCTGTATTGAGCTTTTCAGTGATGTCTTTGTGCTGTGTAGAGAGAAAGTAATTAAAAGAGAAAATTTACCATAGCAGTAAACGAAATTAGAAAAATCATAAGATTCAGAGGAAATAGGATTCAGGGGATAAAACTGGAGAAAACAATAGAATGATCACTTATTTTGCATGCATACAATCTTATTGCCTATAACTTTTGTTAATATGTTAGGGAGAGCTCTTGTGAAGATTTTTATTAAAGTGTAAGCAACATGAGAAACAAAAATTATCAATTTGCTACTAATTACACAGCTTTTGATGATTTTGACATCTCTAGAAAGAAATTCCTCGCACCACAACGGGATCAAATTTGTAGTTTTTGTCAAGATGACTACTCCCCTAAATGCTTCAAATATTATTAGAGCAGAATTAAGTGAAGTGCAATTCCTGTCTGTGGACCAAAAATAGTCTCTCATTTGAACACAAAGATGTAGAGAGTTATTGATTATAAGTCAAAACAATGTAAGAAAGTTGTGCACAAAGAAAGGGGTGCATCCAAGGGTTTTGTTCAGGAATAATGCATATATTTATTCAGGAATGACATAAAGAAATTTCCATCTTATGAATAATAATACACATACTCAGTAAAGTAGTTACAGAAGTGTTATTGTTTTCATATGGTACAAAATTGTCATTTGAAGCTGGCTTCTTTCCTTAGCATATAAACCTGACATAATGTTACCAATGACATGGGGTCATTTTAATGAAACTTAATTGAAAGAAATTGAAAGGCAGGTTGGATTTGGAACTCCCATCTCAATTATATTCATTCTGCTTATATTAACCAGAGACAAAAGAAGTTGTCTAAACTATACTTTATTTCTAACAGAATCATGGGTAAATGACATTCAAAGAAAATGGAAAGCAAAAAGAAGAGCAGTTCCCCTGCTTAGAGTTGTAGAAACTGAACAGAAAAGGATTCTTTTTTACTTTTTTTTAAAAAATAAGGAAAAGTTTTAGCAACTAGTGTCACAGATTTTGGAGGTCAGATGGGGGTTTAGTGATACTCTAGCAAGTCCCTAGTGTGGTTAATTGCAGCAGCAGTATGGTCAGATATCCAGTTGTCAATTTAGAGGCAAGTAAAGATTTCTGGGAATAACTAAGTCCTGTGGATGTAGAGTAGAAAGAAGTAAGCTACGACATTAAGACACAAAGAAATAAAATGAACACTGAGTTAAAAAAGTATTGGGTCAGGAGCCACAGACATTTCAAAAAGAGGCACAAAGCTTTGACCAGTTTGGCATCCCTAAAAGAGTTGCTACCCCTCATGTGGCAAAGCCTGCAAATGTAGCAGCCAGCAGTCTTGCTTGTCCTGTGGCTTGCCCACACCTTTGCCAGTCAGAACCAGGAGGTGCAGGGCTGAATTACTCCAGCCCTGAAACAGCATGGTGCTGTGTGTGACCTAGTGAAATCTGCTAAATTGGATCTGGGAGTCAAGGCTAGAGCAGGAATTTAAAGACTTGGGAATTTGCTTTGAGGTTCAACTTTCTCTGCTTGCAAATACACGTTTTAGTGAGGGCAGGGCATCTCTGGCATTTCTGCTACTGCCACACAGCACACACAAATCAGCTCCAATGACAGGTGTGGAAAAACTTTCTAGATTGCTTGTGGCTACACATGATTGATAATAGAGCAGAGGCAGATGGGATACTTTTTATTTAACTTAAGGGAAGCAAACAGCATAGGCTATGTCAGCATTACATATACACTGTGATAGGAGCAGGTCTGCTACCTAAACGCTGGTGAGCTCTGTAAATTCATGTTGCATGAAGCTTAGCATGACATGTAGACACAGGGCCCACAGCATACCTGTACCCTTCTGACACAGCTGCTGGGAGGGAGATGGGATGCCCTGTATCCACAAGGGCACCTTGTGACAGTTGTATGGGCTCCAGCTGCAGTCAGTGAAGTCTTGTAGAGGAAGTCAGTGGAGAATAAGTGTGACTGCTTTCCACCAACAGTATTAGATGGATCCTACACCTGACCCAGATATAGGAACTGCACCCAAAATTAAGGAGCAAAACCCCTACCTACCTTGTTAGCAGCTGGCTCTGCTGATGCTGCAGACCTCAATGGCACAAAAGAAGAATAATTACGTATTTCTTGCACAAGTTATTTGGACACTGCTGTTGGTCTGAACCATTCAGGATTTGTATAAGGGTGAGGAGAAAAAGTGCTACAGGTTATACATGGGAACTGTGAGTTCCTATAGAGAATAAGGAAGAAAAAGTAAGATTGGTGTAACTAGATATTCCCTGTACAGGCACATGGAATTTAATTTTTTTTAAAAAGGTAATTTTTTTAATCTTCTAGCAATCTTGTAGTGTGAAATCTGTTGTTCCAGTGTAAACAGTTATATTCTTGGTTCAGTTGCTGAATCAGGTGTGAAATAATGAAGTTTATTTGTTTTAGGCTAAAATGTGGGAATGACAAAATTACTTGTAAAAAGTATATGAAACTGCATTTTTGTTGGACTTAAAATTTATAGGCAGCATTTTTTCTAGTTCCAAAGAGTCCCTGGACTTTGCATAAATCAGCAAGCACTGGCATTTTCTTAATGTCACTAACAACATTTTGGCCAAGAGGGTCTTAGCTGACTTGGTTCACTACAGAATTGCACATGGCATATCCTGAGGGGAATTACTGCATTACTGTATTTGTTTACATTACTCTTTAAGCTGTCATCCCCAGCAAGTGTAACTGGCTGCCCTGTGAAACAAGACCTTTTATTACCGTCTTTCCTAATGCTTAATCAAAGAATAATTCTCTGGGATGTTTGTTATATATGGAGTAAACCAAATATTTCCTTTTCAGTGAGGTATATAAAGTTACCATTGTCAAATACCGAATGATAAAAGACAGAGTTTACCCAAATGCACTGTATGGGGGCAAAAACTGAAGAAAACTGACATAGATCTGATGCAATGCTGTTGAGGTTACTATATGACAAATCTAGTGAAGAACGTATTATTCCAGGCCCTTACAGAATTATTTGAGCCAATGGGCCAGCTAAAAAAGTTAAAATCTCTTTCCAGGAGAAAGAAGGTCACAACAAGTATTGGATAACAATTCTGCTGTGACTCAAGTGATGGTGATGGATAAAGCCAAGGTTAATGTAACCTAGCTGAACCCACATCTACTGATGTATACTGGAGGGGGGTCTGGTAACACTGCTACCCACCATATGCTCTCTGGAGAAGAAGCAGAGTGTGCTTACTGTAACAGTTGTACATCTTTATCACAGCACCCAGACAGGTTGACTGCTTCTGTGTCAGTATTCAGTGCTTTTGGGATAGAAAGACAGCAAAAAGTGCTCCCGCAGAGTGAGAGGAAAATATCTCAAAATATCTAAATTGCTTGTGAACCAGAGTAGGACTTGTGGGCATAGACCACTTCAGGAGTATTGTGAACCTGTACCCAGGTATCTGTCCTCCTACCAGCAGGGCAGTTAAGGCACAACTCTCAATGTGAGCAGCATTTTAGGACAGTGACAGGATTTTAAATACTCCACCTTAATTATTTTCTTCCAATGAATGTGTATTGACCTCTTTCTTCTGAAAAGGTCAGTCTCTGCCTGACTGGAGGGGTTTGCTGTTACACAATGTGTGGTATCTTTTGGCACACTGTAATTCTAAGGTTTCTTCCCTGCACAGGCTGCTTTAAGGTGAGTCTGTGTTAGTCCTGATATCCCATTGGTCTCAGAGTAGTGTCATTAGAGGGCTCAACATAATAAAATGCACTAAGAGCCAAGAGATGTAAAAAACTAAGTATCTGACATCTGTGCAAGGCTTCAATGCATAGGATCTGTGCTTTCCATGCTTCATAGATGTTAATTATTTGTCTGGCAAAAATATCATCTCAAATGGCATGTTCCCCAGGATGTTAAAATGCTCTCCTGTTCAATAGGGTTACTGATTCCTTTTACCATTTTGAAAAGTTACATCGGTTTTCACTGGAAAATAAGGCAGTAATAGAGGTGACAGAACAGCTCATTAGTCCAGGGACTGTGACCCATGACTCAGCTTCCATAGGCAGAGAAAGTGGAAGAGACAGTAAAAATTGAGGAGGTGGGTCAGAGGAAATGGAAAGGCATTTCTTTTAAATCCAGGTGGTAACCCAATTCTTCATGTAAGAGTTGTGTGATTTATAAAAGACATAGCCTTACAGAATTTTTTGGCAAACAAGTAACAGGGATGGTTTTTGAGTTCTGCTTTTGATTGATTGTTGGGTTTTTTCCTTTATCATTTAATCAAAAAGAAAGTTGTTGCAGAACAAATAAGCAAACCATGACTTTTATTAGGCTGACACCAATGCAAAGAAAGAGGGCAAGTTTGTGTTTAGATGCTGATACAGACAGGTTGGATCAGTGGAGAGGTCAGTACAGCACTTGTTGGTCTTTCTTTAAAACGTCTAAACCTAGTCGCCTGATTTTTCTCTTTAACTCTTCAACAAATGTACAACAGTTGAAAAACTTTGGAGGAAAGGCAAGTCTTCCCATAACTTGAACTATTCATCTGCAGTAGTAGAACTTATGGCATAAGGAGGTGAAGCCTGGTGGATAGCACTTGGTACGAAGAGGAGAAATTTGCCTTGAATTGTGCTCCAAATAAAAGTAATGCAGTCTCTGGAATGCTGGTGTAACATGGTCTTTCCCCTAATTAGCTACTTAGATTAAAAAAAAAAACCCGAAACAATTCTAGAGCATGCACAATTTAAACATGCTTCAGGAGTATTAAAAAACTGTGTGTTAATTAGTAGTCTAGGTACATACAGAATTTTTTCCACAGAATCATTTAGGTTGGAAGAGAGCTCTAAGATTGAGTCCAACTGTTAACCCAGCACTTCAAAGTCCACCACTAAAACATGTCTCCAAGCACCACATTTACACATTTTTTGGACATTTCCAGGGACGGTGATTTAAGCACTGCCCTGGGCAGCCTGTTGCAATGCCGACCACCCTATCTGTGAATACATTTTTTCCTAATGTCCAATCTAAACCTCCCCTGGTGCAACTTGAGGCCATTTCTTCTTATCCTGTCACTTGTTACTTGGGAGAAGAGGCTGCCTCCCATCTGGCTACAACCTCCTTTCAGGCAGTTGTAGAGAGTGATAAGGTTTCTTCTTACTTCTAGACTAAACAACCCCAGCTCCCTCAGCTGCTCCTTGTAAAACTTGTGCTCTAGTCCCAAGTTCCAGCCAAAAAGAGGTAAGTGACTCATGGTCCCGCTATCTGCTTCTTTTTCTGAATCCTCCGGCATTTGTGCTCCTTTGCTACGAGTGTCCTGCCTTGAGTAGCAGAGGAAGAGCTTAGCCTCAGCATTCTCATGTCCTTCATGCCCTCTCAGGATCTTCTCTCTCTCAGCTGGAGAGCCTCTTATGAAGAGGGGCTGGGGATGGTACTAATCTGACACTAGGGAGTTTGCAGAAGACCTCAGAGGAGCAGTAATCCATGACCCTTCCAAAGTACTTGTATCCCTTCAAGCAACAGACTGAAACCTGTGTGTAGAAGCAGAAAAGGTGCACCGAAAAAGAAAAGGTGTAGTCAGTTCATCGCATCTTGTCTCTGCCACTCCTTTCTCCGCAGGGGAAGGACACTTCACACTCTTTCCCTGGCCCAGTATGGCTCTGTTACATGGGGTGCAGTCCCTCAGGAACATGTCAGGAACAAGCTGTGCCTGCATGGGTCCCCCACAGGGTCACAAGTCCTACCAGCAAACCTGCTCCAGTGTGAGCTCTTGTCTCCATGCCTCCACAGGCCCTGCAAGGACCTTGATCCACCACGGGCTTCCCACTGGGCCCTCCTTCAGGCATCCACCTATTCTGGCATGGGATCCTCTATGGGCTGCAGGTGGATCTCTGCTCCCCCATGGAACTCCATGGGCTGCAGGGGCACAGCTGCCTCACCATGGGCTGCATCACAGCCTGCAGGGTGATCTCTGCCTCAGCAACTGGAGCACCTCCTTCCCCTCCTTCCTCACTGACCTTGGTGTTTGCAGGGCTGTTCCTCTCACATATTCCCGCTCCTTTCTTTGGCTGCTGTTGCCAAGGGTTTCCCACCTTACCCTGTTTAACTAATTACCCCAGAGATGCTACCACTGTCATTGGTGGGCTTGGTCTGGGCCAGCAGTGGGTCCATCTTGGAGCTGGCTGGCATTGGCTCTGTCGGACATGGAGGAAGCTTCTGGCAGAAGCTCACAGAAGCCATTCCTGTGGGATCCCCCTTTCCTGCACTATCACCAAAACCTTGCCATGCAAACCCAGTACATGGTGTTTCTACCAATAGAATTTTTTTAAATTGGATTCTAACAATGATGGGATTTCTCCATGGTGTCCTTTACATGTTTTAGTTAAGTAAGCATAATAAAAATCAAACAAATGCTGACATGTATAAACAATGAATCTTTTTTCAACTCTGTTTTCCAAATTCAGTACTGATGATTCAGTATTAACCTGGTCATCAAAGCCTCCCATGAAGAAGTAAAAAAACGTTTTTTTGAAAATACTTGTCAAATAATCTTAAAACACTACACAGAGGAAAAAAAACACATATACACAGCTATGGTCCTTTGTTTCTTGGTAGAACACCTGGAATGTGAAGGGCAATGGTTTTTCTAATAGAAGAACACGCTATGGGATAAGTCTTTCCCAAGCAATTATGTTCTTTCACAGTAATGCTTTCTTGAAAGATAATCTGATGAAATTCCTTTGGTCAGGAGTCTATTTTTAATTAAATACCCTAAGGATAGCTCTTTTAGAGCTATTTAACTCACTTGGTTTTAATGACTGTCAGTAAACCCTGAGTAATTCCATGGTCAAAGAAACGGAATTTGTGACTAAATCCTAACATCCCAGCCTGAATCTATGGTTTGGCAGAGGGGTTTGAAGGGAGTTAGGGAGTCTCTCTCTGCTGCACAGACCTCTGGAGGCTGGGAAAGTACCTAGGTGTTTGGTATAGGACACTTTCAGATGGACCACTGGCCTGATGCCACACAGCTATTCTGATGCCTCTATGCTTAAACTCCCTAGATTTTCACCTACTGCATACTCAGCCATCTTTTGGGTCCCCAACATAATGAGAGCTCAAACATGCTCTCCAGAAATGTTTATGCCCAGCTCTGATGATGAGCACTCAAACATACCAGGGAGACCAATCAGTGATTTAGGCTGATTACGTCTCAAATACAAAGGGGGCCTGAAATTTGTGCATATATATATATATATTAGACTTACACATACATACATATAAAAACACATTTACATATATAGACATAATAAATTTGAAGGTTATTCTCACAGATTAAATGCATACTTGGATGTAGCCAACAGACCCTGCATTCTGCTTCAGGAGCTTCTGGACCTCCCAGGGACAAGGTCCAGGATCATTGGGTACACCTGGAACCCTCTGAGAAATTGGAGGGTGCCTGCTGCTACCAGGCAAGAATAAAGGAAGGAAAGCCACCAAATGTGGGCTCAAGGAAGCTCTAGCATCTTCTAACGAGCATGATCAGCTGCCCTTGACCCAGAGAGGCTGTAACCTTTGTGGCAGCTGCCTGTTATTTGGGCAGATAAGGCACCCTTCAGCCAGTGCTCAGGAAAGGACTATATAAGAGTCCTGGCTCAAAGCACAGCTCCCAGAGGCAGCAGTTTCTGTAGCAGAGCATAAGACAGGGAGCCTTGGTTGTGTTTGTATTGTTGTGACAGCCTCACTTATGGTAGTGATGTGTTTAGGGCAGACTGCCTAACAGTTGTTAGAGTAGCTGTCCCTGCTAGGGCAGTGGCTTCATGTAGACTGAGTTCTGGATAGCAGATGAAGCCTTCCAAATCCTGGGCTGCAGGGAGTACCTGAAGATTTGCTCAGATGCCCGAGTGGTGGCCTGCTGTCCTCCCAGATGTGTGCCATCTTGGAAGAACTATGCTGCCAAGTGGACAGGTTACAGGTGGAAGTGAGGAGGTTGTGCAGCATCAGAGGTGACAAAAAGAAAGATAGATGAGATGCAATGTGTGGACAACCCTAGACCCCAACTGCAGCAGAGACGCAGGCAGTGTCCAGCACTAATACCGAGGTTAAGTGCAGTTACTGGAGAATGGGAAGGATGGAAGTTCATGACTTCTAGCACTGAGAAAAAGGCTTCTGCCCCACCTGAGGGCTTACAACTGAGAAATACATTCACTGTCCTCAAAGCTGTAGAGGAGTCAGATATGCCTTCAAGCAAATGATCTGATCCACCTGACCCTAAACCATGCAAGACCACCAGGAAGAAATGGTGAGTCTATGTGAACATGCTGGAGGGGACAGAGGCACCCATCTGTTGATCTAACCTTCATCTAGAAAGGTCTGCTACCTGTCCCATGACTGGGGATACTGTGGAGGGAGTGCTGAAACACCTCCAACCCTCTGACCACTATCCTCTGCAGGTCAAGAGAGATGATTCTTCCCCTCTGCTCAGCACTGATGAGGCCACATCTAGAACACTGTTGGTCTTGGGCTCCTAAGTACAGCAGAGAAGAGACATAGTAATATTGGAGACAATCCAGGTAATGTCCAGCTACAGAGATGATGGGCTAGAGTATCTCATAAAAGAGGAAAGGCTGAGTGAACTGGGACTCTTCAGCCTGGAGATGAGAAAGCTCAGGGATGATCTTATTAATATATTTATATAAATACCTGAAGGAAGGGTGCTAGGAAGATGAAGTTGGACACTTTTCAGTGGTGCCTGGTGAGAGGGTCAGAGGCAAAGGCCACAAACTGAAACACAGGAGGTTCTCTCTGAAGATCAGGAAACATACTTTAACTATGAGGGTGGCTGAGTGCTGGCATAGGTTGCCCAGAGTGGTGCTGGAGTTCCTGGAGATATTCAAAAGCTGCCTGAAAATGTCCTAGGCACCTGGATCTAGATTACCCTGTCTTTATTATGGTGGGGGAAGGTTGGATGAGATTATCTTCAGAGGTCCCTTTCAATCTCAACCCTTCTCTGATTTTTCTTGTTACTGCCACAGGGCTTTCTGATGGCAAGACTAGAAATGTATTAAAGTTTGCTGTGATATTTCACATTTTGACTTCACTTCAAATTTTTCACTGCATCAGAAAAATAAATTTGCAGAGTGCTACCTTGAAACAATAATGAGAATATGCTCATTACAGATGGAGCTGTCTGAGCCCACTAATTGTACAGAGAAGAGTATGTCTGAAAAACAGTCTTCAGAGTATTTAAAAAACCTTTGCCTGATTATGGCACAAGCTGAGAGACTAACCCAGAGGTGTAGCCTCATATGTAATATGTTATAGACAGCCACATTGCATCAAATGGGCAGCCACTCAGCAGCCCTAGTGGTTTGGTCTTTGTTAGAAGAGGGATGAACTCCATCTTAGGAGTTACACATGTAATTTTAATTAATTCAGCAGTTGGAAAGGAGGCTACATTGCATGGCTAACTTAGAGTGCTGGCTGTGCACACACTTGTCCTAAAAATAGGTGGCCATATTGTCAGTGGTACAGTGAATTTACTTTAATTTGGGACTGACATCTGGGCTCAACATCTCAGGAAATTGAGCTATGTTAGAAAAATATAATTGATCCAGAAGCAAAATTATAAAATTCTGTTTTAAATTTTACTTCATATTATTATACTCCAAAATTTAGCTAAAAAGAAGAGAAATAGTGCTTGAGTCTTCTACTGAGGATTTCTTTTGTTTACAAGTATTGATGAAATAGTTCCCAGAGTAAATACAACCTATGCAGTTTCTTTGAGGAAAGTGAAACAACTTGTGGCATAATGTCTTCCAGGTCACACAACATATTTGTTCTGTTTAGAAATACAGATAAGACCTATCCACTAGCTTCAAGCCCTCCTTTCCTGAAAGTTCCTTGAGAAAATGGCTGCATCAGGAGCCAAGAAATTCTTTAATATAACAAAGTAAAGGTTTTAGAACAGAAGCAGACAAGGTTTGAATGCTTCTAATAAGCTAATCAGTGATTCTCCATTTCTCCTGATTTTTTGATTTATTAAAACAATTGACATGAAGTTTCTAATTAATAAGTACTTGCTGAAATACTTTAATCAAGCCCACTTGTTTTTTACTAAGCTTGAACAAATGTTCTGATCAGATGCAGTTAATATGCTTTTAGTTAAAAACAATATATAAGATTTAAATTAGGATAATATTGAAAATATAACTAATGTATAGGTTCACCTTAAAGAAACATTGTAACAGTTTATTTTTACTATTCAAGATAAGCTATTTCTTTACAGATATTAAGAGTGATAAGGATTTAACCTATACTGTTAAGAAAAAAAAAATTAATTATTACAATCAGCCTCGTCCTGAAACTGGTCACAACCAGCAGGCTGACAGTCAAATTGGACTGTTTGGCTGAACTGCTGCAGCACTGCCATATTGCTAACGACCAATTTCCACAGCAGCAAGTTTTCTTTCTGATGCTGTTAATTTCTCCCTTGATTCTTTCATAGGACTCTGGTTGTCTTTTAGGCATAATACTGTCTTGTTAAAGTATGCTTAATAGCCCATAATGGCTGTTTAAAGCATCTTTTCCTTTCAATGATTTTTACAATGTGTTTAGTAATAGAATACAGTGCATTGGATAGAAAAATGCATTTATGTCCAGCTTGGATATTAATTGCTCCTGGGAATCTCAATACTTACCTGTTTCAAACCACAGGTTTTCCTTTGAAATGTAGTCATTTACCTAATCCATCCTTTTATTCTGTGCTTGGGTTCAAAATGCATGCCTAAATGTAAGCTTGTGTCCCAGGTCTGGACATTTGGGAAGCTGAGGTCTCCATTCAGGGTAGCAGTGTGCTCAAACGTGACAAGGTGAAAGGAGGGCATGCTGTTGTGCACTGAGACCCACAACCAACATCTGTGAAGTCACTAAAGCAGGTCAAGTCCTGTTTTCTGAGCTGAACTGAGGTGGTAGTGTGCATGCATACATTTCTTCCCTCCCACCGCCCAAATCCATATGGTTGTATCCAGACTGTGGTCCCCCAGCAGTCACCCACTCACACCTGTCCAATGCCTGGGAGCCCTTTGGGTGAGTGATGTGCTGGGGACCACGCAGTAACTTTGCAGGGCTGTGGCTGGGACCGTGTGGGGACAACCATGGCTCCAGATGCTGTGGGTACTGAGGCTGTGTGGAGCTGGCAGTTTGGGAGCAGGCACAACAGCCCAGAGCAGCCATCTGCAGAAGAAAGACCAAGCAGAGCGGGTTGATGAGGTGAATTAAATTGCATGTTAAATAATTAACCTCCCCCTAAGAAAGTGCCTTTTAATAAGAGAACGAAGTATGCCAGTGTTTTGTTTTTTCAGTGTTCTATATTTGTGCCATGGGTTACAATGGCAAAGGAAAACTTTGCAGTGAGTTCAACAATCCAGATGCTTTCTGGGGAAATTCAGACATAAAGTAAATTGTTCATAATACTATAATATGATCATCAATAATAATGAGTAGGCATAGTAGACCATTATTATAATATGCATACAGCTTTTATTATGTATATAACTCCTGCTAAAAGGGGCCTCCTGTCCTGGAGGATTTAATGTCTAAGGTTCTAGTCCTATAATTTGCAGTATATGAGTGCATTTCTTAATCTGTATGCATTGCCAATGCAATCAGGTGCATGGGAGCAGTCAGTCACAGCCTATGGTCTTCCTAGAGCAGAACTGAAAATTGCCTGAGAGGACCCAGTGCTCATTTTTTTTAATTTAGCTAATATGTCTTATTTTCCTGTGAAGTTGAGGGAGCTTTCACTTCAGGAAGAGTAGGGCAGCGTAGGGGCACCTCCCACAACTCTCTGTGATCGCCAAGTGAATACTGTTGTGATGAGTCTCCAGAAATCCCAGAAGGTGTCTGGGATATACTGTGCCTTTCCTTTAATATGAAAATGGTTATTTACAGCCACCAATTTCTCTGAGTACAGAGAAATGAGCAACTCAACAAAAGTGCCTGTAGTTTTTGCCCTCTGATTAGACAGATAGAAGCCCCTAAAACATTAATCTTACTAGTAGTCTAAAAATTGTCATTAGCAAATAATTATCACAATTTAGTTGCACCAACATTACTGCAGGATCAATGTCTAAGGGGAGTTATGAATTTTGTTTGTTAATAGTGGCTAATGTTGATGGAGGCACAGCACTCTGTATTCTCTTATAGTGCCAGGTCAGTGGCAGTAGAATTTTGCCATGTGTGATCTGACATTTTGTCTATTTTTAGATTTGCAATTGCCCCTCTCTGGACTGTCACCCCAGTTTGACACAGGGACATAGAGAGTGAGCCTGGTGTCTTTCAGGGCTTTCAATGGCAGCTGAAACCAAGGTCCCTGCTTAGCAGTGGTGTTTATGACCCACCCTTGTGGTCCTCCAGGTCACTCCTTTGTTTTGCTGCCTGTGTGAAAACTGTGCTGCCTAGTCCCATGAGAACCATGAACACTTTCTTGTGTATTTTGGGATACAGAGCACACATGCACAAGAAACTTGCTTTCCCAGCTGCGTATAATAATAAGCCCTATTTGTTGCTGCTGTTGTAGATAGCACCAATTAAAATAGCCCTTAGGAATCTCCATCTTTCATCACTCAGAAGTTCACTCTGTCTAGTTCTTTTCTTACTCTTTTAAAAGAGAGTCCCTGGACATCCTTTCTCCCGCTCAAAAAGCTAGACTGGAATAACTGGTATTTCCACTGTGCCAGGTATTTGGTGCAGGTATTGTGCAAAAAATGAAAATGAGCTGTGTGGTATTTTCCATTACTTCTGAATGTGATGTAAAAATATGAAACATGAGGAGGGAAAAATAGTGTCTTCATTTGTGACAGTTTTTTGCTAATCTATTACATATTGTAGGTTTTTTTTGCTGCTCTAAAGGTGAGATGTAGCAATACATCTCAGAGTCTTGGACTCTGATTTTCTTTTTTTTTAATATTGGGTATCATAAGACTTCTTTAAAACTGAGTTGCTGCCAGCTAACCTAAATTGGGGCTGTCCTTTGAGGAAACCAATTCCCCAGCAAGTGTGGGTGTAGCCTGTTGAGGGATGGCAGTTCTTCCTCTCTGTCCATCTGCCAGCTGGCTCAGCCCACAATCTGCTTTATTTCCAGCTGGGAAATAAGGAGCTTTAATACAAGATAGCAAAATAGTTGAACATATTTTGAAATAGCTAAACCACTAAAGCAGCAATTTAGAAAAAGCCATCATACTGGCTATCACATCTTAAAAAGAACAAAAATTCTTTGTATTAGCCTTTGGCCTATTTACAGATGAGATAATCAATTATTCTAGGGTAAGTTTACCTTCCAACATGACCAGTGAAAAGTACACAAAGCAATCCATGTAGCACCTTAAACCTATGTGTACCCAAAAGAAAAGGAATAAAGAGTTAATGTAAGCATGATGAACAGTTAAATAGTCTGTCCCTTCATGGTCTTTTCATAGGAATTTAGGTATAATACCAATCTGTTTCCTCTGAAAAATCTATCTACTGCAATTTACTTTGTACTACATGGTGATATGTTGTATGTCATTTTCTCTATGAACATACATATGAAAGAATTTTTTTTTCTCTTATTTGCACATTGACTTTTTCTCTCTTTCTTAACTTGGAAGTTATTTGTACTGCTACATATATAGAAGACAAGATCTGAGTACTACTTGTACTGTGTAATATTTTGCCTCCTCCTCTGTCTGCTTTTCTCCTTACCACAAGCCAGTCCACCCTGATGTGTGCAATAGGAGTGGTGCTTGCCAAGTCTCATATTTTCTACCAAAATATCTCCTCTTCAGTGTGAGATAGACGGAGTGCTGTTCTGTGAGCAGCAGCAGGGGAGGAGTGACAGTAACTCAGTATGTAATGAAGAATCTGACTCATTTGCAAAAGTGATACTGATATTCATTGACTATGTTGGTGATTAGAGTTGAGCAAGAACTGAAGTGTGCTTTCTTTACAAATACTCATGGTGGTTTTACTCACAGCTGCAAAGGGAGGTGTAACCTACCTGCACCTGAAGCAATGCGCCCCAGAGGAGTCCCAGTCAGGTCAAACTGAATTCTCAACCCAGCTCTGCTGCCCAGCTGCATCACTACCTTCAGCATACCCTGATGGCTCTCCGGCTTTGCTCTCCATTTCTCAAGCAAGGTTAAATGCAATCAGATTTTCCTTCCTGCTACCAAGATTAGAAGGGTAAAGCTAAGCATGTCTATGAGGGACTTGGGTGGCATTTTGTTAAGAAACCATTTTGTTGGTTTTGTGGAAGTCTGTCTTTAGCAATGCATGGTCAGACCAGCATGTCCCTGATCTCCCATGACCCTTCTCCATTAAGGAAACCAAGAGCATAATCTCATTAGCTAATCCATGTTGCTGCCTCTTTGCATTTTACCTGTGGTATTTTGCAAAGGAGCAAGGAAACCTGCCACAGGGGAACACAGGAAAGACCCCTGCCATCAATGCCTGCATAGAGGAGCAGCACAGTGATCTTCCTTTTTGTCTACAAATCACAGTGTGAAACAGAGAAAGGAGAACACACAGTCGTCCACCACAAGCATGCTTTCCGTGTAAAAAACACAAAACAAACCACCCAAGTGATTTAAAGCATTTCTTTTTCTTCCACGTAAATTTATTCCCTGATGCTGCTCCCAGATTTCTACAAGACATTTTCTGGCACTATACTTTTTCTTCCTCTCTAGAGATTTTTCTCTTGCACTTAAGGCATTCTCTGACCCCTCCCCATCACAAGCATGATGATGCTAGTTACCTGGATAACACTGTTTTCTGAAGCTCAAACACAGAAGTACAAAGATACTGTGCTATGACCACCAGCTAAAAGCAAGGGCTTGCACGTATAGCTCGAGTGCATGAAGCCTTGCTGTGCTGTCAACCTGCTGGTTGGTCACCAGAGAAGTAACATGAATTCCAGGATGTCATCTGCCTGGGCACAGGAATAAACATTACTGATGTTAGCTTAGTACCGAGCTAAAATGTATTTACAAGCTTCTAGCTGGTGTTTTCACAGCCTCTCTGACTTCAGTTTATTCCAGATCCCTTTCATATTTGAAAGACATTGCAATCTAGGCATGTATCTCCAGCAGGGCCCTTGCAAATGCTCAACAGAACATAAGAAGTCCTTGCAGGATTACCTGGAGGTCTTCCTTACTAGTCTCCCATTTACATGGTCCTGCATAGTGCTCACCTTGTTGCATAGCAGTCTGTCATAGGCTTGTGTTCAGTTCATGGTCCACTGTAATCCCCAGAAGCTGTTCTCCAACATTTCCTAGCTATTTGGTCCTGATTTGTACTCATGAAATTGATTATTCCTGCCCAAGGGTAGTGCTTTGTACTTGTCTTGACAAAATTTCAGCCTCATTTTTTTGCTGTCTGTTCCTCCAATTTCTCAACTTCAATTTCTGCCTCTGGTATATTTGTGGGAAGGAGGTAAAACAGTGATATACTGAATATGGTCACAGTAACCTCATATCCTTGAGAAACTGGTAAAATATTCAATAAGAGGAGAATTCCAGACTTACGTTGCACTGACTGTCCTACATTTTCTGTAGGAGGGAAAAGCAGTGACTACAAACTTCATCCAAAATCCAAAAGTTTGTTCTCCAACACAATCAGTCATAGTTAAGCCCTGGTTTTATTCCTGGTTGCCCACGCAGCCCAAAACTCTCCCAAGGATCTCGGAACATGAGGATTTGGTGGACTGCACCCAGATGTTCTCCAGCATGTGCTGCCACCATATATCTCTTCCCATTGATTTGAAGTCACTGGAACTACAGAGTCAGGTCTTCTTGAAGCTGTGTGCATTTGCTGCTTTGCTGGATCAGGGCCTTAATCTTTAGACGAGGTGTCAATATGGGAATACAAGTCAGATTAACTGTAACCAGATTTTCCTATCTTCTAGTAGGAAGGATAAGTCGAGCATTTCTTGGTTTCACATCTGTGCTGACAGATCAAAGTAGTATGTTATAGAAGTTTATTATTGCTGCTTGAACACCAATGCGTGCATTTCATAAAGGCAGTGATGGCAAATATGCAGAATAAGGAGGTTGTACTATTTAGTCTTGCTTTTAGTAGAAATATTGTCTCATTTACAGGCAGATTGGTATTTGTTAGTGATTCCAGTATTTAGCAGCAGCTATTTTTGCCCATTTGTTTGGAAGCCTCTAATAGCTTAGTCCAGTTGAGCTCATTTCATAGCTTCCCCTGACTGTGGGACCATCTGTTATCCACCTCACTTTTTTTTCTTTCTCTCACAGGCCCTTTAGTTCATTTTCAATTAGGGTAGTTTGGAGAACATCATACTCTAATCTGCAGTTGTGGTGTGTGTGTTGTCCCTGCCCCAATGCCCACCCTCCCCCCTCAAGTAGATGGAAAACATCCCATGATGAAAATTGTTGTTGAATTTACCAAGCTTGGTGGAAAAAGAGAGGGATTTTCTCCAAAGATGGTACATTTCTGCAGGTAAGCTTATAAAACCTGCAGAATAAGGTAGTAAAACATCTAAAAATAGAACAAGGAATAGAAAAAAAGTGCTAAAAATATTGAGATTTTCTTTACTCATACTGCTGGCCTTTTATGAATACATGTGCATATATTCATAATACATATGTATATATAAACACTGTTGACCTTTTAAATCTATACATAAATAATATATAATTTATAAATCTACATTATATATGTGTGTGTAATATTTAAAAAATCTATCCCACTTCCTTGGGGATTTTCTCTTTAATTTAAAAATTTCTGGCTTCCAACTTGTACAGGTCATGAACGAGGCTGGAGAAGTATAGGGGAAATGAAGAGATATTAGAAAATTCCTAGGAGCCTCTTGAAAATATCTCTAGACAGATGAACCTGGAGGCCTGTTTTGTTTCTGGAAATTGTGTTGTGGTTTGGGTTTTTTTTAATAATTTCAGGCTCTGAGCAAGAGTTGGAGAATGCTGGACGGGGGAATTGCTGTTGTGGGGAAGATTTTTAGAAGCAATAGTTCAGAAACAGAAGGGCAATGTCAAGCTTGAAGGAACCTTGCCTCGCATCCATTGTCATTTTGTCACAATGAACAGTGTCCTCTGAAATCCTCAGGACTTTAAACAATTCTCGTTTCAAATTGAGCAGGCGGGGTGGCAATCAAGGTACAGCCGACAAGTTCTAGTATCATCCCTACTGCCCGCAACAGTGTTGCAATTAGGCTAGTGCTGCGGGGTTTGCCCGAGCACAGTTGTTCTGCCTATCTTGTGGTGCCTTTAGTCTGAGTCTGGCACGAGCTTCTCCAGTTGAAATCTTCTTTTATCTCTATTTCATAGCCCCAGAGAGGAAAAATGCAGGTAAAATGCAAATGTCAGCCTGGAAGCATTTCCATTTTGGCTGGGAGCAGGGCACTGCATGGCTTGGGCTGCTGGGGAGTGCCTTGGCAGAGGGCCTAGGAGAGTTGATCTGTCTCCCCTGCAGCTGGACTACAGCCCTGGCCTCTGCTGTCCTGGAACCTGTGCATGGCCCCCCGGATGGTGGAGAATTGGTGGAGATGGTGGAGAGAGAAAATTGAGCTGCCGGTGGGGTAGGGAAGGTTGCCAGGGTCCCTTGTAGCGTTGGGGAAGAAAACCCCAAAATAAAATGGGGAAAAGGCAGGGTGAAGGACGTGCTCCAGGTTTATGATGGGAGGAGTGTGAGGGCTTCCCCTGGTGATGTTAGAGACACCAGTCTGCTCTAGGAGCTGCTAAGGGAAGGGTTTGTGCAACCGTCTCATTACTGAAATATCACTGCGTCCGTGTTGCTGTGCCTTTCCGAGGCAGCGAGGCGTAAGATTCCGTATCGCTGCCTGCAGCAGGCGTGGATGCGACAAGGAAAAGCCGTGAACGTTTGTTTGGGAACCTGGAGCCCTCGGTGTTCCAGGTGCCGGTGGCCGGTGCGCGGGGCTTCGCTGCGGTTTCTGTAGCCCCACCTGGTGTCGGGCCGTGGCAAGGGAAGCGCTTCCAAAGCCTCCCGCGGCCCTTTTTCTCTCTGTTTCACACAAACTGTTTCCTCGTGAGACCCTCCCCAGGTGCCTGGCGAGTATCACCGCCTCCTGCCCGGGGAGACTTTGCTCCTTTCCGGGAGCAGAGTTGGTACCTGACACTTTTTAGCTTTGCTGCTGCCATGGGTAGCTGGGATTTCTAAGAAAGGATCGATTGGCATTTGGTGCTTATGCCAAGTATCACTTACTGCGATAAACTAGTGATGGCCTTCTCATTTATCAGCGTCACCAGGCCGTGAGCAGTGACAAACCCCAGGTGCCACCCGAAGCATGCTGCTGCACCGCTGGGTCATGTGGTAAAACAAATGCACGGACACAGCTAATCAGGCTTGTCTTCTGTGGGCAAGAGCAGTCGCAGCTAAATGCTTTTTTTAGTAACTGTGTGTTTACAACTTCCTGCACTGCTGCCCCTGCAGATCTCAAGCTGAGGAGACAGGAGGTAGCCAGGCAGCAATTTGTATCCCACCCTGCAGGTGCTGCCTAGGCGTTGGCACCGGAGCAACCCCATGAGGAGCCAGGGGGAAGCCCAGGTATCAGGGAATGGGATCCTGAATCTTCAGCTCTGGGGTTTATGTCTGCAACCAAAAAATAAAGCCTGGTTTGCAGGATCTTGCATGTTTCAGTGATACAGAGTAGCAGTTGCTTTTTTTCCAACACTGAGTGAGGAACTCGAAGAGCAGCGACGATGCCACTGTACTTTGCACAAGTATCTGCTAAATCAGTGTTTCTACCTGACTCCTCATCTGGTTTCCTGTGTAGCCACCTACAGACTACTAAAGGCAAGGCTGAGTTGAAGTATTCTGAATTCCCTGGCTGCATCTCCATTACTGTAAGATGTGTAAATATCCTTCCTCTCACTTTAGCAGGACGGGTTTGGGATGTAAGGTACAGCTTGCAAAACAGCTCCAAATTCCCCAGAGGCAGACACGGAAATTCTCAGAGGGAGCCCTTTCAGCAGTAGGCTCTTGCTTATCCTGTTTCTAATCATGGCCATACTCGTTAAGACTCTGCTGATGGAGACAGGAATAGACCAGAGTAACCCCGGTGACCGGCAGCCCTACAGAGAGTTTTGTAATTCACAGCCATGTGTGTGACATCTAAATTCAGCTCATTCTGCCTGGGCATTGCCTTATACAAAATGTACAGGTACGATCTGCTGCTCACTCACCAAGGCATTGCTCTCCACGTGTGCTGCAGGCGTGAGAGGCATCAGCACTGCATGTGGACCCTCAGCAACAAATCTGGCTTTTCCTACATTTGAGTTTGCAGCTTAAACAATGTCGTTTTAAACCAGACTGTGTGCATGTATTAGATGGACTCTGGATTGATTATTGACATGCTTTGGCTTTGCCAACAGCTTTTTGCTGATGTGAATGGAGCTGTTTGCCTTAAGATATGTCCTATTAGTGCTTCTATATTGCTTCTGCTGTAGTGGGCGAGAGACAGATCTGAGGCGAGACACTTCACTGCACGGTACATTTGACAGGCATGAAAAACAGCACATGCAAAGTTCTGCCTAAGTGTCTGGAAAGTGGAATAAACAACCATTCGAAGAAAACAACCTAATTCTTCATGCACACTTGCAGGGAAGTGCCTGCTGGGGTGCTATGTGCACTGGGATGGAAGATGCATCTGGTGAAGTGGGTGAGGGTGGGTGCTTTTCCTTTTCACTAGTCAGGTCACTGCTTGCTTTGCAAGGCTGTGCCTTGCGAGAGACAAAGCCTGTGCTAGGGGATGGTTCAGATCTGCAAACGTAATGCCACGCTGAGCAAAACAGTTTTCAGGGAAAGTTTTGGGTATTGTTGAACAGTCGGAAAGACGTGGGATTGTGCAGCTTCTGACATTTTGGGTGGGGATGACTGCAAAACTACAAGCCTGACTGGAGAGGAAATGGGGGAAAGCCTGCAAAGAAGTAACAGAGGATGGAAAGAAGTTTGCACCAGGGAACAGAGAGATGTGTACACCACACTGCCTGTAGTGAGCGCAGTACTTGAACTGCAAACTTGCTAAGTCAAGAGAAACTGGCCAAGAGGTGGAATTTGACATTGTAATTCAGGCATTCACAAGTGCTTGAGGGCAATTTCTGACCACAAGCAAGAAGCACTTTTGTTTAGTGTCTCAGACCAGAGCTTGAGCTTCCAAATGCAATAACACTGGGGTACAAGAACTTGTGCTGATGAAATCCCATCACTGATGAGCTCAGCAAATACAGTGATCTTGAATTATGAGTCCCTATGAGAGCTAAAGCCACCATACATTTTCCCCATTGGCAATTATTGACTGGGATCTCCGCTTCTCCCCTGCACTTGCTTTCTCTTTTACCCTGCCCCCACGTGCTTGGGAAGCCCGAGTGTGTGACCATCTGAGCATACGCCAATCTCTTCAAAGATTCTCTGTAATCCCCTGTGCTAATCCTCTTGCAAGAGGAAGGATGCTTGTAGGCAGCACTTGCAAATCCACACCCAGAATATTAAGCTTGTTATAACACCTGGCCTGTCCTTTTATCTGCTGACTCGTTTCCAAGTAAATTGTCATAACTTTCTTCTTCCTGTGAACTTCCTTTAAATTTTGCTTCAGGTAAAAGTAACATTTCTTGTTTTATAAAAGCTTATCAGAAGAAATGGCAACACCTAGGGACAGCTATCATTATTCGCTGCATTAACAGTGCTGAACACAACTGGCCATATTTTACAAGCGACCCCTTGGGCTGCATAAGTCTGCAGATACAGCACAAGCAGGCAGCTTGATCCATGTGTCTGGACATCAGTTGTTGGCCCCATGCCAAGGATCCCCCTTGGGTGATACTCAAGGCCCCCAACAGAAGAACTTAAGTTCCCTGTACCAGCACAAAATGAGGCAAACTTAAGACATGCCCATATGACAAATGCAAGGGGAACTTTAGCACCAGCTGAAACATGCAGTTGACACATGGCTTCTGTGTTGCTCTAAAGCTTTCAAAGTGGTTTAAGTGCTGAGAGGACTGTAAGGTCTGTGCTATTTCAGCCCCCTGTTACCCTGCCTTGTGTGGCAGTTCATCTGCCACAATGTGGTGACGTAGGGCTGGGACTCAGCTGGCTCACCTGGTGGTGTGAGGTGCTTCAGAGGTTGCTGGTGGCACAAAGGGAGAGATGGTGTCCCTCCCTGGAAGGCACTTCCATGTGTTCCACTAGCAAAGAGTTGGGTGGATAGGAAGGGGATAGGTCACTCCAGCTGATGTTTTGCAGGTGATCAGCTGTGCTGGTTCCCTGTGCTCAGGAAATATAATCCTATTAATGCACAGCAGGCAGGGGCAAAGGCCTGGTAGAAAGCTGGGACAGCAACACAGGGAGCAGCATTCAGCTACTGCTGTAGCCTTAGATGTACTGATGCATTCACAGAATGTAATTTGGGTAATACCTTTCAGCCACAGAACACATTAACAAACACAATTCATTGGCTCTTGCTCTGGGGACCTGTTACTGTGGAAAATGAAGCAGTGGCAGTAAAGCACATATTTTTGAAGGCAGCCACATGTTACTGTGTGTCTGCTATCCTCTGCTCATGGGACACTGAGACCATGCTCTCAGACCTTCCTAGAGAGCGTCACTGGTAAGTGATCATTCATACTGAACACAAGACAGCACCTTCATTTAAAATCCTGTTTTAGGAATTGACAAAGGAAGCCCCACTCCAGCCTTCCTCACGTCTCTCCCAAACCTGCTATACCTGCCCTCATGGCAATGCCTTTGAGGCTGCCACCTGAAGCTATGTGCAGCCCAGAGTACATGTTGGTATTGCCAGAAGGGGTGCGTATTTATACAATTATGCCCAGTGTGAGGCTGCCTCTTCATTGGTATCAGCTGGCTGACCCTGGTGGTGGCTTTGCAACCCCGGTTAGCGGAACACAGCAGCTCACAGCATGACATGGGGCTCTGGGCAGCACGGGAGCTCCCTGCTGTGCAAGAAAGTAAGACAACAGCCAAGCTCCTGGCTGGGACACGTTTCCCAGCCTCACGTCAAGCACAGAGCTGTAAAGACTCTCCAAGAAGACTGACCCACAGAAACAGCAAGCAGGTAAGTGATAAAAACATTCTTATCTCTTAATTTCAAGCAGACATCAATTGCACATCAATAGCATACTTCTAAAAGAAAACCACAGGGAGAAGAGGTGGCATCACTAGAAAGGCAAACTACCAGAGCTGTTCTCGGATGATACAGTCGATCTTACCACCAGAGTGCTGGGACTCTTCATCTCCCTATTCAACATCCCCTGTTCCTGCAGTCCAGTGAGTTAATGAAGCAGTTGCAGTTTAAGCTACCCTAGGGATGAGGCAGTTTCTGCATGGCATATCCCCTGGGAGAGAGCAATTCCCTGTTGCAGGACAGATTGTGGACTTCCAGGTGCTGGCTGCTTACTCCATACCCTTTGCAAAGATGCAGAAATTTTGGTTGCAACTTCATCAAACGTTGATGTGGAATCAGCAAAAATCTGTCACAGTTGCAGGTCAAAAGCTGTCTTTTCTACCTGTCAGGCCTGCATGGGCTGTCTCAGGCCATAAGCCATCCAGGCTCCTTCCATTTTGTCTTTTGGATAGTTTCACCTCTTCCTTCAGCTTGCTTTCCCTTGCTCCCTGGCCCTTTCGCCATCCAGAAATCTTCATGCTGAATGTGGTAAGGATTGAAAAAGCTGTTATAAATCTTATTTGATTTCTCTTTACCAGAGGCATGTTTTAAAAAGTTAATAATTTGAGCTTTCACGTTTTTTCCCTCATTTCCAGGGGGAGCTGTGAACACAATACAAGTACAACACTACAAGTAGTGTTTTGCATCTAATAGAAGCAATGCTAAATATGAGAAATGTCTTTCTTCCGTGTTAGAGAAAAAATCATTTTATTCAAGGAGTCAATATACTTCTAAATAAATAAGCCTGCAAGATTTTGTTATCAGTGAAGGAAAAAACAAACACAAGCCATGGGTGAGGGATGTTTCTCCCTGTGTCAGCCATGTGGGGAAGGGTTTTGTTGCTCAGGATGAGCCTCCTACTCCTGTTACATACCCATTAGAAGGTTTGGACCTTAAGACCAGTGTGATTTTAGAATGGTTTCAACCTGGCACTCTCGGGGGTACCAAGAGGCTTTGTTGGGATGGGATCACTCAACCTGCATTAAGGTACCTGCCCCTGGGTATGGTCCTAAGCTAGGTGGTTCCTGATGTGCCAACAGTTGGAGTATCTAGCAATATAAATACCACTGGGAGAAGGGCACAAGGTGGTATGTTTAAGGACTTCTCCAGGAGCACAGTACGGTTTTTATGTTGGCATAATGTATAAACTAATTCCCTGTTGTACCTTCTGCTTTTCCCACAGTTCAAGACTGTCCTGCTGCACTGTGAGGGTATTTGGAGCTGGTTTCCAGCAACTTTCGCTAGAGATCAATATTGTCCAGAAAAAGCATCTACAAAAACACCAGACTACTGACTTGCTCAGCATTGCAGCTCTGCAAAGGGGCTAGTCATGCTCAAGCACCCCCATTCTGGGAAGCTGCAGCCAGGCAGCAGTCATGCCTGGGGAAATGCAGATGTGGAGCTTCCTTTCTCCGTCTCAGAAGGGACCATGGAGACTGAGATGTGATAAACTTACATTATTAACTATGTTGTTTGATGGTAAGACTGTTGGGCTGCAGCCACCACAGGGCTAGGGTGCAGGAGAAGAGGGTATGCCACAGACTGCAGATAACCAGCTGGGAAAGACTGTTGGTAGCTGGTAGTTGAAAGACTGTGGTAATTTTGAATGATTGAAAACATTGTTGTTTAGCGGAGAAAAACATCTGTTTCGATTTTTATCAATTTAATTTATAAGTAAGCAAAATCAAATTGTTGTTTAACCTTTACTCTTAAAAAAAAATCTGCTTGGATACTTTGCTGAGCCTGACTTTCATAATTTTGAAAGAAACAGTATTTTCCAGTTAAGATAATCAGAACAATTTTGCAGAGCTGTTCTTATTACTCTTTTGATAAAATATGCTAATGTTAGCAAGGGTACCCCAGTAGGGCAAACATGCTGCAAGGGCAGCTGGGAAGTCTTCACTACTAGCATCCTCTATCACGTGAAGTTAAAGATCCTCAGGAAGACATAGCTAGAGACAGCAAATCTCTCAAAGGGCTAAAATCCCAACTCAGTCTCAAATTCACTGTACTGGAGAGAAAGGGCTGTAATCTGCTAAAGAAAGCAGATGTACAGAGTCATTCTGGCAGTTACATCTGTCATGCTGCCTCTCCCTCACCCTGCCTTGATAGACCCACTCTTCCTTCTAGGCATATGTGCTTTGCTCACAGACGACAAAAATAGGCAAGCACAAACGTCAATCATGTGAAATTTATTCCTTAAGATAGTCCTTCTTTCAGCTTCCTACGTTACAGTTTTATTGAGTCCTAATGCTCCCTCAGCCTCTAGGGAAAATGCTCTCAGAATTACAGCCAAGTAATGGGCAGGGTCCCTGGGGTCTGCAGCAGCCACGCAGCTCCCCCACACCGACACCACCCCTGTGCTCCACAAAGGGAGAAACACATCCTGGTTCTGCACTGCACAGCCTGCTCCTTAGGGATGCCCTCACGTAGCCTGAGGCAGGAGGCTGCTGGAGGAGCCTCCGTCTAGCACCGCATTCTGTCCTGTTGCAGGAGGGACTCGGGCATCAGGGGGCTCGATGGCGTCGGGAGGGGCCAATGCTCCTCCTGCCCCGCCGCTATCCCAGAGGGGCAGCGCTCTGGGTGCTCTGGGGCGCCCAAGTGGGCACGACCGGCGCTCGGGAGAGAAAACCTTGCTAAAGCCGGGGTGCGCGTCAGGCCTGGGTGTCGTGAAAAGAAAGCCGGCTGCCCCTGCTGCCCCTGGGAGGGGGGCCGAGGCCCCGGAGCGCCATTTTGGGGGGCCGAGGCCCCAGAGCGCCATTTCGGGGGGCCGAGCGCGGCTCCTCCCGGGCCCCGGTGCGCCCTCCCGCCGGCAGGCGGCGCCCGCCCGGGGTGAGGCGGGCGTGTCGTCCCGGTGCCAGTTCACGCACCTCTCCTGCGTTTTATTCCAGCAGGGAGATGGGTGGTAACCTACGGAAGGCTGGCTCACCGATCATCAAGACTTTACGTTATTTATAATTTTTTAAAACAAACAGACGCATCAGCACTCACTGGTTGCAAATTACGTAACTTTTCTACTAATTACCAATCAACCCCCACTTTGCGAGTTACATCTCTCGCTTCCCGTGCCAATTAGTCTGCGGGCGCAGATTTTCCCTCCGTTTGAGTCTGGGGTCCGTTCTGAGCACATAGTCAGCGAGCCGGCGGTCGCGATCGCCCACTGCCGGAATTGCCATTCCCGCACTTCCTGCTCAGTCCTGCTGGCTTCGCTCCTGGTGGTCCATACAGCCCATCCACCCTGGGATGGTCTTCCCTCTTCCTTAAAACAAAAGACTAGCCAAGCATACGATGCTCACAATGCAACTGCTTAATCATAACTGTTCAGCTACTAGCTACTGAATAACAATTTGTTACCGAATAACAATAACAAAACAAAAATAAAAACCCTGTTCAAATCTTGAGGGGCCCGTGCTGCTCCGCCCCGGCTCTTCCTCGGGCTTCCCGCCGCCGCCACCCCGCGACAGCAAAAAGCAGCTCCACGGCTCCCAGCCCCCTGTACCAGGAGCGCCCTCGGCGAACGTAGCGCCGGCTCCGCCCCCGCCGCGGTCACGGGGCCGCCCCGCCCGGCGCAGCGATGGCGGCGCCCAGCGCCCTGTGGCTCGGGGGCGATTCCGTAAGGCCGCGGGGGCGCGGCGGGGGGTGGCGGTGCGGGCCTGACCTGACCTGACCTGACCTGTGTCCCGTCGGCAGGTGGAGTGGATGCTGTGTCCCTACGACGCCCATCACCGCGTCCCCCGCGCGTCGCTGGAGAGGCACGCGGCGTCCTGCCGGCTCCGCAAGATGGGATACTCCGCCGAGGAGGAGGTGGGAGCCCGGCTGGGGAAGGCGGACGCGGGGCTGGCGCTGCTGCCCTGGAGTGCCGCCTGCCCGGCTGGCCTTGACCGAGCCCTTTGGTCCCGCAGGCCGAGATGTACGACTCCAGCTTTTTCTACGAAAACGCGAAGGTTCCCACCGTCGCCATGGGTGAGCGCCCGCGGGGGCTTCGCCTGGCGGGGCGTCACACACAGCTAGGGGTGAGGGGGAATCCTGGGAGGGCAGTGAGCATGAGGGACCAGGGAAACCCCATGGGGCAGAGCCCCTCACGGTAGTACATCCCGCTGCCTTGTCTGCTGTAAGCTCTCCAAGGTCTCCTGAAAACCCTGAGTGTTCCCATCAGTAGGTTTATTTTCTCAAATTGTTATTTGTTATTTGTCTTAATTTATCCTTTTTATGCTTCTATCACTGTGTAATTCTACTCCATATCCCTGTAGTCCAGAAATGCTTCTTTTTTTTCCCCTTTTTTTTTCCTCTCCTCATTTCAAATATGGAATACGTTAAAATTGTATTTTTAGTTCAGATATTCCCTTATACATCAGTAAAACTATGATATTCTGTACTACACCATAGCTCTCGTGATAGAGGTTATGGGGAATAAAGACTGATGTGATCCAGATACTGAAGAACTTGATGTAAAAGTTCTATGATTTTTTTTTTCTCTGCCTACAGATAAAGATCTACAGTTTCACATTGTTAAGCAGGCTAGAGCTCAAAGTGCCAAGGAAGGCACAGGCTACAGTGAAGGTAAGTAGTAAGCAGATACTAAGACAATGAGAGTTGCTCTTGTGTCCCTCCTTGCAGCTTCCTTCATTCCACTATGAACTGCTGTGAGGAATTTCATTTTATTTAATTTTAATACTCCTTCCCTTGTACACCTTGGAGCATAACTGCTTTCTATACTTGGGCACCTAGATAAAGAGAATTTGAGTCTGTTGTGCTCACACCTCTAGCTATCTTCAGGACTGTAAAATCAACACTGCAAAATTCAGGAGTTTCTTAAAGGATTAGTCCTTTGCTCCCATCCCACTACCTACACTTTACACCTACTGCCTTTCCTTCTTTTCCTTGTGGCCTAAACTCTTTTAATGGTGTCTCCAGCCTTGTTCTTTATGTAACATTTTGTTTAGGGATTAATTGGTAGATGTGAGCCGTGTGGGCTTGTCCGCAGATCTGACTGCTCCTCAGATCAAAAAGCAAACAACATGTGTATTACTATGTTGGACTGTTTCAAGACTGTCCTAAGAAGTTGTATAAGAACTACACTGACACATCTGCAAATGTGATGTTGTCCTTTGCCACCTCTCCAGGCTCATTAGTTCCTTTATGTTTTATTTTTTGGTGGGTTTTGTGACCAGCCTGGGGACCAGTTTAAGGCTGAGAGAGTCTTCAAGAGTTCAGACCAAGACAAAGTAGAGAAGTAAGGCTGTGTACAGAAACTGTGGAGCTGCAGTGTATGGTTGAGAAATTACTGCAACACCTGAAAGATACAGCATTTACTCTCTGTAGATTTTAGTTTGTTAAGCATATACGTGCAGAAGGAAAAGTGCATTTGTTCAACTTTCTTGGCAGTGAAATACAGCAGCGCTTGCTCAGGCATAGTTTTTCATCTTGTCTTTGTTTCTCTGGCGTAGCAAATGGAGGCTTAATGGACAGTTGCTTGGGAAGGAGCTTTCATAGGATGGGCACTGTATTTGGAGCACGCCAGGTGCATTTCCTCTGGGAAATGGTGGCTCATTAATTTGACACAAGCGCATCCAACTAGAGAACAGATAGGCCCTCTATGAAGTAGTTAATTGCAAAGATACACCAGTGAGCCACTAGATGCCAGTGTTCGCTGTCCAGTTTTCCCTGCAAGCTTGCCTTTCTCCAAGAGTAATGCTAAAACTGTATTGGGTGGGTTTTCATTGTGGTATCTTGATGCGCTGTAAGATTCCTGACTTGGAATTGTTTGCTCAATTTAAAGTCTTTGGCAATGAAAACAAATTAAAATAATTTTTTATTGTAAATTTCCTTTTGACCAACTGGATCAAAGAAAGTAATTATCTTTGGTTTTTTTGTTTTTTTTTTTTTTAATTCTAACCCTAATTAGAATATTAGCATAGTTATATTGTAGAACAGGAAAACTGATCCTAATCAAAAGTCATGAAATTCTTGTAAAATCACAAGCATGTAACTATCGGGGCATTTTTATGGACTTCCGTGACTCTGTAAGAACAGTGCATTTTGAGAACAGAATTCTAGTTTTTTGTGTTTAAATCCATTTTTTCATATTAGAACAGTTCTGGTTTAGGCTCCAAGTATAGTAATGATGAAATCTTGTATTTAAGGTTTGTTTGTAGAGTTATTGTGGCTCCTCTTCATCTTCTTTGGTGTCTTTAGTGAAAGGAGGATGTGAAAGATTGCCCAGCTTCCCTTAAGACCTGAATAATGTAGAGAAGCACTAGCTTTGCTGTTGTAAAGGCTCCTGCAAACATCCCGTCTTATGTGTTGGCTCTTTCTGTCTGCCTGGAGGTTACGGGATTGTGCCTTGCAGGGAGAAAGTTGTGTTGTGGGGAGCAGGATTATGGAGGTCAGTCAGTGGTTGCTGGAAATTTGAATGTTTTCAAATAAAATGCTTCTTTGCAGGCAATATCCTAGAATATTGCACCCTCTATCTTTAGGGAAGTCACTTTGCTGCTGTTGCAACGGATTAAGAATGGATTTATTTGTTTGGAGGGATATGTGTTTTAACTGGGGAATGGGAAAAGTGAGTACTGGGCTGATCATTCAGGGAAAGAGGAGTGTGCAGGCAGTGCATTTGTTTCCATAACTTTAAAGTTAGGTATCTGAACCAATCTGGAGCACTTTGAAAGTGCCTTTGTTGCCCTTTTAGCTATAAATCCCTGTGGCAGTCTATTATAAAAGCTCTGTAGAGAAGGTAACAGTGTGAATGAGACTGATTTGCACAGTGGTCAGTTATCTAGTCTCCTAGAACCTTTCATCCTTGTTGTCAGAACAGGTATTTTGCAGCTAGTACTTTACACAACATTTTATGAGTAAAATAAGCCCACAAGTTAGAGCTGCAGCCTCTTTTGCTTTAGCTTGTAAGCCAAGAGCTAGGACAATACAGAGTATCAATTTGATCTGATCTACTATGATTCCTTTATGGTATATGTATGTGTGTAAGCAGTCAAGAGGGGTTATAAAGCTTGTGTGGGCCTTGGGAGAGATTAGGGCCTCTCTTTTTCCTTTGAGCAATTTTTTATCCTTTCAAATTAAGAAGGTTGAAATTTCTTACAGATACATAGGGGAAGGATGAAAACAGCATTGGTGATCACAGCGTTGTTTGTTGAGCTTCTCAGTGTTTTCCTGTATAATTATGCTATTTTACTAATAACAGCTCTCTGTTCAACCTCCAGGATCTTATTCATTGCTGCCTGTAGAAGTTCCTCAAAATCACAAGCGGTTTACCTGTGACCTCACTCAAGCTGATCGCCTCGCTCTTTATGATTATGTTGTCGAGGAAACAAAGAAACAGAGGTCTAGATCCCAAATAATGGAAAATGATAGCGATCTCTTTGTGGATTTAGCAGCGAAAATCACCCAAGGTTTGAAGAACAATCTGTTGTTGAATTTATGACTTTCAGTTTGTCTAGTTAGATGAGTTTTGTTGAAAGCCAAACAAAATTGGCTGTGCTGTTTTTCTTGTGGAAAGCATACTGTTCTTAAAAGCCACAGCAAAGACCTGGCATCAAAAAACACTAGTTTGGTGTCCTTTATGATATTTTCCTTCTGGGAAAGCCTCATCGCTCTCCTCTTGGCATATGTGTCTCTCAGTGGATGGATCTTCTGTCCTTGCTGCAGCAGACTTTGGGTCGTATAATGTTGCCGACTTACTGTGCAGCTCAGAACAGTATTTGCTATAAGAGATGACGAGATTAAAGATCACTTAAGAGTAAAAGCTGAATGGGAAAGATTGGCAGTCATCCAAGTGGAGCTCTTGAGTACTATGCAAATGGGTGTATTGGACCAAGGCCTCTCATCCCTGTTGAGTCACGCCAGTTCGTAACCACCTATGCAGCATTAGCATCTATGTCACCTTGTGGTCCCTGCTGTGCCTGGGAGGTAGGAGACAGTGCTTTTCCTCTACACGGGTAAATGTTTTTCAGAGTCTGGCTTTTGCAGTCTTTGGCTTTTATTGTAATACTGGGTTGGAAAACATGACCCTTATTTAGTAGGTGTTTGACCAAATTGCAAGCCCATTATATTGGTTTGGATCACGGTTAGGAGACTGAGATCACGTAACAGTATTTGCTTGGTGGCTTCTTAGTCATGTAAACAGCTAGCATGAAGGTTGGAGAGGAAGCTTGTGCTAAATTCACAACAGTTACTAAATGCTGGAGAAACTTCAGAAAGAACACAATATATTTTATGTTCTTGAAAGTATCAGACCTGCTAATGTCCTGCTAATGACCATTTGTTTTACTTCCAATTTTTTGCTAGATGATAGTCAGAAAGGTCCAAAGTCCCATCTTGAAATTCTGGCCGAAATGCGAGATTACAAAAGGCGGCGGCAGTCATACAGGGCTAAGAATGTTCATATAACAAAGAAGTCTTACACTGAGGTGAGATCTGAAAATAAAGGCTTTTTTGCACAAAAGTGCTTATTATATATCAGCATAAACAATTATATACTCTTTTAAGGACAAAGAATATGTGTCTCTCTCCACTTCTTGTACACTGCTTTATTGTTGTTGCAAATATAGAGGAATATTTTTGGATTTTGGTTTGCTGCAGCAAGCTACAAATAACAGGAGCATTCCTAACTGCCAAGTTTTGAATGTGAAAATGCCAGCAAGATATAGTTGACTATTATAAAATGGTGCTATTTAAATTTATACAGAAACATGTTTCTGCAAATAAGACTTTCCATTCAGACATTTGACATACAGGGTTTGGGGAAGATTTTTGGGTGTTGGGTTTTTTTTTTTGAGATGTTCACTTTCTGTCTAGTTGCTAGTTGAGACTACTACCGTGACATGTTTGTTTTTAATGTATCTTAATCTCCAGGTGATTCGGGATGTGATTGGTGTGCATATGGAGGAACTCAGCAATCAGTGGCAGGAGGAGAACAGGTTGGATAATGCAGAGATATGTGAAGGAGGGAAGTTGAAATCTTCAGGAAGGTATGCCACAGCTGACAGATTCTTCGGGCATGTCAGCAGACTGAAGCCTGTAATTTTGTCTTATCACCTTCTTCTAATAGCACATACCAGCCTTGTCTGAGGCACACACAGTTTATTTTATACTAATTCTAGTAAGTCTTGCTTGAGAAACTCTGCCTGGAGGAAGGATGGGGAAAAATTAATAAGTATTTTTCTTTCAGGGGTGAGTAGGTAAGTTGCAGGTGATTCAGGTGAACAGGTGGAGCTGGGAAATGAATAATCCTCCCTCTGTATTTAAGTGTGTATATATGTAGTAGGTGGGTACAGAAGGCAACGCGCTCGCAACAAACGTGGGTAGAGCCCTTCCCAAATCTTCGTTCACCAAGCCTAGCTATGATGATGATGGGTACAGAAGGACACTTGGAAATAAAAGTACACAATTTCTTCCCTTTCCGTACCACATGACAGGAAATGCTGTGGTAGATATATTATACCTCAGAGTACAGGTTTCCATAACATACTAAATATGAGAAGCCTTTACACTTCTTATCACTGTGAATGCTGCTGTGCTAACTGGGAGAGTTTTATCTATTTGTATTTCTTCCTGTGTCAAGGAACACTGTACATTCTTTCAAACATTTGTCAGTGAAATAAAAATGAAATTATGGCCTAGTGATAGCGTATTTGTTTGTGCCTCTTCAGCAGATCTTTGAGATGAGAATGTCTTTGAAACAAACTAAAAGGTGACACTCTGTTTCCAGCATTAAAATGAAGGTTAATGGGTGGCCAGAGCACTGGAACAGGCTGCCCAGGGAAGTTATGGAGTCTCCTTCTCTGGAGACACTCAAAACCCACCTAGATGTGTTCCTGCATAACTTGCTCTAGCTGACCCTGCCTTGGCAGGGCAGTTGGGCTGGATGATCTCCAGAGGTCCCTTCCAATGCTAACGATACTGTGACTCTCTAAAATTGGGCCTGCTGGGTTCTCCAGCTGTAGATAGCAGCTTAAGGTAGGTAGTTGAATAGTTCAGGATTTAAAGCAAAACAGAGTGAACCCCTTCAACTTCCTCGTTTCATAAGCAGATGTGTTAAGACTGAGGGGCAGTGTTTGTAAGAAAATACCTGAATTAAATCACATGCTGAGATGTGGACATATAAAAGCATAGACTTAGGGCTTCTTTTGGGAGGTATGGTATTTCCAAGGGAGAGAGAGTGGCTTAATAAAACATATGTCCTCTGTCTTACATCGTTAGTAGGTCATTATATTACAAAACTGGTACTGAAACCAAAAGCAACTCTGAAACTATTTTATTGACTACAATTGATAACCTTTTTTCAGAAGGGAAGACAGGCGGTCAGCTTCAGTGGACTCACGGCAATCTGGGGAAAGCAGTAAGGATACTGAATGCACAAGACACAGGAGAGACACCAGCAGGAGTCCAAGTAAACGAAGAAGGAGTCGTGAAAGAGGCAAAGACAGAGACTCTCGGAGAAAAAGAGAGAGGTGAGCATAAATAGGGACAGCTGACTCCTGCTTCTGAATCAGGCAGCCACAACCACTGTCTGTGAGAATTTCGTGCAGAGAACAAGAATATCTAGTCTAGTAAACAAGCTAGGTTAACCTCATGTGCTGTATGTCAAGTCAGTGCATGAGGCTACTAACACTAAACAAAACATGCTGTGAGACCACAAACTGTGATCCAGACTTCAGAATCTGAAATCTCACATCTGAAAGGTGGCACTTCCAACCGCGTATTGCAGGACTAATAAACTACTGTAACAGGCTATTTTACTCCATCAACATGGTTAAATGGGACAGTCATGTCTAATGCTAATTTCTGCTCTAGTTCGCACTGGAACTTAGTAAGTAGGATTATTTGTTTCACTAATATGCATACACATACAAACACAGTGAGTTGACTAGCTTTTCTATGGTAGGTGCTTCAAAACTGCTGTTGCTCTTCAGTATTTCTGGACATATTTTTAAGCAAAAGAAAACAAATCTAGGCCACACCTTCTAATACCATCAACAAGGATATATTTACAGGACCGTAGGTGTGTAGGACCTGTGTTTAAGCAAAGACTCGGGCTGTTGTGCAGAAGAAATGCTGCACCGTCCTTAGCATGTATGGGTAAATGCTTTTAGATAAGTGCATGGATGGCTATGATTGCTTCTGTCAAAGCTGCCTTCATTACACTGTGATGTCGTTCATCCTAAACTAACTGCCTCTCTGCACTGCATGACAAGGCTTTGATTAAAGCAACATGGGAAATAAACTGTCTTAAAGTAGCTTACTTTCTTTCATTAGCAGAGGACATGACTACATTTAATGAAAGCTTACCATTTTACAAGTTGGTTTTTTTCCCCTTCAGACTGAGTCTAACAGCCCCCACAATGTTTGTGTTTTTGTTTCAGGGATGAAGACAAGTATCACAGGCATAAAAGAAGAAAGTAGAAACAAGAACCTGATTATTGTGTTTGTCAGCTGTTCAAAAAATTACTTGCACAAGAACTGTTGCTACTGCTGTTGTGCTGAGGACAGTAACGCTGTGTACATGATACTGGTATTGCATCATAGCTGTGCTTTGAGACAAAAAAGTGTTAAGGTTTGCCAGAGTGGAAGCAGTATATAGAGCAGAAAATGTGTAAATCTGTAACATTCACGCATCTTTTAATAAATTATATTGACTTTTCATGTATTTGAGTTTAGTCTGACAAGACTGAAAAATAAAATCTGTGAGAGGCCGTACTAATTGGCCTTCCTGGCCCATAGTGGATACAGAACAGAGCTAATCCCTGGAGTCCAGGATCAGTTACAAACAAAAAAAGCATGAAGAATGCTCCCCTCCTACCTAACACTCTGGGAACACTGTTCCAGACAGACAGTACTTACGCCTAATTACAGCATGTACCAGAGGGCATATTTCAGAGTTCTTCAACAGGCTAAAACATCTTCAACTGCAGCTAGTGGTAAACTGACAATAACATGCAAGTTACTGTTCCCAAGCTCATACTCAAAGAAATTTTGGATCAATGTGATTTGGCAAAGATGATGAGAATATAGCTTTCCACAGAAACTAGTGGGGAGGCACCAAGGACACTTGAAATATTGCTGAGTACCATATTCAAACACCAGGGGCATATCCATTTCCTTCCAGCAATAACCAGGAGGTGTTCCCATCCTGTGGACTCTACAAATGGCAGTAACAGATGTTGATAAAACAGACTTAACCCATGCATACATGTATTAACATATATATTAAGGATGTGCAGTTCTGTTAATTCCTCACACACTCCACTTCAGCAAGGTCAGTCACGAGGAGCCAAGCTTCTTGCCTCAAGGAAGTCACCAACTACAAAAAACAAACTTGCAAATCCATCTTTCCTACAATTTTTTTTCTGTTTGATCAAGGTGCCGGGAGAGGGCAGTTCATGTGCTCCTGGTTTTGGCTTTCTCAATCAAAAGGAATCTCTCTGGTTTTATTGTGGCCACTAATATCCTGTTTCATACCTCAGCTGTTTCTGCAATTAAGTGTAATTATCTGTCACTAAATACATGGTCTAGTTCTGATGGATTTAGGCTTCTATACAGCAGTTCAACTCAAAACCAAACAACCCTGTGTCAGGCATTCCTTGCCCTACATGACAAATGCAGTAGCTTTTCATGTTAGAAAACAGGACATATTCTAAAACAGATTCTTAATTAGACAAGTTCATCTAAGAATGAAAAAAGATATCTAAGTTCTGAAAGGGTCCTAATCAGAGGGAAAACAATACGGAACAATTGCAGGTCTTGAGGTGGTTTTGTTTAGCAGCTCAGCCATGGGGTTCTCATTAAGTTCTCTTTCAGTAGGGCTTGGTCAAACAGTTTATTTAAATAAAGGCTGTTCAGGCAAACAAGGTAGTCAAAAAAACAGCTGTATTTATGTAAGAGTCAAAGTCAGTGCTACCAGAAGCATAATGAGAAACACTTCAATTATAACTGTCCAGTCTTCTCTAAATTTAATTCCTGTATTTTACTTCTTTTCTTACAATCGCTTACAAACTATTGGTAGGAAGATCCGTAACAAAATAACTTTTGCTCAGTATAAGCAGGTAAGTGAAGGGATGGTCCCTAGGTGTAAGCATCAGTATTTGAGAGGCAGGAGAACAGTATAACCATGTATTCAATTAACATCCCCTGTGGGGCCATTTCAAGAGTGGGACAAAGAAAAGGAAATGCGAGAGAAGAGGATCGTGTTGTACCGAAATGTGCAAATTATGGTACTTTGAACACAAATTATTTTCTTGAACTTATTTATTCCTTTTTTTTTTTCCCTCTCACCTCATACTGAACAGTAGGGTTGATTAATAAAATATGAAGGTCGGTGGCAGAAAATGTCTGATCAGCACCATGCCAGATTGTTTGTCCCTGGAAAGGAATAAACCAAATGTTTTAGAATGGCACTTTAACATGGTAAATCCTAGTGTGTTGGACAAGATACAATTTAGGGTTATATGAATTGCAAACAAAAGTGGTGTGATTAAAAAGTGGTTCTTACTAAAAATTGTCAGTCTGGTAACTAATGATGAAACAGGTCATTTGTACAGCTCGTGTTTTGGAGCTCCCATGTACTTGGAGCTGATAGCAATCTTAAGTGTACTGGGTTTGTGTGGCAAGGGGGTTTTTGGGGAGGTGGAGGCAGGAACTACAGTGGTGGCTTCTGTGAGCTTCTGGCAGAGACTTCTCCCCTGTTTGAGCCAATGCCAGCTGGCTTCAAGATGGACCTGCTACTGGCCACGGCTGAGCTCAACAGCAACGGTGGTAGTGCATCTGGGGGAACGTGTTTAGGGAGGGGAGGAAAAAACTGCAACTGCAGCTGGAGAAGAGAGGAGTGGGAATATGCGAGAGCAACAGCCCTGCAGACACCAAGGCCAGTGAGGAAGGAGGAGAAGGAGGTGGTCCAGGCACTGGAGCAGAGATTCCCCTGCAGCCCCTGGCTCAGATCATGGAGAGGCAACTGTCCCTGCAGCCCATGGAGGTTCATGGGGGAGCAGACATCCACCTGCTGCCCATGGAGGACCATGGAGGAGCAGACATCCACCTGCTGCCCATAGAGGACATGCCAGAGCAGGTGGATGCCTGAGGGAGACTGTGACCCCATGGGAAGCTCACACTGGGGCGGGCTCCTGGCAGGATCTGTGTTGCCATGGAGAGAAGAGCCCACACTGCAGAAGGTTTGCCAAACTTGTGCCCCATGAGGGACCCACACTACAGCAGCCTGTTCCTGAAGGACTGCACCCCATGAAAGGGACCCTATGCTAGAGCAGTTTGTGAAGACCTGCATCCCATGGGAAGGATTCAAGTTGGAGAAGTTCCTGGAGGACTGTCTCCCATGGGAGGACCCCACACTGGAGCAGGGGAGGTGTGTGAGAAGTCCTCCCTCTGAGGAGGAAGGAACAGAGACAATGTGTAATGAACTGACCACAGTCCCCATTCTCCATCCCTCTGTGCCACTGAAGTGCTGGGTGGGAGAGAAAATGGGGAGTGAATTTGAGGGAGAAGAAGGGAAGGATTGGGGGAAGGTGTTTTAAGATTCATTTTTATTTCTTATTATCCTGCTCTGATTTGATTGGTAATAAATGAAACTGAATTCTCCAAGTTGAGTCTGTTTTGCCTGTGACAATAACTAGGGAGTGATGTCTCCTTGCCTGTACCTCGACCCAGAAGCCTTCCATATATTTTCTCTTCTCTGTCCAGCTGAGGAGGGGAATGACAAGGCAGCTTTGGAGGGCAGCTGGCATTCATCCAGGGTCAGCCCACCAGGCACAGAAAGACCAGTTCCAGATAGACGGTAGGAAGAATAAGCGTCTGTACGCAAACATGCTACGTAGGCAGCACTTGGAGGACAAGCCTGCTATGGATCTTTTTAAATTTGTTAAAGTGCATTTTGTGTGACCCATGTATGACTATGGATAAAATAAGAGAACTGCCAATCTCTCTCTCTCTGGTTTATGACCTATATTAAATCAAAAGAGCAGCCCATAAGATGCTGCTGGTTCCAGAACCAGTAATATACAGCTGATAAATGCCTGTATCTAATTGCATCCTACAGGGAAAATTATACCACCAGACAGCGACTTCAGTATTTCAGAGAAAGATGGATAAATAACAATTTATCTTTTAACAGTTCAAACAATGAAGCTGATAAAAAATAACTATGTACACTTTTGATATAATCTTAGTCAACAATTATTTTTGTCATCATGGCTATGCCATGTCTGTCTGAAGACAGAGTATTCACCTGAAATTAAAGGTTTATGGAGAACCCAGAGGTGACCGATACATTAAAATTCCATGCACAGATTTCTACTTACGCTTCTTCTTTAATTTTGTGGAGAAATGCTTCAGTTTCATCCTCTGGTATCTCTCCGTCAATACTGGCCAAATACAAATAAAGGAAGGAGAATGTTTCAAAGGGAATCGGAGCTGCTCCACCTTCTGGCTCGCTTGTTAAGATTTCGCAGGCATGTTTCATTGAACTCAGTAAGGACTGCAGGGGGTTAAGTCGAGAAACGAGGGGAGAAGTATCAGAGCCATGATCATCCTTTGCATACTACAACAAAATCCACACTGTTAGCCACTAAAAGTGAGGGTAAATGAGATGAAGGTGTTATTATCATTATCTAGCTTTAAACCCCAAAGTTACACTCCAGTGTAGGTCCAACGGTAGAAACAATAATGAAGTTCTACTAGAGACAGTAGCAAAAAATACCAGAATCCTGTGATGTTTAAAGATTGCATGGGGTAATACGATCCCTATCTCCAACGTGGCCAAATTGCTCTGTTCTGCTACTGTGAGAGCTTGAACATCACTATATCTAGTGATAGGCATATGTGTGTGTATGTGTATATTTATTATCTCAGTGGCTCTAAACAAATTTTCAGCAGCAGTTAAGACAGATAAATCTACAAACCCCAGAAAATGAACATGGGTTTGGTGATTTTTATTCTGACATTATATTATATAATTTTTAGATAACATTTCAGCTGATATTTACTGTTTCCTCTATCTGTATGCAAGTTCTATTTTAGTAGTTAGTAGAAAAAACATTGAGGCAAAAAGCATTTAAAGAACATTTCAGTTCAGTCAAAGGGCAATAACATCCTAGTTACCTTAAAAAACCCCATGCCACAAATTATTTTCCAAATCTACTTTGAAAAAATCCTTTATTTAATATGGTGTTGATAATCCAGTGCCCTCTTCATGCTGAGCTATATGGGGAAAAATGTGGAAAAATTAAGCACCAAGTTACATTCAGTCAAAGACTGGTTGGATGCCATTAAAGAAAGAAATAAACAAACAAATGCGCACACTAAACCAAAATAAAACACCAAAAAACCCCCTCAAAACCATTCAGGCTTTTTTTAACACGAGTGTTAATATTTTTTGCTGTAACATTTTCAAAACTCACCCTTACCTTTTCATTAACAAGCAAGCAATGACTATGTAAAAAGATAGTATTTTCTAACACTAGACTAGCAATACTTAAAATAAATGCAATATCTGTTTAAGATCTAGAACACAGGCCAGAGAAGTGTAATTTTATAATCCTTTAACAGTTTTACTTAATGTATTTCATCCCCTGGGAGGCCTCTCTGTGGAAGGAGAGGCAGCTGCCTCTATGATGGCAGAGTTTACCTTCTGCGTTTTGTTACCTCTCTACTGCCCTTCCTGCCACTGTCTCTCTCTCTCACAACACAGCAAAATTATTCACATCCATTTTGGCATCTTTGAAAGACTATTTAACAGGCTACCTGTGTGGTCATTTCATCAAGGCTGTTTAGTTTATAAAAAGATACTGCAAACTGGTGCTCTTAAGAAGTTCACACTTGTCTAATCTTGTATTTCAGCTGAGACTCTGTTCAACTACGACCACAATTTACAGCTGTGAGAAGTGAATTTAAATTTCTTGCGTGTGTCTTCCCCTATGGTTTAGGAAAATGAAGTCTAGGTTTCGTTATATAGTACTGAAATCAAATCGTTCACTTAATATCCAAAAGAATGATGACATGGACGTAAATTTAGTCTGTTTAGCTCCATCAGAATGATGCTTCCATTATTCCGTTTTTTTTGGTTGGTTGGTTGCCTTTTTTTAGATAAGTAATGTTGCTGTTACTATTTTTAAATGAAGAAAAGAGCCCAAATTACAAGATCACGTCAGGAAGGAGATTGGAATGAAGAAATACACAGTTGAAACAAGTAAATATAAATAGATATATACACACACAATTGCGTTGCCAGGCCAGCTCAACATTCAGGGTTTCCAGATATTGCAACAATCTCAAAATATTATTTTTTATGTATTTTCTTTTTAATACCTCTTCTTCCATACTGTAGAAATCACTAAAAGTATTATAGTTAATATGAACATCAGCTTAGTGCATTTTATAGTCTTCCATTCTGTTGAAATGCTCTACTGAGATATTATTACTGACATTAGAAGAACTAAATGTAAATTTAGTAACATTAACTGCTGCTGTGAAAATTTAATTGACTACACAATCAATTAAAAATTGGTGCTTTAATTTCTCCCTCCAGTTCTCCTCCGTGGACATTTACATTGATGCCATCAGCATCATTCCTCTATCATCCTCTCTCTCATGGTACAAGCTCTCTGCAGACATTCTTGCTCTTCTACTGCCATCCCAGTCAACTGAGGACTTAGCCATCTTTCTGTTTAAGTTCCCCCAATTAAAATCTGACGGAGAACCGAAGTAAACATGCAAGCCACTTTGCCAGCAGCTGCAACAGCAATCACCATTTCCCAAATCCATTTGCAGTAATTGTTCTATGACCTTATATATGATCACAGACAACCATCTGTGTTTAGATACAAGAGCTCCTGTTGTGAACATACCCCACCGAGCACGCTGCACCCAAGTGCCAGAATCTTCATCCATTCCACCTCCTCGCCAAAACTGTCCAGTTGCAGGATAGATTTCAGCTGCTCTTCTGGCAAACACAAGTGCTTCCATTTTTCCTTTAGCTCTGTAACAGTTACCGTGCCTTTGGGAGAAAGCTTTAAACGAAATCATGGTACCTCAGTAAGAACTCTGAAAACCAGAATGAATCAAAGAACAGAGTAGTTCCCCAAAATACATCAAACACTTGAAGGTCAGTCTACCCAACCATCTCCAACACATCAACATTCCTCAGTAGCATTGTGCATTTGATAAAGGCCAGTTTGTACCTTTTTGTGCAAGACTTTGAGGAGTCCAGGAGTCAAACCACCTTCTATTTCCCCTGTTGCTGAAGGAATTTCAATCCTCTCCTTCACGGGAAGGGGCTCCCCCTTTGACAAGGCTGAAAAATACCTGAGTGAATGGGAAGAGCAACACACCTCAATGCCAAAGGCCATTACAAACTGCACAGAAGTAAATGCTCTTACAGGTCAGTGAAAGAACCCACAGGCTCCTGAGCAAGAGCAGCAGCACTCAGCAAGCTGCCCACACACACAATTCCCATCTCCCCATGCTCAGATAGCATCTTTCTTTCTAGCAGAAACCACAACCTTTAGATTTTACATGCTCCTTTTTATGACATTCTAATAATTCTTAAGACATTGAACTTATTTTGTGCGTGATACACTCAGTTCTTCTTGGCAAAGGCAGAGAGTGATTTATTAACATCACAGTGCACTTCCAAACAAAACGCAGGTTTTTCCCATTTGATTGAGGAGCATTTGACCGCTCATCTGTTTAACATTCCCCTCAAACACTACCCAAAATGCTGCAACTCTCTCATCAATATTTCTACTATTTCTGTCCACTCCAAAATAAAATTTAGGAATAGAGCAGAAAGTGCATTAGATGCACATTCTTTTGATTATAAGGCTGACACATCCTCAACAGGAACCACCTCTGCTATAACTGGCCAGCAATCTGAACTGTGCAAGGAAAACTCAGTTTTCATTCAGGTAGTGATGGATCTAATTTAGGAGTTTCTCCACTCATCCTGCCTCATTTGCCGTGGTCACCCACCAGGCTGCTCCATGCTGTGCAAATACTTGCCAAAATGCACAGCAAGCAGCACTGCATTGGTGTGACTGGGTAGAAATAGATGCATGGTATGTACGTAGATACAACACCTGGGCTACTTTTCAGCCTGATCCATTTCCCCATCTGATTATTCACAAGGACAAGCCTACAACACTGGCAGCACATGTGAACCCACAGCCTTGCTCTGCCTTGTGTGGCTCCCAGGCACAGATCTTGCTCTGCTCACCAGAGAGGTGCGTGATCAGCAGCAGCTGCCTACTCCTCTGGGGGGGCTCCTCTCTAGGCAGAGGTTGGGGTCTGGCTGGTGGTGTGGCCATGGCAGTGCCACACTGCCCCTTCTCTCACCAGCCCCATGTCCCAGCAAGCTCCAATTACCTGGTGACTGCTGCTTCTGACACAGCTGGGACAAGCTCACTGCACATCCATCACCCAGAGGTACGCTGCACTCCCCCTCCATCACGTTCCTAAGAAATGTCATGCCATTTTAAGATTGTCCCAATGCTTTTCTCTGACACTGGAGCTGTAGCAATTCAGCTTCAGATTCTTTCATTTTTTATGGACAAGCCAGACCCCAATCTGGCTTTGTTAATAGCCTCCCCTCCCTCATGTACAGAGTATAGATGTTTTCCAATCCCCCCAGCTTAGAACATCTTACAGATACCTTTCAAGAGCTTGCCCACACAAACCATAGGACAGGAAAAAATTATAGTGGGCAGATGAGGTAAAAGAAAAAAAAAATAGAAGTTAAAGAAGAAACATTTAAACATCTTAAATCAACATTTTAGTGAGAGATTTATTACATGGATTATCATTTAAAAGTTGCAACTTTTCAGGCACTTTTCCCAGAAAAGAAAAGAAGAAACCTAACAAGCTTAAGAATTAGAAGGTTATTTTCTAGGTTGCCTTTAAATTTCAAGAATTAAATCTCACATGAGAGGAAAAAAACCAAACCAAATTAAAAAGGTTTGGTCTTTGAGATGGAAAAAGTAATAACAAAAACAAATTAAGATGCATTTTCTTGGATAGAAATCAAACTATTCCAGGAATAAGCCAATCCTAAGCCTCAAGGAAGCTTCACTACGCTATTTTTTTAAAAGGCTCTCCTACCATATTAATACAAAGCAGCATGTATGGAATATACATGTTGATGTAATATTCAAAGTCAGCTCCACTGTACCGTAAACAGGAGCAGTGAGATTTTGTGGGTCCCCATGTATAGCTCCCTGTTGTTCTTTGAACATCATACTTACGCAGCTGCCCACTGCAAAACATCACGAGGTTGAGTCCTAATAGCAGCTTTAGTAAATTGCTTCAGAATGTCAGGCAGCTCCGGGGGGATTTTGATCTGCTGAGCACAAAACATGGTTTCTGGAAGAGGCATGGTCGGTTTCTGTTCAGTCACAAGGACCTGAAAGAAATAAAACAGCAGTTCACAGATACAGAACGTGAATGAAAAGCTGTGTGTGAACAGCTTGTGGGTGAACAGTGCTCATGCCCAAACTCCCTCCTGTCCTACCTGACAGCTGGGGCTACTGGAGAGGTGACAGACTTAGAAGGGTCTGTGTCTGTAAGAGGAGCACCACACTTCTCTAAAATACTTTAATTTGGTGGCAACACCAAGTAAAACACTGGAGCTTGGACACCAACCACAGCTCTGGATGAGGAGAACTACTACTTTAATGAGTATCTTTAGGCAGTTTTAAATGGATTTTTCTCTTCAAACCTACCACAATACAAATTTGTAAAACAGGCAGTGCAGACAAGTCACATCACACATGCCAGTGTGAAAGCTAGCTATGCTGACAACTCACTACTGCGCACTGAGGAGAATCTTGTCATTTTTGTACAGAATCCAGAGTATGCAGATGACCAAGTTTCTACTGTGTTTACGTACTCCAAAAATGTTGTAGCAAAAAGTTACTAATTTGTGCTCCTGGAAGACTTCACACAAAAAAACTACAGCAATGAACAAAACATTCACGTGTGCTGCAACCACACACTGTACTTTGCTCATACAGTTCTACAGGTATGTTTGTCTCATTCAGGATGTAACTCATTTGTTGCAAGGAATTCTGTCGCCCAGGATCCAAAAGAAGGGAAAGAGATAGGTTATTGTGTGGTACTTCTCCCATTGAAATGGGGCACATTTGGTGGGAAATCTGAGTACCCTCCTCATCATTTCGAGAACAAACTATACCCTATTTAAGTTGATTTGGCAACAAGAACTGAAAACATATTGGTTATTTGCAGAGGAGAAGAGCAATGAAAGCAACAGCATTGAGAAAGGAATCAACATAACAGCATCCTCTATCCCTTTACATTATTTTAACTTTTAAGATAAAAATAAGACTACCTGGCATGTGGCTTTCTCTCCCTATCATGTGAATTTTCCTGCATTGGAAAAAAAAATTAAAAGTCACTGATGGAGGAATGGGACTGCTGTGACCCAAGGCTCCTTTGAGGATCAAACCATACTTAGAACTTTATTTCTGGAGAAATGCAGACAGAGCACAGCATCTTCACCACTCCAACGCAGCAAATTTGTATCAGGGATAGACTTCAGAGAGTGCATTTAATTACCTTATTGGTCACACACATTCAGTAATGATTCAAAAACACAGTTCTAACCAAGGAATTGAAGCTGAATGCAAAAATTTGAGGATTTCAGGATAACAGAAAAAACTAGAGGAACGAAAAATACATGTGCATGTGTATGCCCCCTTGGGAAACAGTAAAATAAAAGAGTAAAAACAAAATCAGGGGGGAAAAAAAGGAAGAAGTGCAAGAGCTGCTTTTCTACAGTAAGCCATTAATCATAGAGTCTCACAGAAGGGTTGAGGTTGGCAGGGACCTCTTAGAGGGTACCTGGTGAGACCCTCGGCTCAAGTTGGGCCACCTACGAACAGACTGACAAGAACCATGTCCAGGTGGGTTTTGAAGGATGCCTGAGGATGGAGACTCCATACCTCCCTGGGCAACCTGTGCCAGTGCTCAGTCATCTTTACAGCGAAAAAGGGTTTCTTGATGTTCAGAGGGAACCTCCTGTACATATACACACAGCCAGGTCAGGCAGCCTCTGCACCCCTTCAGCATCAGTGCACGGCAGGGGTTACTCTCGCTAAACACAAAGCTCAGCTCATGTCTTTCACCCCCTATTAGCTCTTATTTTCTCACATTTTTTCCTTTCACACACTCAAAACCAGCCCCAGGAGTTCAAGGCCGACAAGCAGCCGCAAGCAGGCCGGCCCGGCCGCGCCGCGGACCCCGCCGCCCCCCAGCCCCGAGCTGTGGGGAGGGAGCGCCGGAGGAGGCGTTCGGAGAGCGCCGGGAGCCCAACCCCGCCCCCGGGCACCGCCGCGGCCATGGCGGCCCCGGCCGAGCCGGCCGGGACGGCTCCCCCTGCCCCGCCGGTGCTGCCCCGGGGCTCGGGGGAGGCCCGGGCACGGCCCCTCACCTGCCCCGCTCCGCGGCCCCGCTGCCCGGGCAACGCGAGGGGAGCGGCCGGGGCGGGCGGGAGGCCGGGGGAAGGCGGGGGCCGGGCGGGGAGAGAGGGTTGGTGCCTCCGCGGTTTAAAGTGCAAGAGCATACCCTGTTTTGTTCAGACTTGTGAAAAGACAGGAGACATGGATGATGTCTACCTTTAGCAAATTCGCAGATGACACCGAGTTGGGTCGGAGTGTTGATCTGCTGGAGGGTAAGAAGGCTCTGCAGAGGGACCTGGGCAGGCTGGATCAGTGGGCCAAGAACAATGACCAAGTGCCGGGTCCTACGCTTTGGCCACAAAAACTCCATGCAGTGCTACGGGCTGGGGTGGGGGCACAGTGACTGGTAAGCTGCCCAGCAGAAAAGGACCTGGAGGTGCTGGTCAACAGCGACTGAACTCAAGGCAGCAGTGTGCCCAGGTGGCCAAGAAGGCCAGTGGCATCCTGGCCTGTATCAGAAATAGTATGGCCAGCAGGACCGAGGAAGTGATTCTTCCCCTGTACTCAGCACTGGTTAGGCCACACCTTGAATACTGTGTTCAGTTCTGGGCCCTCAATTCAGGAGTGATTCTGGAGAAGGGCAATAAAGCTGGTGAAGAGTCTGGAGTGCATGTCCTAGGAGGAGTGGTTGAGGGAGCTGGGGTTGTTTAGCCTGGGGTGACATTATTGCTCCCTAAAAGCTACCCAAAACGGGGTTGTAGCCAGGTGGGGGTTGGTCTCTTCTCCCAGGCAACCAATGACAGGATGAGAGGACATGGTCTAAAAGCTGTGCCAGGGGACGTTCAGGTTGGACATTAGGAAGAATTTCTTCAGAGAAATGGTGATTAGATGTTGGAATGGGCTGCCCAGGGAGGTGGTGGAGTCACCATCCCTGGAGGTGTTTAAGGAAAGACTGGACGTGGCACTTAGTGCCATGGTCTAGTTGGCAGGGTAGTGTTCGGTCATAGGTTGGACTCAATGATATCAGAGGCCTTTTCCAACCTAATTGATTCTGTGAACACCTTAGTACTGCATCACTGGCAGAGCCCATAGTGGGATGGCTGGTCCCTGGGTGCCTGGGCTCCCTGCAGCCCACTAATCCCTGCATGCCCCATGGCCATGAGGATGCACTGCCAGGTGAGCAGAGTTAGGGCGGCATGTCCATCCTACCTTTAGCACTTTTAAACTTCTTTTCCCAGCTTGGATGAGATGTGAACAAATGCTGAATGAGCTGAAAAGTAGACATAGAGCAATGTGTCCCCTAAAATTCCCGTTACTTGCAGTAGCTGCTACTTTCAAGGGCAGCTCAGCCACAAGCAACCTCTGCTGGGCAGCTGCCACGGTCCCAAACATTCCAGACAGCAGGACCACAGAAGGTCTGCCACCACGGAGAGCAGTGCCAGCTGCTTCTCAGCACCCACTGCTCCAAATATGGCCCCACAAGGCAGCATGGGTTCTCCCACCACTTCAGAACTCCAAGGATTCAGTGCCCTCTCTGCCTCCAAGTCTTGGTTGCCAGCTACGAGACCTATTTCCACTGCGCAAAAAGACAGCACCGGAGATAACCTGAATGGCATCCTCTGTAAAGACACTAGTGCATCTCTTGGTTATAAAGCAATGCCCCTCCCGTTCCTTCTAACGTGGGCTGTAAGTAGCTCGAGCACTCAAATTAACTTGGTAATAGGATTATTCGCTTCAGAAAGCCTTCAGAAGCCATTGCTCCAAAGAGACTTGGGTGCTCTGTGCTTGAAACAGGCCAAACAATTACTGCAGAAGCACACAATCTTATTTGGAGCAAGCCCTTTTTAATCCACATTATAGCCCCACTGAAGAACATGTAAGGCCATGCAGGACAAAGAAAAACATGCAGCAAACATTATCCTGCAGGAGTTTACAGAGTGGAATTAAATTAAGATCATTTCACAATGCAGTTTTTCCAAGGTGTCTAGGGATAACAGATAAACAGCAAAAATTTCATATTCTCTGTCATCTGCAGTTCTTGGACACACTTGGAACTATGCCAAAAATGCTCAAAAAGTAAATGTCATATCCTCAGTTCTTCCAGTGATTTGGTCCAGTGCAGTGAAATCATGCATAAAGCTGCCATACTGTATTATGGGAAACAGTAGCATGTAGGTGGAAATTTTCCTGTGAGTATTTAAAGAAAAACTCTGTATTTTTCAAACACGTTATTTTATATGAATTGCAAACCAGTGGAAAAAGCCAAAGGCTAAAACTTCCATATAAAAGTGAAAAATAACTGGAAAATAGGTTACCAATTAATCACATGCTGCTCCAGAACATGCTTAATCTATAAAGGCATGGCCAAATTAATCTTTGTATAAATGCTTACATGTTACAAAAATTAACAAGACACACTGCATCAAGTAATAAGCAAAACTCTAGGCAATACAGTCCTTGCTCTTTGCAGAAAAAGGAGCATGGGCACTGCTCTCCTTTATTTTTTGACCCCAACCATCATATACTTAACTACAGGGGAAGGATGGATGGGATGAAACAGGATGGTATGGAGGGGACTGCAAAAAAACCCTGGAGGTACATGAGTTATGACCATCCTTACCATGCAGCCTCCTGATTTATAAGCAGTACCGGATATACTGCAAATTTTCTACTCATTAGTCCTGTGTTAATGGTGCAGAAAGAATGCATAATTACACATGTTGGCTTAAGTTTGGCATACTGGGATGGTATTCCTTTTAAGAAGACATTTATACATTTGGGAACTCATTTTTAGGTAAAAGTAGTATGCTTTTCACATGTAATTACACTAAAACATCTACTTAAAGATCATTGTAACTCGTGGATGTAAAAGGAAGACCAAACCAGCATAACAAAGAGTGGAATAACCTCCGAGATAATTGGTAAGTAAAAACAAGATCAAGAGGTAGGTGAGGGAGGGATGCTTCAGTTTTAAGGGTTAGTGGTGTGAGGAGAGATGTTAATTATTATCTGCAGATTAATGCCAGGTTGTTTAAGGAAACTCAGGATTACACAGATCAGTACCGTGGCTGTGGGGTCAACAAAACCCTTTCAACAAGGAACAAAAAGAAAAAAAAAACCCAAAACTCTCAGAGGCACAGTGAGAAGGACACTGATGGGTCCGGTTGAGAATCTTGGCACAAACCTATAAAGGGAGTAAGGCCTAGTTTCTGTTAAGAAAAGGTTGATCAAACTCCATGAAGATATAGGCAATAAAAACATAAGTGTAACTTCATCAAAAGGAGCAACTCAGATTCTTGCTATACACTGAGAATAGAGGGAGTACTTCCCTCCCATGCATTTTACCCATTACTCTTACACAAAGAGCATTTAAAAGTATATCCATGATCGTAATTGTTCTTTTACAGCACCATTGCCTAATTTAGTCTTAGAAATCCTGCTGCTGCTTCCTGCTTCCGTGCCTCCTGCTCACAACTAGTCAAAATATCCCATTGTTCTGGTTCCGGCCAAGACAGGGTTAATTTTTGCAGTAGCCAGGAGGGGGCACAGCTAGGACCCGGGAGGTTTACCTTTCGTGCCTCCAATTCTCCTCTCCAGCCCGCTGCAGGAGAGAAAGGGGAGGGGGTAGTAAGCGAGCAGTGCTGAGCAGTGCGTGGAGTGGTTTCAGTGGCAACACCAAATTGGAGAACACCATTCCTAAACCACGACACCTATGTACACTCCATTCTAATCCACAGTATTTTTAGATTCAGCGCATTCCTTATTGGACTTCAGCAGGCCACTTTTGCAATTTGCACCTGCTGAACATGGCAAAACAGTGCTGCTCGGCACTATTTGGGTTCTAATACAGAAATTCTATCCAGTATAAATAAATTAGCTTTGCAGTGTTCTCTACTTCTATAAGCAACAAGGAATTCTGTTCCCTCTAGTCTTACTTTCCAGGAACACAAACGGCCCTCGAAAGCCAAGTGATTTTGTGATGAATCAGACAAGTAATGTTAAGTACCACCCCCTTCTCCCCCACCGGATATCAGACAACTCCAGATGTTTGACATCTCTTCATTGGGGGTGGGTGGGAAATGCCTATGCAGCTTTGGCGTTGGCCTCTACTCAATAGGCAAGAGATAACTGCAGGTAAGTAGATAAGCAGCAAAACTGATGTTCAGAGTTGTGAAATAATCTTGCCCTTCCTCCATCCCTCAGTACTATCCTGAATTTAAAACATTTAGTTCATTTTGGATTGGTATTTGACCTTTGGAAATACAATCTTTTAAAATTTTCCATTACTGAATAACTTTGATTTCAGCATATTGTTTCTCAATTTATGGTGACTTCTAAATGAAGAAATTAATACCAGAAGCATAGCTTGTGGAATAACCATAAATAAAACTGTTGCTAACTTTAGTTTCAATTAATCTAATTAAGAAATACAAGAGAGCTCTAACTTACTTTTATGCTTTGTAAAAGTTGTTTCTTATCTGTTTCAGAAGACAGATTCCTTTATTTTGCATCCTGAACTTCATTATACTACCAAGATTCACTTCCTTGTTTAATGTTTTTATTATCTGCATAATCATTTCTGCTAAGAGCCTCAACGTTGCCCAGGCAATTCCATTGCCATTCCCAAGGCAAGCAGAACAAGAACACTGCCCCTGCCACAAAGAACTTCCAATCTATATGTAAACAAACGGACAGTGAAGTCCAAGGAAACAAAATGACACTGATCAGCATGCCAGGCAGGGAAATCAACAAACCACCCATTTGTGCACTGTAAGGTATTTTTTACAGAGTTCTCTGCAGAATAATGGGACTGCTGTGCAGACTTTTATGATGATCTTGACTCAGTCTTAGGGAGAGGCAAGGAAAGAATTAATACACTCAGCTGAAAAGTGATGTGAGTACTGTAATTGTGTTAGAGCTGGCATCTCGCCAAGGAAATTATGGGCTGAAAGCAGTTACAGGTACCAGAGGGCCCTCAAACAAAACCAAGTAACTTCAGCTTCACCCAGCAGAAAAGGGGGAGACAGAGAAGGGATGCAGAGTTTTAACTATTTTTAATCAATATAAAATAATCTGTGTAAAAACAGTCAAAGCCATGCTGCAATTGTATTCTTTCAGAATGCAAAAGATAGCTACAGAGCCATCTTGACAGTTCTTGGATGAAGGCCTGTGGAACTAACAACAGCATTAGATTCTCAACACCACAAAGGGGATACAATTAAGCCAGTACATACCTCCAACCCCTCCATTCAAGATCCAAGGTCAACCTGAACTGGGGGAAAAGAGCGCGCATGCGCGCGTGCACACACACACACACACACACACACACGCACAGAGTCTTTTCCACTTGAAGAGTAATGTAAGCCCACAGCATGCTGTATTACTCTAGCACAGATGGAAGCCACTGGTACAGATCTCATCAGCTGTCTCAGTAACAGCCACTTACATGCTTACTATCATGTTTCTATGCCAGAGGACTACTCAGGGCACAATAAGGCAAACCATTGAAATTTAAAACAATAAAAAAGTACTGTTATTTAATCTTGTTCTATACAACCTCCATATTCTTTCCCAAAACGTGTAAAAATAAGGAGGTAAGGAGATGAGATTTTTCTGAAGTCCACAATGGACAGTTTTGGAAACTAACTTCATGCCTGCCAGCATAACAGTTGCATTTGAAACCAGTTCTCCGTAACAAAGAGAGAATACAGATAATGTAAGCTACATCAAAACAGCTACAGCTCACATTGCATGACTGGCCCGATTCTCTTTTTTCTTTAATGACTTGTGAAATAACAGTGGTAAGAAACAGCACAAAGGCTTTTTCTTAATAAATTTTAATATTAAGACCAATTTGTCTGGATAAAAACACAAAGTTACAAGTACCACACTACTGTAAATTCTCCATGATGCACAGTAGTGCTTGCAATATTTGAGTGACAAGCCTATTTTGGAACTGTTTGCGAAAGGTATGTCAAAGACGGAATCTTGGCATAAGTAAGAATGTATGTTATCAGTGAATTTATTATTGTGAAAATATATTTGTCCCACAATGTACACCACTGTAAATAGTCAAATGCAATATTTATGCACATCAAAAATATATGGGGTGAATATATACTCAATTTGGCATTAAGTAAGCAACAGTGAGTGAAAGAAAAATATTTAGGCTATTTTTCTGATTTCATTTCACTGGAAATTTCCTAATAAATCACTCCAAAAGGTAATATTTGTGGTTCAAAACCATCAGTACAACAGTAATTCTGTAAAATAGTATGAATCTGATAGTGACAGCCCAGTCCTCCTGCCACTAGATTCAGATGCATTTGGCTTGTTCTCACTGCCTTAGAACACGAGTCCAGACACCAAAAAAATGAACTACCACCATCACAGCCTGGAGCATATTAGCTCAAAACAATGTCAGATCAGAGATGCAACATCAATAGAAGGAGATGACACTTTCAAAGCACTTGCCAGATTCTCAAGTATTAATTATATACACACATGGTTAAGTACAGAATACTGAAGAAGAGTGTACTGAATAGCAATTAAAATGTTCCATTGATGTTCTCCTTACTGCAATGGATATTCACATTTCCCACATTGGTCTAGGAAAGATACTGCAATCTAAGCATGTGATTTGATGCTACTTAAAGCTTTGTGATACTGTTATGTATTTTCTTTATCTACATAAGCCCCCCAAACATTACTGCAAAAGAACTCTATCTACATATAGAAATAACACAGACTTGATTTGGTGGCTCTTGTTTGACTGTGCTCTTGCAAAGACATCTGCTAACTCTTCCTTGCCTGCTTAATAGCATATGTATTTCCCTGCCCCTCAGGAAACAAATGGTACATGATAAATCACTTCCTTCAATATTATTCCCATAAAAATTCACAGTGACCAATTCTGAGAGAATTTTTTTTTGGTTGGGTTTGTTTTTTTTTAAAGTAATTGTGCAATATAAAATTCATACTACAATTTTCAACTTTGGTAACTTACAGAAAAAAGATTTCAAGCTCTTAAACTAAGGACCAGGTCAGGATGTTGCTTACACTATGCTCCTTGTGCTGTGCAAGCACATCAGTTAATGTTCATCCCTTTTCTTGAGGTCCTGAAAAATTCTATTGTTGATAAGAAATTGGCTACCATTTCAGTTGTGAACCTATCTAATTTTCCTTGATACCTTTAAATGCTTCCAACACCTAAACTTTGTAAATTTTTATTTACTGTTTCAATTCACAAAATCCTGATCCCAAAGCCAACACCCACCCCTTCAACCAAACAGAAAAATCCAGCTGAGCCTCAACAAGTACATCTGAATTCTCAGAAGAGGAAATATTTTCTTGATTTAACAGCAACTGTACAATATTACAAACTCGGACACATGAAAAACAATCAGGCAATAGAAAAATGTACAACAGCTTTGGTGTTATACAAAATAATAAAAAAGACTGGACAGCAAGATACATAGTTCATTATGTTCTCACCACAGCCACTTCATTGCTGACTGTAAGACAGTTATTTACTTTTGATATTCTCTGTGGCCTTTCCACTCATGAAAAATCATACTGTATTACTACAATAGGATCTGTTATGAACACCATAAAGTAAGCTCCAAATTTTATAAAAACATCTTGCCTCTTCGCACTATTGCTTTGTGGCACATTGTCAACAGAACAGCAGTCCAAAATAAAGTGACAACTAGATTTAATAAATTAATATACTTTTTAAAGATGTACAATGCACATTCTTTTTAATCCAAGGTTTTAGGGTGTCAGGATACTTCTATTTACACATATACAGATCTCAGGCAGCATTTATAACATCAGAAAATGCAGATAAGGAACAAAGCCTTAACTGCTATCTGGATGCTGCTAACAGAAGCCAAAACACTGCTGAGAGTATTATTGGGAGAGATATCCAAAGATGAGAAGAGTCTATGAAAAAAGGACATGTAAAGGCAAAGGGAAGGTCAAGATGTTTAATATGACCATCTATTCTTGTGAAGATTGAGGTGGAGTTGTTGATGTGCCTGGTTTACCAGACTTCCGTTCATAATTCACAAGTCGTTGTCCAACAAGGTACCTGGGATTACAGGAAAAACAGTGAGAAATTAACACAAATTAACAGCATTTTGTAACACAATCCACTCTATCTCCTTTTCTGCAGAAGTAGCTTTCTCATTTCAGTAAACATTATTCTATAAGCAATACCTCCCCCTCCTTAATGGACTTTAACCACCCTCATCTTTTTTCTCAACATTCAGGCACCTTGTAATGGAATACAGGCATTACAGGCTTGTATTTACAGGCCTAACTTTGGCAGTCATACAATTCAGACATATACAAACTGCATGAAGATATGAAATATAAGGAGTGTGTTTGCAGTATTTATATACCCAGGCCCTTTGCTGGATACTTTTGAGAGCATCTTTGCAGTGTCTGTTTGAGTGTTTGAGTTCTTTCACTTGAACATCTGGAAAAACAACTGATATAAAATGAAATGAAAGGGCTAATGAGGTTCTTCTAAGTTCAAAAAAGAATCTGTGACAATGCAGAACATGCACTCAGTAAAGCTAAGCAAGGCTCAGATCCTGGTTGAAAAAAAGTAAATATTGCAAAGAAAGAACTTTTGCTGCAGCTTTAACTTTCTTAAAGGGAAGGAAAATATCCTAATGCTACTCCATGTCAAGCTTAAGGGGTGCGAGATTCCTTTATTTAAATTCTGTTTCAACATTATACCATCTAATCAGCTTAGGAGTTTTTGTACTTTTTACATTGTCCCTTACTTCTGTAGGTCATTGATTCACACTCCTACTTTTTGCCACCTAAATTCCTCTCCATGCTTCATATTTACTTGCTGGTTCTACATGCAGAAGAGCCATAGGCACCTATGAATTCTTCCCCTAAAACTTATAATTTCCTTTAGAAACTTTTTCACCATCTCTCCTTTTGTCACGGAACCATAAACAACAACCATCATATATTTTTTGTACATTCTAGAATTTCATAAAAACTTGTACATGCTTTTAGAATTTGTTATATGAAAGATTTAATTAAGTGTATTTCTAAACCACAAATCTCTACTGACTGGCATGACTATATTTGCTTACTTCCTGTTGTACAAACTCGTTGTCTGAGTAATACAGACTAATAATTACTGAAAAAAAAAATCAAAAAACCATACAAAATTTGGTAAGGACAAACTCTATCAAATCAACTGAACATTCTTTAACAGGTTAATTTGACTAATGAGTACGAAAAACAGTTATGCAGAAAAGGTTGAAGAAATGGTTTTATAAGAAGCAGATTGTGACATGGTTTTACTTCCAGGTGTATCATAATCATAACATTCACTAGTTCTTCAAGACTACACAGCAGGAGACAAACAAGCAATCAGCTTCATTTGTGGTAAAACGCATTCATGTTAGACATTGAGGAGCGTCTTCCATTTATAAAGACAGTCTATTCCTGTGTTTGTCTACCTGAACCATAAATAAAACATTTGCCAAGAACAGTTTAGGTCTGTCTCAACGGGCCGTTTGTCTAGAAAACTTCCTAAAATCCCTTTACATCACAAGTATCTACAATACCTGAATTCAATCTGAAGTTATCACAATTTAAAGTGGAAAAATTAAAAAACCCACACTATATACTCACTTGTCATTTTTAATATGTTCATAAAGGCGCTTGAACTGGCGGACTTGGAAGGACAGAATTCCCATCAAAACCACCACCATAAGCAGGAAAGGGTAAATCCGTCGCTGGACTAGGTTTTGCATTTCAGCAGTAACCCCTACAAAACAAGACAAAACCCTTACATGATCTAACACTGCTGAAGTAACTCACATATTTCTGCTTCTCTACCTGCTTCTAGACTTTTTGTTATACTGTAGCTTCAGTAGAACGGCTGTGAAACAAATTACACGTCCATTTATCCCACAGTTCCAACATGACAGCTGCTGTTCTTTTTAATCTGAAGCACTGAAGTGGAAAGTTTTCCATTAGCACAGTGAAAATCCACAGTAAACAAAGAAAAGGGCTTATAAGTTCTTTTGCTTATTGACTTCTGTATACCTCGTATCAGGAAAAAGTTGCAATAGAAGTCAAGTGAGAGATCGGAGAATAAAATGGGACTTCTTTAACATATTGTTAACATCAAAACTAACTACCAAAAGACAACTGTTGATGGAAAAGCTCAGACAGGAAAGGCTTTAAAAAAAAAAACCAAACCCCTCTATGTTTAAAATTTACATTTTATTCTAATACTATCAAAATCTCAAAACAAACCCAGTATTTTCACCTGTTCAAGCTTTGTTTAGAATCTGACAAGTCAGAAAAAGATGGCCTCAGCTCAGTATAGCTCCCAGAGAGACTAAAATTAAAGGTTGATTGTCCAAAGAAGAAATGAATTAATTATTCCTTTCTCAAGCCAGCTAGATATCTATATTTTTGCTGTTAGATATTATTCAGTCCCATACTCCTGGTGTAGCTAGTCAGAATAATGTATTGCATTTCTCAAAAAAATGCCACACTTTAAGACGACACAGCAATCCTTTAGCATTTACATTTGTTGGCAGAATAGAGGGGGTTTTTTGGTGAGGTTTTTTTGTTTGTTTGTTTGCTTGCTTGTTTGGGTTTTTTTAAATAACATAGAGCTTGGAGTGTTATTTCCACAAATATATTTACACTGCTATAAACCATCAGATGATAAACAGGTATTGTGAATGTATACATACCCAGTAAAGGTACAACACCAGAAGCTATGATGTACGGCACACACAGCGAGAGTAACAGAACAGAGATTACGGGTGCTGCCAGTTTACGGATGATGAAGTGTAAGTCAATGTTACGAATCCCGTTTGCGTATACCTAAAAAGGAACAAGTGAGAAGTAGAAGGGATCAATCGTGAAAGCCTTGCTTTGCACTTACACTAATAATCAAAAGGTTTTGCACAATTCTCCTTGTGAAAGGACATGGGTGTTCCCAACTTGAAGAAAGCAGTGATGGCCACAGTTAAACAAGGAAAAGCTCTCTGCCAATCTGCATCGTGAGTGTTCCAGGAAATCATTTAAACAGTGCCCAAGAGACTAACTTAATCAGGAATAGTGGGATTCAGTTGCAGGAATGCAAGAAACCAGTTGAAAGATCATTTAATAGACCTATAGACAGTGTTTTTGTGGGTGACCTGGGATCACTTTGTGCTGTTAACTTTGTACTGGAAGAGAATCCTGTGTATACCAACAGAATTAATCTATTAAATTTGGTAACAGGCAGAAAATAGGAACTTATTTTGTATTTTGGTGGGGCAGACTAGAGCCTCCGCATGTAGAGCCTGTGCCTGAAGAAAGGGCCTGCACAATTAAGTTTCTCCAGTTACTACCAGAAACTAAGGTCAAAATGTAACTAGATTAAGCACAGCAAAAGACTAGTTTTGAATGGCTACTACCTACAGCCAGACTATGGCCTCTGTCTCACATCCTGGATGAAACCATTTGTGAGGATGGCTCAGAAGAGTGACTGATGGCCCATGGAGAGCATTCGAAATGGAAGGAAGAGCCGTGATATGCATCAAAAGGTACTCTCAGAACTAAGACAACATTTCTGCAGTGTGACAGCTAAAATAATTTAATAACTGGGACTATGTGCTAGACTTACTCAAAGAGGCACCTTGTGTACAGAGGTTGGGACATGCACCATAGCCATCACATACTGTGCAGGGATGAAAAGTTACCTTCTGGCAAACACAACTGAGATACTTCACTGAGATGACAAGCACAGAACTTAAAGGTTATAATCAAGAAAAAAAATACTTCTGCCACAGAAAAGAACAGGCCATGTAACTTGGAACTGCTCACAGGAACTGTTTCATCTGGCTTAATAACCAAAGGGGAATGGGAATAGTGTCTTTCATCTGTACTAATCTGTGAATGGGGTAATATCTATAGCTCCAGAGAAGGCAAAATTCTCTGTTCTTGGACGTGGATGTAAATAATGTTCAGTATTTGGACACACTGACATCATCTAAAAATGTAATCATGTTTCTTTCTCACTTTAATAGAAATCTGATAAAAATGCATATATGTATATGCAGCTTTTCTTGATTTCAGCTTTCTGAGGTTTGCTTTTATTTTTAAGTGTACCTTAATGGATTAGGCTATACAATTTAAAAGGTTTCTACAAGACTAAATGAATTTTACTCAATTACTCCATTACTACAAAAGTAATTCTGTTATCTGATACACACATTCAAAAAACATTGAAAATGTATTATACAGAAAAATTCACATGGACAGATTCTCCCTACCTGTTCAATAACAGTTTTCAGCCACCACTGAGGACCCATCAGCGTTATGGCAGCAATTATTTTGGCATGCAGAACTCCAAGAGCCCAGTCCTAATTTTGTAAAAATGGACTGTTAGCATTAACATATCTTTAAAAAGCTAGACAACCAAAAGCTTTTCAAGCATCTTGTTAATCTTACTTATAAATGAAAATATAATTACTTTTCTATTTACATAGGATATTGCTTAAAAGGGGTGACGTCATCTGCAAACTCCTATGGAAAACAGGATGTTCTCAAGCTTAACTGACGTCTGTCAAATTAGCTCCCTGGTACGAGGAAAATCAGTACTACTATTAAACCAAAAGCAAATACAAAACAAAAGCATTACACTTACATAAAGCAACAGACTATCATTCTGGAACAGAATAGTTAACACTGGTAACATTTACCTAGAAGGATGTTATTTTGATTCCTCTAAAAAAAGAATAGAAACAAGATGCAAAGATGTTCACACACTTCAGGAAAGGAGTTTTTTCTGTTCTTTTAAATTTTAGTCATTCACAAAACCCTCTCTGATATGAGAAAAGCTAAACAAAGCATGGTAACACTCTTCATGAGAAAACATCATACTACTTAGAAGAAAATTTATATTTTAACATAAACTGCAATTATTATGGCATGGAATTAAAAGAACATAATATAACTACTGGCTTCTACTAAACTTTACATCATGAGTCAATCCTTTCTGGATTACAGATATGTGTAAGATTTTCAATAAGAGCCACCAAAAATAGAATACAAAATATAGGCTGAAAAGGTATAATAAACAGCTACAGAACTGGTAAGACTTAAGATATCATAGACTAATCATCCTTTTCTTAAACTGCTAAGGAAATACATTTTCTTTAACCAATTATTTAAAGAGTGCTTTTGTTCACATCTATTTTCAAAAATTTAAAAAATTGTTCCAAAAAACGTCAGTATTAAAGTTGATTCATGTTTACTTAAAGCTGTACCCTTTGTATAACTTTGTTCTCTTTTGTGAAAAATGGAAATTATTCTCAATTTCAATAGCTTCTTGTTAATTTAGAACAAGTCTCAAATTCCTCTAATCCATTATTTTGAGGAAGCTCTGCCACATGAAAATAAAATTTTTCAGTATACTGTATTTAAAACTTCTAAAGAACTAACATGCAAAACTCAAGAATTTTTAGAATATCTAGCATAGTAAATTCTTTCCAAAACCATTTAGAAATCAAGATCATCTATCACTGCAATTATATGATGTCCTGATTTATTAGTCATTTACTCAGATACCTCAAAAATATACTTGTATTTTAAAATAATGGAATAATTAAATTAGCAGTCAAATTCTTCTCTGTATTCTGGCTTTCAAACATTTGGATACCGAAAGTAAACAAAAGCTTGTCTGTGGGCAGCTTACAAAGTCACTATCCCTGAACACTTCCTTGTTACTTAGTAAATGCATTCTAGATATCTTGAGTTATGGTTCCCTCAGTTGGGTGCCTGAGTTATGAGTTCTTTCATAATTCAGCCTATGTGATGGAAGCATTCATCACTCAGTCCTGTCTTCTGGATTGAAGAAAAAGAAATTTGCACTGCCTGTGAGACTTGACTGAAGAATAACAAAACATGACTACCTCAAAATCTTGTATTAATGATTTGACATCTCAACCCAAAACCAGCATGACTCTAAAGCATATAAAAATTCCATTTATAGTGGGCATCATTACTGAATTAAAGCCTTGTAAGGAAAAAACGATCAGCTGAACCTCCTGCTGCATAACTGTATGCAGAAAGCTATCCAGAAAGATCAGACAGAGTATGTGCATACATACATTCAGCTATACTAACTTCCTACATAACTTTACAATGATGCTACTGGATAAAGTGTCTAGCTGGCCACTGAAATGCAAAGATCCTCTGATGTCATCTCACAACAGTTTAGCTTTTCATACTCTGAATTCCTCACCATATCCTTTTGGTTCAAATAATCCTCATATCCAGACTTGGCTGCCTTTTCTCTGCCACACAGAAACATATTTATAGAAAATGCTCTGAGGCACCAAATCAACATGAAACAAGAACGCTCATAACTCCTTACATCAAGAGCAGCAAAGGAATGGGAGCAACTGACCTGCCAAGGATAGAAGAGAGGTGTTTGATCCAAAGGAACTCTCAAAGGTGCAACGATGACCAGTTCAAAGAGAAGTCCAAGCAAAAGTGGAACCACACCAGCTAGCAGTATAGCCACTATTAATGTCTTCATTATCTAAAAAGCCCCAAGACATTTAATTAATATATTTACCACAGGATTCCTTGTTTAAGCTTAAAATGTAACTTAAGCTACATAAACACACAGCTCTGGCAGAAAAACCCCAAACTTACGCAGACCTAGAAATAATTTTTATTACATATGTAGTTTTGCAATGTAATTTTTCAAGATTGGGTCCTATTCCATACCCCCTACAAAAAAAACCAAAAACATGACTGTGCCTACTAGTGTCCATATAATTCTAAACCATAAAATAACCTTTGACTGTTATCAGTAGGGAATACCACCCAATGGCACTTCATCGTATCACGTATTCTAGTATGTTGGAAAATTGGAGAACAATTTTTCCAAAACTGCCTTTTTTTTCTCCAGAGAAAACCAAACATTAAATATTCAGTCATTATGGGATATTTGACTTAAAAATGATAAACGCAGAACACCATGCTTGATTCTTTCTTTATTCTAGAATTCTCTTACTTTACATGCATCATATAAAACTAATCTGACTTAATTAGCATGATAAGGAGAAGGGACAAAGAACAAGTAAAGCACTATATTTTGGCTCTGAATTTTCTTAAAGAAACTTAAGATTTCTTAAATCAAAATGAGGGATATCTGGGAAATGTGGTATAGTACATGAAATACACACTTACACTGCTCTTCTGTCTGTAATAGTTCAATAAGCACATAAACATATCCATAACAAGAGATCATTCATGCTATGAATGTTTAAACTAACTGTACTTCGCTTAGGCAAGAAATGCACAATAGAAATCCTCAAAATCAAAACCAAGATAAAAATTTGGGGTATAAATTTTCTTTCATGGTGAGAATCAGAACTCCTCCTAATAACAGATATTTTCTTTAAAAATATTAATTTGAACAACATAAGATTCGACAAATGATGAAGATCTTTCTTAAAATATGCATCAAGCTACTTTGTAGAGATGTTCATCATCATCTATCAGCTTTACTAGTTTTTTTTCCATTTGATAATGTCATATTACTAAACAAATAATAGTTAAGCTTTGAGGAATATGTGAACATGTAAATGTCTCTGAGAACACGTAACATTTGGAATAATATAATGCCACATATTCCCTTTTAAAGGAAAACAGAAAAATATACACATATATATAAACATATATACACACACACTTATTTACACTGATTGCTTAACATCATGCTAAATGGCTTCCAAAAATAGTTAGCCTACGCAACAGGAAGGGAAGCTGCAAAAGCTTTGAAATCGTCTGAAAAGGAAAATGGAGTGAACATTACAGAGTAAAATTTGTAAGCAAAAATGAAACAACAAGTTTCATTACCTACTTTCTGAATCACTCAGTAGAAATTTTTCTTGAGACTCACCATGAGAGACCATTCCTTGACCTTCTGAAAAATCACTCTCCGACCTTGTGGCATCCAGGCAACCAGTACTGTCACCGCTCGGATAGTCAGCCAACAGACATAAAGACCACAAGCAGCTGTGTACAGTTCATGGATTTTGGCAGTCCCCGTCCAAAATGACATTAACCATCGGCCAGCAAACACTGAAAACATAAGCACTGTTAAATAGAGTCATGCTTTCTGATGTATTAGGGAAGGATGCCTATTAAAAAACATTTATTAAATTTATTGTTAAATATGAATGCACAAATATTGTTCATCATAAAACAGTATTTTGGTACTATACCCATAATGCAGAAATGTGTGAAGCACTATGTAAATAGTTTCAGAAATTATGCAAAATACATAGGTAGAAATTTTTTCCCCTAAAATTTCATTATGACAGCAATGTGACCCGAACTACAGCAAAACAAATCATTGAATACAGCACTATTCAGAGCCTAAACACTAATCTTCAGAACTGCAAAGGCATTAGTGCTAAGCTTGAACTTAAATTGCATGAGCTATATTTGCATTACTTCACTGCCTCACATAATTTTTTAAGACTTATTGATGAGGCTTCTGAAGCTTTATGACAAAAATGGGAGACTCATTTGCTACCATTCATTTCTTAATAGTGTCTCCATTTACCAGTATTTCAGAGGAATTATTTTATGTACTACTATTAAAACAATCACAAAATTTGTAACTCTGATCTCAATACATTACTGACTTTAGGATCATTAATACAAGGAGGTGTAAATCACATGGTATTACAGCAGACAGGTTATAAAATTCAAATGAGTTTACACGTCTTATCCTTTTGATTTGATTAAAGTACTTATTCATACATTTTTAAAGTGATATACATGCCACTTCCCAAAATCTGCTAGTGACCTGCCAAGGTCAGAATATCTGAAGCTGGAAGAGACCCATAAGGATCATCAAGTCCAACTCCCTGCTCCTTGCAGGACTCAATAATGACACCTTCAGAATATTTAAGTAAAGAAATTAGAAGACCTGGTAACAAATGACATATTTTCCTTCTCTAAACAGTAAAGCAGGTGCAAGAGTTTAAATCCCTTTTTTCTCTCAATACTAATGAGATTGTCTCAGCACTTGGAGCTATGTTGTTAAAGGAAAATTATTCTACAACAAAACAATGGGAATGGCAATCTCTGTCATTTAAATACAAGTACTATCACTATCATTTAGGTTTTTAGATTATTACAACTTGATGATGTACCATTAAAAATGAGATGATTTTCCACGTTTTCTCCTTTTAACTTTAAACAATGGTTTCAAAACATCTGCCATTGCTGAGCACAGCAACACACAGAGTTGCTTTTAATCATAGTTTTACAGTAATAGACTCACCTGGTAAGGTAAGGCAGATAAGACTAGCAATCAGTAATGTTATGCACATGAAAACAATCAAAAGAAATATCTGAAAGAGGGAAAAAATAAAAAGGATAAAAAGTTTATAAGAAAGTTACTTAATCAAAGCAAAAATATCCACATAAAAGATACATCATCCTAGAAAGGCAGCTGAACTAAAATATTCAAATACCAACTGATATTTACTGTATAAATAAATCAGCAGTGAGAAACCGACCCACAGGACATGCAGAGCAACTACAGTGTTGTGCATTTCTTTCTAAGAGTTTGCATCAGCTGTCCCAAGAGTAAAAATTAACATTTGAATCCAGAATGACTGAAGTTCTCCATTAGATTACATTAAAAAAAAATCATCTCTTCATTTCTGCACTGACCAGCACAACTCTCAATTAATCCTGAAAGGTTTCTAGCTCTGTATGCCAGATGAGCAAGACAGTGGTTTTCTGTGAAAAACCTTGCTGAGAAAGTTCTTCCAGATGTCCTCAGGTTTATGTGACCAGAAGATAACAGTGAAGCTGGTCGCTTCTTAGTCAGGTTTACATCTTATCAGAGAATTATCATGTACTTGACTTCTTTAAATATGTCTCAAGCACCATGTGCTATGTGGCTCTGCTTCATTAATCATCAAAGACACACAACAAGCAAGCCTACTATGGGAAAGCTAACACCTTATCCTAACAGATAACTGAAAGTTAAATCTGTAACATATATTTTCCTTAATGAGACTTTTGGGTATAAAGGAAGGAAATTTCAGAAGCACTACCACAGTGTCATGCTGTTAGCCATTGCTTCCATTCTCACAATAAGTGAGCTATGTTGGAAGTTTACATTTGATTAATTCAGAGTTCCAATAACAACAAAATAATTATCTAGTTTGACCTGTATATTATTCTAGAAATTTAAGTATTTGCCAACAACATTTCCTTTCTAATTTTAGGGATTTAGAACTTCTAAGTACTATAACACTTCTATGTTTAATATAGATGCAAATGAAACAGAAATTCTCCATTTAATTTCTTAATAAAGTCAAACAGTTTAAAATACACTTCAGCTACAAGAGCAAAGTATGCCCCCTCGAAAGCCATGCCTTGTTAGAGGCACTCCCGAACTACCTGTTTGATGGGGGCTTATTGTATTTCTCTCCATTACTAATTGTGAAGAAAACAAGACGTAAACTAACAGGTAACAGACAACATATATGGGATCTATAAGTAAAATCATAGAAATGACAAGCTGAAAAAAGCTTTATGTGAGAATAACTGTAAGTCTACTTTTTAGAAAGATGCAAACCATACAAAACACAACACGACCCACCACTTGACTTCTGATAACGTGGGCCAAGTCCTTCTTACAAAAAAAATACTCACTGTATTCTTCCAATTTCATTTTCTATCCTCTTTATGTCTTTGATATACCTACCCTGAGTGGGAATTTTAAAGGCCTACGATAAGGCTGGAAACCCACGGGTCCTCCTTGTTGAAGTATGGCTTGATGGGCTGCATGAAGACCTTCTCCCACAACTGGAATGGCATTATTATTGCGAGCATGCTGGTTGTTAGGTTGCTGATTTGCATTGTTTTCATTCTCTTCCTGGTCACCAAGTAAGTAAGAATGAAGATCCCTGTAACAATCAAAATTTCAGTTTTGTCCTGTTTGATACGAATGAGAAACTTATAGAAACATAGGCCTACTCAGAATGTGTACAAGCTGTACAAAACTTATACAGGATTTTCATAAAGTAAAATAAGCCTTTTTCTGATAATGTACTCAATGTCATCATACTCACAGAATTTAGAAGGAAAATGCTAGGGGATGTAAATTAGAACAGTTGGAACACAGTCACAAGAAAAGATTGCTTATCTGTTAGATTGCTTTAAAAACATCACCTGGTATTGCAGTGGCTGTGTTTATGAAAGGAAAATTGCATTGCTATTTCAGTTTATGAAAGCACACAGCTCTACTGACAGCTTTTATTTTACTGTTACCAAGCTCTATTGGAAACAATTGCCTTCAAACCTAAACTGTACGAGAACAGCAGATCATTGCTATAGACAGGGTTTCAAAAGTACAGAGGCAGGCAGAGTCTTTCAAAAAGATTCTAAATGGCTAAAAACCTGGTCACAACTTTCTAAGAACATCAATCCTAAAAGAATCAATCTATTTAAAAAACTTTCTGTTGATGTTTCCCACATATATCATTAGCAAAATTTGAATTCGATAAAAAAAGACCCAAACCCAATATGAACATTTAGAAGTTAATTTTCCTCAGCTTTAGCAGAGTAAGATGTGTGCAGATATTCTATTGGCAGTGAAAACATTTTCACAGCAGTTTGCTTTTTGAGAAAAACAGAGAAGATTTTCATCTTTGCTCAGCTAAAATTGCTGAAGAGATAATTCACAACTGTTCTAAACAGCTGCAACAGTGGAGAAAGAAAAGCCATTTTTATCATTGTCTCCAAAATTCTCTTGTTGCATCATACTTAAACACCATCAAAATGTGGAAAAATTAATAGAAAAAAACAAACCCTTCAAAATGCAAAGAGTACAGGGGGTGAGGAGAGTTTCTTTATGAAAAGCTAAAATAAATATTTTGGATTGCAGTGAAGAAAAAAGTCTTTCATTCATTTACTCAGTTTCTCAGACATAACTTAGCAAAGAATAAACCTTGATCCTAGTAGTGCAACACTCAGCAAGACACAGTGGGAGAATGCCAATATACTTTGAAGTAAAACCGAAAGGTATACAGGAAAAAAGAAAATCAACTTTATTTTTTACTTGACTAATTTGGCAAACAACAGATGAACTAAAAAATAATTTCAAGTGCTAGAACTCTGCCTAGCAGTATAATAATCCACTTTATCTGATGAAGATACAGTTTTTCCTTTTTTCTGTTTTAGAGACTGAACTCTCAACTTTAACATCCCCAATTTAAAGTTGTTCACTTTTTCAGCTTAATGTTCTAAATAATTTTTCTTTATTTTTTTCCTTCTTATAGTAAGAAGTGCAGGAAGTGCACGTGAATTTTACATGACTCATGGAAATGCTCTGCTGACACTTATCTCTTCATTGTTTTCAAGTAATAGAAAGTTAACAAGATATTAGTCATACTTCTACAGATTTTTTTCACTAAGCAAATACTGTAATAGTGTACTAAAAGAATTACTTGTCAAAGACAAGTCCAGAAGTCAGTACAAATACTGATTAGAAGAAATCACTATAGAAGTTTTCCATCACATCATTATCTGTAAAAGAGCTATTAAAGCTACCTGTTGGGATAACTTTCTGGAAAGCACAGTGCTTTCATGTTTGAAAGCCAAACTGGACACATGGTTGTAGTTGATTCTGGATCTTTGTACTTACAGCAAGTATCCAGCAGTAACAGTCCATGCTCGTACAAGACCTTTCAACCACTGTCTTGTATGTCCTTGCTCTAGCAAAGCTGGAAGCACCACCTGAAGCAGAAGGAGCTCTAAGGAAAGTTCACTTACTGGAGCATCACTAGAAACAATGGGAAGAATAGAAAGTCAAACATAAGGAACATTCTGATAGCAATCTTTTACACTGAATCATATTAACACCACCACAATACAAAAATATATTGGATGCCAACAGGAAGAATTCTTAGTTTTTTCCAGACATTTTTCCTTATATACTACCCTAGGCAGAGATTAGGTGTTCATGAGTATTTAGACATTTAGGTGTACAAGAAATTTAAGAAAAAACATTGAGAAAGATTATATATGAGAATACAGTTTGCTCTTTTATTTGCTTCTATCATCACTGTTTCAATTATTATTTAGAAACAGAAAAATCCTGCTATCATCAAAAACAAATCCAGTTACAGATATTCTTTCATTCTTGTAGTAATGATAATCAGGAATGAGTGTGTTAAAAAAAACAAACATAAAAGCAACTTCACTATCAAAAAGTTGAAAGGGTAAGTGTTTTGAGGACATAAACCCCCAAAGAAGTTCATTATGGAAGTAATAAAAAATGCCTTTAATTTTTGTTAGTAGCTTTTCACTTGACAAACTGTATGATGTAGCCATGTCCTTTACCTTTTAACTTCCCTAGAACAATGAATATTAGATTAATTGAAAACAAAATAACATAGCAAAAAAAAGTCCTATTAATGCTCAAAGAGCACAAATGCACTTTTTCTAGTTATAGGAAGACTGAAGAAACACAACTTTTAAAAAATAAATGCTTACCTGTAGAGCATAACATTATATGGAAGAAAGTTAGGCAGGAGATATTTAATAATGCGTATAGGAAGCCAGAGCATTAACAGTACAATTGATCCAAAGACAATCTGCAACAAGAAAGTAAACAAGTTAGTCCACATAGTAGAAACAACCAAATCTCGCTCCCCACCCATCTCTGTGACACGTTCTCTGTGTAGTGGGTTAGCCCTGGCTAACAGCCCAATACCTACCCAGCTGCTCACTCATTGCCCTTTCCTGCTGAAGGGGAAGGCAAAACAGAAGGAAGGCAAGACTGAGATAATGACTGTTTAAAAGAGAAAGCAAAAGCTGTGCCCACAAGCAAAACAATAAGAGGAATTCAGTCTCTATTTCTCATCAGCAGACAGACAATTAGCAGGTTCCTGGGAACTCATGAAGACAAACACCATAACCATGAATGCCCCCCCTTCCTCCTTTCCCACAGCTTTTACTGCTGAGCATGATGTCATGTGGTATTCCTTTGGTCAGTTTGGGTCAACTATTCCAGGTATACCCTGGAACCACAGCTTATTCACTGGAGGGGTGAGGGAGTGGGGCAGAGCAGGAAAGAGAAAAGGTCTGCCTTGATACCATGCAAGCACTGTCTAGCTGAAGCCAACAGGCCTGTGTTGGCAACACTGTTTAAGCTGCTAATTCAAAGTGCAGAAGAACATTTGCCCGTACCCTACAATGCTCTCACCAAAGAGGACTGTGACTGAATAAGCATTGACTGGCCTGCTGACAGAGCAATGTCAGACAGTTCTTCTTTCTTCGCTGTTCCCCAACACCAGGATTACTAATTTTGTATTCCTCTCTTTTCTAAGCAACTGACTTTTCAAGCAACTTGTTGAAGCAACAAAAGATGTTTCAGTTTCTATTTTATCACATTTTAAGCTGACTGAAAGACCAAAACTTAAGCAGGTGAATCAGGTGCAGGAAGACCATGCACTTTTATAAATCACATTTCCTTAAGGAATCAGATGAAAAATTAAGTACATTTTAAACACATTCTTACATTTCATATAAATGCACCACCAGAGACTAAAAATGTAAAAAAAAAAACCCAAATGTGTTTAACTATGTAGAACAGAAAAATCAAATCTCCTTCTCCTTGAAAATTAATATTTAATGTTCTACACAAGACATTTCTTAAAAATATTGAAAAAGAAACAAAACGTGAAAGGTGTGACTTATTCTTTGAAATGAAAAGTGTAAATGATTACCATTCTGGGTCTCACATTCTAATATGAGGCTAGTAGAAGTTCTGAATTCATTAGCTAAGCAAATCAAAAGGTGAAGTTCAAGTAACTGTCTGTTCCAACACAGTGTGAAAACATATCTCAGATCATTAGTAACAAGCAGATCTTTGCTTGTATTTGGGCCACCTGCTGTGACACAAATTTTAGACAGATGAGGAATTATGATTATCCAAGAAAAAAATGCTCTGAAAGGTGGACAGGTCAGCTCCTCTGACGTACTGAAGGGTTCTTGAATAGAAACTCTCTCTCTCTGAGCTTTCACTGCTCCAAGCACCTCAGGTGTAATAATAGAGTACATCAAAGAATGTTTCTGGTGTGTCAGTTTTCACAGTTGATGTGATATTTACGTCAAAGACAGTCTGAGACCCTTTCTTTATTGCGTGCTTGGCAAACTTCAACCAAACAAGCAGAGGGGAAAAAATTTTCATTGCTTTTAATATCTTACAATGATAATCTGGAAACAGACACCATTGGCTAGATCAGCAGAATCCAATGTAAAATTAAACTTGAAAGTTACTTTCCCCTGCTGCACTATTTTAGCTGAACTAGACACACGATGTTGCTGCATGAAGGCATCATGAAAGCATTACATGATTTACAATATCCATGATAATAAACATTTGTTGTCTGAATATACAAACATTTTCTGTGATTTTGCATAAGGAGAAGATATCACAGAAAGATTTGTTTTGTAAGGGACCTTTAGAGTTCAATCAACCCTCCCTAACCCCTCAGAACTCTGCTCTGAGCAGACCCAGTTACATGAGGTTGCTCAGAACCCTATCCAGTTCAGTTTTGAGTATCAAAAGATGTAGATTCTGTTGGCAACCTGTTCCAGTATCAATTCACCTTCATGGTGGAAAGTCTTTTTTCCTTAAATACACAGTACCATATATGGGAGCCAACATAGGAAATTTTCTTTCCAAGTAAAGAAATCTTGACAAAAGTCCTTACCACTGATAAGATAAACCTCCTGAGATGTCTATAGATGGGCAAGTGAATCATTTCCTGCACAGGATTGAAGTCTGGATCATTCAAATTCCTGAGAAACCATAGGACACCAGGTCTCAATACCTGAAGTATGAAATAGAAAACAATATACTAAGAGAAATTTTTGAAAATACTTTGTTTTTCATTTTGAATAACATTCCTGCAGCAAATAAGTTTTAACATAATAGGGATATTTGTTGAATAAGATTCAACCAAGTGGCACAGAAATAGAACAAAGGAAGTATCATCATAGAGAAGAAGAGAAGAAATAACCAAATACAAGTTTAATTTTCAAGTACTGACCAATCTTAAACAATTAAAACATATTTAGATTAATTTGAAGGCAACACCCAGGTTTAAGGATTCTTTGTAAACTAAAAATCTCTAAGCAAAATATACTTTAAATCATAATTTTCCACTGCAGTAAAGTACCAGCATGGCCCTTTTAACCAAAGGCTGAAATTCAATATACACACAAAACACAGTAGCAACAATACCCACACATGAAAGATTTAATTGTTCAACATGCAAGCCCCTAAATATGTTACATACCAATCTTGTTCTTACAGACTTACCTCTCTCAGTAAAAGAATGAAGGATGCAAAATAGAAGACATAAACCATTCCAACTAACCAGTGCAGAAACATTGTGGTACCTGGAGCAGACTGAAAGCTCAGTTCTCTGTCTTTCAGAGTGGCATCAAACATCTCCTAGAAGGTAAGTAGTAAACAAATATGAATGAAGTTCGGCAAACATCCACAATTACTCATTTTGTTTACCCTAGTTCATATATAGTACTAAACAAATTTAAATGTCTTCCTGGCGTTAACAAATAAATAACTACAGCATTTAATTAGAGAAAAAAAGGAAATTTACAATAAGAACAGTAAATAAAGATCGATCTCTGATCAGTTTATTTCTTCTAACAGAAAGAAGAAAGAAGTCAACTCTAACAGACCCTACATAAGTTATAAATCAGTTCAAACAAAGCGGCAGTGTGATGGAAGCAAATACTTACTCCCTTAAGTAAAATTCTATTAAGGCTGCAAGAAATTAATTTTCTCCATTTGAAATTAAGCACTCAATTTTTTTTCAGGATAGAAAAACTGTCCTTCTCAATTCCAAGCAAACACAGCATGTATCTTGTTCAAAACAAAAAGGGACTGGATAACTTAAAATACGAAGTCACTACCATTTCACATGAGGTGGCTACATAAAGGCATTTCTTCATTGCATAAGTTTGCCTGTAAGTAAGCTAATTACCACAGTGGTCTTGTAACTGCAGTAAAAAGGGTTATATTCTTATTATTTTAGTAACAACATTTTAATTTGTATTTAGGAACATAAAGAAAAACAAAATTAGCATCAGGCAGTACCTAAAAATCCCTTTCCCTGTGGAAATGATGTTTATAAAAACAGAAGAGTGTTGTCAAACTCATATTGAACAACTCTCTTCTCATCAGAACTGGTTTTTTTGCTTCAAATATAAACAGTGTTAAAAAAAAGGTTTTATCCCATTTATTTCTTTTCTTACCAAGGAACATATATCCAGCCACCAGCCACAGATGAGAGGAAATACACCAATTTCAACCACCACTAACAAGGAAACCTTTAGGAAAATAGAGAAAAGAACATCTCACTAGTTTAACAGAAGTTGCTAAGAAAATGATAATGTAAGCTCAAATTGAGAGGGCTTTTTGCCCCACAGAAAAGAAATTAGGATTACCTTGACAACAATATAGCAAACTCCTAATAAACGACGTGATCGCTGGAACTTAACAAGTGCTGCCAAGCCCTGAATACTTTTGTCAAGAAAATAATACTGAAAAATATTTTATAACAGCCTAATTAATATGAAACACTGTATTACATGGCTTTTAGCAACAGGAAATTTTATAAAAGACAAAAGTGAAATAGGAAGTATATAATTTATCAGGGTTGTATTTTCTAAATTGGCTATGACTCCGGAAGTCACTATCTGGTGTGCTGGGTAACACCCCTAAACAATTACCTAAAATAAACAAATATATAATAATAACACCACACTTCTTAAATTAAGCATCCACAAGTTCTCAAGAAATAAACAGTTTCATTTGAAAACATCTGCCATGAATAAGCAAGTTTCAAAACTGAAGACCTACTTTAAATAGTAGCTTTCTTTTCCATGCAGTCTGAAACAAATTCTCATCTTTTCTAAGAAAAGCTGGATGCGTATTACACTTTTTTCTTCTAATTTCACCAAAAGAGCAGAGCAAAATGTTAAATTAATTGCACCTGCATCATGCCTGTGCCTCCTCAAAACACAGCCAGAAAAATCATTTACATGTAAACCTGAACCAGGTAACTACTGACAAAAGGATACATGACAAACAATTAGAGTCACTGCTAGCAGAACATATCCGACTATAGTTGTAATCAGGCCTTCGAAGTGAGATGCTTGAACCTGGAGGGAAGAGGGAAAAAGGGGAAAGTTTACCAGTCTCTTAAAAGATTACATATCTCTTTTATGTAACCAAGATAAATTTCACTTTTAAAATATTCATTAAGAATGACAAGTTTCTCTAGTTTTTACATATTTGTTTCATACACATATGCAACAAGAAGTGTCACCTTACGCTACCTCACTACCCCCTCGCTTTCCCTACCTGTTATTATCCACTATGAAAATTACTCAGTACACAAATTAAAAATGTACACAAGGAAGAAGTTGTTAAAAACCCCCAATACCTATGCATTTTTTGTAAAGTAGGAAACCTCATTTTAAACGTAAATAATGGAAGAAGTGGGAAAGAACGAGTAACATTTTTAATCATAGATTCAAAAAGGACTGATAATTTAAGGACTGAAAATGAGACATAGTCCAAGTTACTTTTGCAAATAACAGCTGAAAAATGCTACAAGAATATTGTGATTAAATAAACAGTGGCAGGTTTTTTTCATTTTGAAATTAAAGGACAGTACTCACATATTCCTCAAAGCCCAGGCCAACAATGGAGAAGTGACCAATGTGGTATGGACAAAATGCTGTATAATGCAAGCAGAAAGAAGAAAAAAAGGCCATGAAAACTGCTAAATGGAGTTGTATTTGCAGGATGTGTATTGTAACACGGTAATAATTCTACTTCTTGTCAACTTTATGAAAACACCTAAAAAAAATTACTTTCTGTGCAAATATTTGCAAGTGTTAGATTTTTATAATTTTACAAACACCGAAAAATCCTATCTGAATTCACATGGAAAGACTAAAACCAATATAAAACTACACAGAATTAGAGGACAGTCTTTTCCTTCTTAGTTCATCTTGCAGTGCATAAATTAATTCAATTTCTCTGTCTCATGCACTAGGCTGGTATCTGTCTCAGACTGCTGTAGGAACCTGTTCTGCATATTCATTCTATTCCACGCACTAAAAGACTTAAGCAGCCATTTTACATCTCCATGGTCAGATGGGACTTGCTTTAGCAAGGCTTCAGTTCCAATGCTTAAATTCTTAAGAATACTGTGAAAAATGCAAGCCCTGGAAAGGGAAGAGGAAACGGAGAAAGATGACACTCCAGTGAAGGGATGAGGAGCAACTTTTACTTTGAATTAATGTACTGAGAACTGCCATAATTCCTGAGAACTCTCTTGACAATCCTGAGGTTTCAGGGGGAATGCGTTAAAACCCAGAACACTTTCCCCAGACACTCGTGTGTTTGAAACAAAATCAAGTAGTTGTTTTAGCTCACTTTGTGGTCTTTTAACCAAGCTATGAATACTACAGAATTCAACGTCTATTTTTTTTTCAGGAGTAGAGGGAAGCAACATAAAGGAAAGGGGCTGCAGTAATGGCAAGCTTGTACTTTCACCTTTTATTTTCACTCTGAGAACTACTGTAGACTAAATGTTCCCTTAAATGAAAAGTCTGATGATTTTCTCTCTCATCCTCATTTCCATATGACCAATATGTTAAAAAAAAAAAAACAAAAAAAAAGCAAACAGGAACAACAACAACAAAAAAATCTACTAGGAGAAGACTTAGCAGGACACATATTACCCTAATCAATGATCAGAACATTTTGGAGAAATAAGCAGCTACTGAGAAGAGCAAAATAATAAGATAAAATAAGATAAAAAAGATAAATAAGGTAAAATGATAAAGGGAAGAGTTGAGCTCTCCCCAGTCAGTAAGAACAAGTGAAAGAAAAGTGAGATGAAAAAGATCACACTCACAACTCCTATACCAGACTAATGACTTAAAAGTTGTATTTTTGACAGTGTTTTATGAGAATACAGTGCACAGTTTATGCTTTTTAAATAACTTGATTTAAAAGTGAATTTCTCATAGATCCCTTTACAGAAGAGAGCATAAAGCAGTACAAACTCCTCTGTGAGTACTAAGATGAGCTACAGAAAATATTAAGTTGAAATGAATTAATTTGTCCAAGGAGAATTTCTGGACCAGAAATTAAGGTTCCAAATGCTTTCCTTCTATCTTCTAGAAAGTACCCCCTGTGACATTTGAACTCACCAGTACTGTAATTACAAATAACCAGAGATTTGGAGGTTGTAAATTAAGCAGTATTACTTAATGGGAAAGATACTAAAAATAGGCTTGAGAGGCACATATTAAATTCCCAGACCTCCAGCTTGCTTGGGAAAGTCATTCCCTTCTCTTCTCTATTTGTTAGTTTCCCACTTGGCAAAGCACACTTAGAGCTACTGAAACCACATCTATATGACAACCCCATTAGTTATTACACACTTATTATTGAATCTTAATCTGTGATTTTGAAGTTTCATGGTTATTATCTACTTACTAAAAAAGCCTACGTTTTATAGCAGCTAAAAAATCTCAATTAACTTTTAATAATTACAGATCAAAATAGAATAATCCTCAGAAAGAAATAACTCTTTTCCAACTCTTATTAGAACAGTTATAGTGTCTTGTGAATTAAACATACAAGACATTAATTTTTATTTTTTTTTGATCCGGCAATTCGTTTCAGTATCTAGATGCTCAAATCACCAGTTCAGTGTGGTGAGCTTTATTTTGCCAGCAAAAATTTCTTATCTAGAGTATGACTTCAGTTCTTCAACCTCAAACCCTTCTGCCAAGAAAAGACCACTGAAAATACCCAAAGCAACATAAATTCCTTTCTAAACTGATCATTCAGAGCAAGTAAAATTTTGTGGCATTTTTATCTGGTATCTCTTCAAGTGTATAAAATGCTCCATCTTGTCACTGAAATGATGCTGCTTCTACACACAGTTGTGTCAATTTAACAACACTAATGAGCTTGAGCACCATAATCCAAAAGCAGAGAAATTTCAGAAATTCTCAAGAGGAGCTTACATCAATAAGGCAGGTATTTGACCCTTTTAGGGTTCAAATGACTGAGAGGTATATACCTACGGTTTGGGCATTTTTACCTTTTTTTTTTAAACCTGTGAGAAGTTTATGTCTAAGAAATTTTCCTAGCACTAACTATACACGGAATCAGAACACAAAAATATTCCTAGCTTGTACTAGAAATAGAAAGAGTCTTGCAAAGATTTAAAGTTACAGCTCAGCTTCAGCATCTACAGGAAGGAGCAAGGAAAATGGAGTAAAATGTGCCACTGATTAGAATTTATTATTTTCTAAAATGTAAGTCAGTCTAAGTTGTATGAACTAAGGAAAGTCGTCCTGTAGCAATTTCGGACACAAAATGGAAGCATATTTGACAACTCTACAGTCAGCTACATTCTTGTACACCTCCCTCCCTCCAATACTGAGCTCCAAAAATGGATTCTTGATGTAAAAAGTGATGTAACTATATCTAGTGAAAATTATAAGGAGAAAAAAAATATCCTAGCCATTCCTCAAAGTATTGCATTTGCTCATAAATTAAATTCCATGAGATTTCTCCTTTAATTTAAAAGTATTACAAACAAATATTATTTTCTGTGCTTTGGTTGACATAGTTAAGTTTTTAGTAGATTTCCTACTTTAAACCTATTCACTTACAGAAATTTAAAATTAAAAAGCTAGAAAACAATAAATATTTATTATTCATATTCCCAGTTCATTTGTGGTTCCATTTTTAGATGTCACATCTTCATTTATTCTGAGAGAACAGCCTTAAAATTAACCTGCATTACACTTCACAAAGGATCTTTTTAAAATCTAAGAGCAAATGATACTTACCAAACACGAGTATGAACAATGTATTTAAAGACACCACCCAAAAGACATGTTCCTGCAAGAAGTATTGGAGAAAGAGGAAGGAAGATGACAAGGAAATAGTACATAAGTATCAGTCATTTAAATAAGTGACTTAACTTTTATATTTAAACTTATTTCAGCTGCCTATTATTACCAGAACTTATATATCTCCTGTTAGAGCCGAGAAATTTGCTCTAACAGAAAGACAAAACATGCAGGACAGATTATGAAAGCACCTGTTTACATTCATGGACATTTGCCTAGATATGCACACTTACATTTGCTTCAAAACTCTTACTTTGTAAAAATAAGCTTTTATTTTAAAATCATTACAGTTCCACCTTTAAAAAGAATTACATGAAATGTGTGTGGATATTTGTTTCATAAATAAGAAAAGGTTCATCTGAACTTTTAACAATTAGTCTTTATCACAACAAATGCATTGACAAAACTAGCAGCTCTGACTCTAGAAATGACAGCATGTCTCTATTGTTTTAATATTACTTTTAACTAAGATGTGACCTAAGCCATAAGTACACTGGAGTTTTACTTCTTTTGGTATTAATTTTATGGTCAATCACTGATAACATAATTGTAAACCTAAGCCATTAAAGTTATGAGACTTCGATGAAAAAAGCAAAGTCAAGAAACATAACTGAAGATCTCATATTTTAAAATCTAGTCTACACTATAAATTCACTCGTGGTGTTCTGGTGGTACCAGGGCAAATAAAAGACATCTAAATGAGAACACTATTTTAACTGTAACATAAAGAGCAAAATGTAAGGTTAGAACAGGTAAGTATTTTCAAAGTATGCTTTTTAAAAGGATCTAGCTTTTATTTACAGTGGAGTACGTGATCCAAAGTTATCTATGTCTTTTAAAAATTACACTCACAACTCTACTCTGTGAAACTCCTAAAAACCCCATTTGCTCCATCATGACATCATATGAAACCCTCTTTAAAGAAATATATGATATGAAAATAGGGACCTCAAATACAATGATGTACTTTAAAAAAAAAAGATACTAAAAAAGCCTTCTATTGAAATTCTTGAAATGCAGGATCGCACTTACTAAAAAAACCAGAGATCCATCAAGTCCAAGCATCTGTGAAGATAAGAAAGTTTATTTTACTCACTCATCAGAAACATTAAGCAACCCGCATCTAAAATAAGCCTCTTTCATACCAACCTTTAATGTCCAATACAGTCAAAAGCTTTTTTTATTGCTCAACCAACAGAACCAGGACATAAATTCTTAAAGATAGAAACTAAGTTCCCATTCAACACAGTAAACTCAGTTGATCAAAGGCAGTGATATACGTGTGGAACATCTTAACACTCATGTATTTAAATACTTCAAAGCAAACACAGAATCAAATAATTTATAGGCTACTTCTCTCCAAGACTTTGAAAACTCTGACAAAGATTTTGTATTTACAAAATATTTTAGTGATTGAACTGCTATTTAAATACATGTTTAATCAACTCAATATTAAAACACAAAAGCAAATTTTTTGTTGCTTCCTTGTTGCAAAGTATCAGTTTATGTTGCACTGAGAAAAGTAAGTTAATATTTTACTTTTTATGTATTAAAGCAACCTGTAATGGGAACATTTGCTACACTATATTTTTTTAAGTTTAGAACAGAGTTGTTCTACGGCTTGGGAAGACAGGAAACAAATCCTTCATCACTCTCCACAGCTGCTTTGGGAAGCATCCAAAGAACAGCCAAAAATAAAGCATCTATTAAAAAAAAAAAAAGAAATCTCCTTTCCCCCCCACTTCAAGGGTATCTTACTATTTCGACCCAGACACTCCTACTCCACAATTACTGCTGCAAAGTTCCAGGTTCAAGGCTCTTTTTTTCGTATGAGGATTTTGCACTAAGTTCCAAGATGCAAGTGCTGCACATGTTTTACAAGTAAACCAAGATGCAAATATTTTTGAAAATTCAGAAAACCTGCATGCTATTTTCACAAGATGAAATAAGAGAAAAAAGCCTACCCCAATTTTAATACTAAATGCCAAATGGACATTTATTGCTTATACTGCACATTATACTGGAAATGGTTATGAGAGTATGTGGAAACTGATTTCTATATTCCTGGAGAGGCAACACAATATTTTCAATTAGGAGTACATCAACACTTCCCAGCACATACATTGGGTTCAGAAATGTAACTCTTTCATCTTGAAATAAACCATAGAATGATTCAGGTACCTGAATTTATATCATGAAATTCCTTTATCATGAAATATCTCTTAAAACACATTAAGAAGCTTTCAGTAGATACAAAACAAAGATCAAGACCTGTCACTTGTGATGAAAACTATATTTATCCTACTCTGCAGTTGAGGCAACAATTATACCACAGCCTAGGAACACAGTGAGTAGTTTTATGTCTTCTGCCTCAGGCACTGGTGACACTGGTTAAGTATCATGAAGCTGCTGTATCTACCTTCAAGCAGATTTTGCTGCATGTGGTGAGCTTTGAACTCAGATGTTGGCTACTTCTAGACCAGTCACACAAACCTAGTTCTTGAGTCTACTCTATGACTACAGTGCATATGCATCTCATGCTCTAATTACAGAATTTGTGATCCATAAACAAAACAGAAACCATGTTACACTGAAATGCTCCATCATTTTTAAAGAAAAACATTTGTTTTTCGCAAATTAAACAAAATTTCCATTTCACTCCTTTAGTCTATTGTTTCCACAAATACAAAAATGAAGTATTAAACAATACATAATGCAACACCTGTCCATTCCTAATCTGGCCCAGCATCCTCAAAACAAGCTGCAATTAATTTCTAAACCTGACTAAGTTGAAGACTTCAGAAAAGTCTGTGCTAAAACATGTTTTAAGCTGCTACTACATTTGAAACCAAAGAAATGCCTTTTTTGATAGTTAACAAGTAACCTTGTTACCTTTAGTTACCTTTTTTAGGTAACTAAAAGCTCTTACTGAGGGAATGATATCCAAATCTGTCCCAAATGCATTTTAACACAGCATTACAAATAATTTCAAGTATGAGTCTGAATTATTAAATTCAAGAAAATTATTCTTACTCACTCGCTCCCAAGTAAGCTCTTCTGCTGCTCGATCCCATTCCAAAGCATTCCAGTTCATGTCATCTGAGGAGACAATGGCCATTTTTACAGCTGTTAGACTCACTCAAAACAACATGTAACCATTCCATGATATGTTTTAAATGAACAAAAAGACTTGAGTGCGTAATATTCATCTTATAACTGCTGCTAGGTTTTCAGCAAGAAAATGCTTCAGCACTCGAAATTTGCAAGAGTGGGAATTTACACAGCTTCCTTGAATTATGATAGTTCTATATTCAAGGGTCTAATTACATTTAATAAGAACTAGAACATTACTGTTTTGAGTCACCTGTTACCTTGTGCTCCATTGTTTGCATCTGCTGCATCTTCTACTACAGCATCTTCTTCATCTTCATTATCCTCCTCCTCTTCATCTACTTGTTCTTCTTGAATTTCAGGGTTCTCTCCTACAACTACATTCTCAGCAGCTGGGTTAGCAGGTTGGTCAAGCACAGCATTTTCAACACCTCCATTTACAACAGCCTGAGCCTGCAGAAACAGGATTTAGTATTCCGTTAAACTCATCATCCTCTCTCCATACTTTTATCCTGTATGTATATGAAATTGAATAGTATTAAAAAATGTCCATAATAGACAAGCATTACATTTGGGACCACTAAACCTTTAAAAACAGGAAAAGAAACATCCAGATTTCTTCACAGAGTAGCTGAGGTAGGAAAGGACCTCTAGAGATCATGTAGTCACCACAACTGAAAGCAGGGTCAGCTACAGCAGGCTGAGCAGTGCTGTTTCCTCTAGGCTTTTGAGTGACTTCAGAGGTGGAAACTTTACAACCTCTTTGACCAACTTTTTCCTGCAGTTGATCACAGTTAAAAACCTACATTTTTTTGGTCTGAATGAAATTTCCTGTATTTGAATTTGAGCCTACTGCCTAATGTCCTGTCACTCAATACTACCAAAACAACTCTGTCTTCTTTACACCCTCCCATCAGGTATTTATACTAATAGACTAGTAAGGTCCCCGAGCCTTCTCATCTCCAGGCTGAACAATTCCAACTCTCTCAGCCCCTCATCATATGTCAGATGCTGCAGTCCTTTCATAAGTTTTGTTGGGTCTTCACTGCACTCACTCCAGTATGTCCATGGCTCTCCTGTACTGGGGGAGCCTAGAACTGGATACAACACTCCAGATATGGTCTCACCAGTGCTCAATAGAGGGGAACTCTCTTCATCTTATGAAAACTATCATTATATTTGGAAGATGATAATTTGAGGCCAAGTGAGCCACTCACCAAAATGAGAATTTCTACCTCTGTCTTTAAAAAACCTGACATTTATTAAAAGAAAACAAAATTTAGAATTATTTCCTTCCTATGCACATATTGCTTATATCATCTCTTCTCCCACCAAGAGGCTTCTGTAAAAACTAAAGAGGTGCATGTGTGTGTTGGGGCTGAGGGAGGGCAGGGAAGCTCCAACTTCAGTGGTTTCAACAAAACTTCCAACTGGTTTGAGAAGAGTGAGTTGTTAACTTACAGACTACTGAAATACTTAAGAAAAAGACAAAATAATAGCAAGCTGATTCTTCATTCACTATGCCTGAGAATTCAGCTTTACATGCACAAAATTATCTTAAAAAAAAGGGTGAAGATAGAGACATAAGACCCTAAACAATGTTATACAAAACAAACAACTTCAAAAACATAACAGTGGTGTCACTATGTTTATACAGAAACACGTTTCAACTTCTGCTAACAAACACATAAAGATATCATCCAGTAAAACATCTCTGGGTTCTGGTAATTTATTAAATCACAAAATCACATTTTCTAAATTTATCATGAACTACTGAGCAGTTAAGTTTTACCTCATTTTGTTGACCAACACCATTGAGTGGCTGTTGTTGATTTTGTTCCAACCACTGTGGTGCTCCTCCGTGGACGATCTGTTCACGTAACCAAACAAGGCTGATAAATGCACACAGAGTGCATGTTACCACAAAACAGCCCTGCAAACAGTCAGCCAGTAAGTTCTCCCTGTTAAAGAAAAGAATAAAGCATTAATGACAAAAATATTTTGCTAGTAAAACTAGACTCAGTCATTGTTAACCATCACAAACAGATCCTACTAGTCCAAATTAACAAATAAACTGGCATTTGTGCAAAAAGCTGAATTTATTTATGTGTCTAGGTGAAGAAAGTATCTAGACATAATTTTAATTTAATTTTAAAAAATCTGTTCAAAGAAGGCTTATTTTAGGAAGGCTGTGTGTACCTGTGTACAAATGGTTTAAAGTGCCAGGATACACACTAATTTGGAAAAGGTTTTATTTCCCTCTGGTTTGGTTTGTGAAATTAATACTGCAGTAAATATTCTTCCAAAACAGGATCTGACCAAATATGAAGAAAATTTTAAAGAGTAGCTCAGGAAAAACAATCTTTAAGAATAGCAAAGCTACTAAATAGTGACAATAGTTGCTAGGTAAATGGTTTGATACAGTAAAAGGATTTTTAAAATAACTAGGTGCATTATATTCAGTCCACTGAAGCATTTTATCTGCTGAGCTACCCTAACCAGAAAAATGGAACTGCAGGGTTTCCCTTTAGCTTTTCTACATTTCATGTAGTATTTTACCCTAGATATTATCTCTGTACTTTAAAAACCCTAATCTATCAGGTCATACATAACTGTAAAGCAGCACCAAAACTAAGTTCAGCCAGCCAACTGAAACTAGGGTTTCATGCAACGAGAGGCACTTCAACTGTCTTAAGCAATCCTCATCCCTAATTTCAGGTACCTCCTCCCACTTGTTTCCACCCTTGAACTACTTGACTACAGAGAATTTACTCAGAAAACTACAGTATACTCTTTAATAATAGGTAAGAAACATGCCACACCAGTACTCCACCATGCCCAAAGAAGCATCAGTCTGGTTCTCCTTGCAGCCACACACTTGTGCCTGCACAGCACAGTGAATACCATGGGGACATGAAACTCACAATGAAAAGAGGCTACTCTAATTGTCTCTGTCAAAGAAATAAATGTCAAAGCACAGTTTCACAGGCCATTAAAATCTGACAAATGCTTGAGTCCTTTATTTTCTCCCTAGCCTGTAACAGACAAAAGAAGAGGTGCTCAAGTTCATTTGTTTCAGATTCTCCTCAGAAAAATAAAAACAGAATCTGTACTACAGACATAACAGGAAAAATACTCTTATTAGACCAAAGCATGCATCTCTCTCCACTAGTAAAAATTAAATGTAGCGTGACCTGAGATCTCAAATCAAATAGCTCAACTGAGATGACTTAGCTGAACCGCACAGAACACTCAATCAGAATTTGCTTGCTGTGCAACTGACTCTACCCAAACTGAGTTTCAGTTCTTCATGTTCGAGATAACGAAAAAATAAGAACCAGCCTGAAATTCTATTGTTTGGTGTTTACTGATTATTTAAGTAAAATTGATTTTAAAAGGACAAAGACAATATGTAGCAGCAGATGGTGACTGAAGAACTAAAAATCCAAGTATCAGCTAGAAGAAAATCTGATAAAAAATAATCCCTATCGTGTAAGAGACAAAATGGATAAAATTAAATTCAAAGTATAAAAATGCAACAAAGAAAACGGAATGTGACATTAGCAACACATTTATTACTATTCTACTATGTGGCATCTGATTGAAACTGTAGGACATAAATTTTTTTAATTATGTGTAATTTTAGAGCATAAGTTTTCTTTACATCAAATACAAATCTCCATTACCCAGGGCCCACTTTGTAAAGTGAGCTTTCAAGCTCTAAAAATCCTGAATAATGGAACTTCAAAGTGAAATGATTTCTACTGTAATGCTGTTGGCTATACATTTCGTTATGCAAAGGGTAACTAACGGGCAGTTGCTCGGGTAAGATGGCAGAAGGTAACAAGCATAACTGGAAGAAAAGGACACCGAGTTCCAAAGCAACCATTTTCAGGGCAGTCTTACTAAAACAGTTCTTTGTATCGAACTGTTTAGGTACTTACGTTGACAGAATATCTAATGGCAGTGTCAGTAGTGAGCTCACAGAGCCAGTAAACAAGCACTTGTAGATACGACCTGCGTGAATAAACAGAAGCTTGGTATAAATTTGATTTCACTTACAGCCTCATCTGGACTACAGGTGCCCTTGTTTCACCTCATGTCCAACTAAATTTATGGCAAAGCAGAAAATCTCAACTTTCAGAGAATGAACAGAACCCAAGACCAGATACAACCAGTGGAACAAAGCTGTATTTATTTTAGCTGCATATTCTTGAAAAGTGTATATTCAAAGTGTAAGAATTGCTACACTAGGTTAGACCCAAGATTTATCTAGACCTGTCTCCGGCATGGTCACACTAAGGGAAGTCTAAGGAAGAATATTGAAATAGGTTAAATATACTTGCAGTGATACTTCCTCAGTACATTCTCATATGATTCATGCAAAGCAGCTCAGTTCCTGTGCCATAATATCTCATTGCTAATTAATCCGTGACGGACTTTTTTCCCCCCCTTAATTTGTTCAATCGTATTTTGAACCTGTATAACCTTCTGGTATTATATCATACAGCATGGATCATCACCATTTCATTATCTGTTTTAAATAACTGTTTTATGGATTAATACTTGATGCTAGTTAATGTTAGCTTTTTACTATGATTCTTTGGCCACATAAATTTAAGAAGTAGGCTATCAGTGTATATAGTCTGCTTCAGAAAATTAGGTGATGCCAGTATTGTGCTATTCTCAAACTAGGCCTGTGCCAGCTACAAATGAAAGCATAGAAAATACTGAGAAGCTGTCTGGGGAGATGCAACTACTCCCTGCTCTTTTGTTCAATGGGTATATTATGGTTTGTAAAGATGCACTGTCAATGATTTCCTTGACTGAACACTACATCCCTTTTACCGTTCTCCATCTTCTCTATATTTTTAGCTTGTTGAAACATCAATAGTTCTCTTTCCATCCATATTTGGAAAGTGAATTTCAAAATGGATACTACAGTCATTTAAATGTGCACTCTCCTTTCTGTTAAATTCCTTTACCACTTAATGACTTTGTTTACATTTTTTAAGAGTTTTACTAAGTAATATGGCTAAGGAATTTTACTTTTCATAGAAAAAGATAAATACTACACTTTATAGATGATTAGAAAGAACAGGACAATTCTTCTATCCTAATATTAATAATTGGTATCAAATAAAAACTTCCATGTAGATTTTAAAGATACTTGAAAAGAAGCATTTTATTGGAATAAGAAATTTAAAAGCCCTTTCATGCATTTTTTCCTGTGTCTTAACACCTTCCTGCATTGCATTATTGGCTTAAGAGTCCAATAGGTAGAACTGAGTGAAAATAAGTGAAATAATGTCTTCAATTTTTTTTTTTAATAAACCAGTAATGGTCTCACAAAACTTTGTTGCAGAAAGTGGTCTATTTCCCTGTGTACAAGAGTATTATGTACAAAAAATTAATACTTACATGCAGTAAGAGGTACTACTCCCAACCATGCAAAGGCCACAAGTGTATAATGAAACCAGTATCGTATTGCTGTGCCAATACTTGTAACCAGTCCAGCAAAGATGTCTTGGATTGGAAGCCGTGAAGGCATATCTGGGGAATAAACTGCGTAGAAAAGGCACTTATGAAACCGTTTGTCCTTTAAGGAAGCATTTATGTAAAGGTGTTGCCAACTACAAAATATTTGTATCTGACAAAAGCTTACCAGAGCAATAAGCATATTTTACAGATTCTCAAGAGATGACTCCAAACGAAGAACAAAAAAATTTCACAATGTCACAATTTACTGGAATGGGAAAATTAATAAACTCCATGGTAGTTTTTGACTTAAGAAAAGTTTTCTTAATAGCTCTATTTATCAACTGTAAACTCCGACTACCTCAAAATAAGCTTATGAAAAAGCAGATTCTAAATGCAGTAGCCCTCCCACCCAACACTACTTCAAAGATACCTCTGTCTATTATTTATAAACCTAGTTCATGGAAAGAGCACAAGGAACAAGAGCAATTTGCAATTTTGCAAGCTGTCCATTTGTTTGTGCTAGATAATTTAGTTTCCATTTGCTATCCAACAGCACACACACAAAAAAACCCCTGCAAAGTAAAAGCAGAACACAGAGAGGAAAATTGAAGGGAGCTGATTAAGTATCTACATAGATTGAAATTTACACATAATGACTTTTACTTTCAACAGGTATCTATTTCATACCATGTAAGATTTCTTCTCAGAACATTACTATTACAGAGCAAAATGCAAATCTCTCACCCTGTATAGATATTTTTATAATAGTAAATTGTCTTGACTTTTTAAATTCAACATGTATATTGCATAAGCCCATCCCTACTCAAAAGCCAAGAAAAACAGTGATGAGGTTTCTTCTTTTGCAAACAATTAGAAGACACCTAACAATTTAATTACATTTTCTTAGTTTCTACACACATATGTATACCAAGAATTGGTAATGCACACTATCAGTAACAGATCTGAATAAAAAAAAGATAAACTACAGTTGGGAGTTGCACAAAGACATTGCTGCCTGGATGTCTGTTATGTTGGAAACACCTGCACTTGAAGACTTTAACATAATGGACTATTTTTTAAAATCTCATAAACTTCTAACTACATATGGACACTCAATTTTTATAAGAACAAATGGAAAAAAAGTTTTCCTTCCCTCTCATGGGCAATCCTTTAAGAGTCGAAGAAATACTGCTTTCTGCTGTCTACCTGCATCCTCTTTTCCTACATTCCTAATCATCCTTTTACTAGTCTCAGTGAAGAAGCCTCTACAGGAGAAAGAAATTCTTCTTTTCTCTCCAGGGCTACCCCTAAGTTTCTGTATTGTAAAGAGAACTCAGGAACAGGGAAAAGCAGTATCAACTGGCAGAAGTACTCAAAGAATGGGGAAAGACTGGTGCATTTCAACAAGATGTGGATTGTATTTGACACAAAGTAACAATAAAAGAGTAACCCTTAGACAAATAATAACTGGTTTTAAATTTCAACATAATTCACCAGGTAGCTGGCAAGGAACTGGGATTCATGAAAGAAAGGACTAATAATATAACACTAGGGAAGTGCACCTGTGACAACTTAGCAGGAAATTGAAAGCAGGACACAAACATATTTTGACACTGCCTACCAATTTACAATTTTCTTGTTCCTGAAACAGATTTAGCGCACAATTTGGTACCATAGAAAATGCCAACTGAAGTCTTACTAATAATCTCTCAAGTTCACACTGAACAAACACTCTGGAAAATATCTGCCATAGGAGACAAGAAACCTTTGTTAAGGGTGCAAAAGAATATTTACTTACAGTGTATCTGTTACATATTTATGGTACCAATCAAGACAACTCACCAGATACTTTGAAATCTTTTTGATTTTCAAAAAACGTATTTTGATCAACCCTTTGGAACTGCAACAAGCACTACACAGAAAACATTAACTTGGGCTTGAAATTAAAAAAAGAAAATGCCTCTTTCAGGAATTACTGATCACTCACACAGGGAACTGTAAAAAAGGATGGTCATCCTAACTCAGTAAAGTTAAAGTGGCTATAAATGTTAGCAGTTCTACATACTCACTTTTCTAATGGCTCTAGGATTACAACTGAGCATTCAAATAAAAGCACTACTCAGAAAACAAGCTATATCACCCACATTTTAACAATTTGATGATTTTTTATGATTTCAGGAGGTGGGAGTAGGGATGGGGAAGAATGTTGTTTTTCCTGTGCATCATACCTCAAAATATATAAAGCTTCTACCACTAGAAGCTTTAGACCGTGATGATAAGATAAAGCCCTTCTGCATCCTACAACATTCTGGTGGGTGAAATGCAAGAATTCCTAGCATGACAGGAACCCTGGTGTGCAAGCACACTGCAGCACTGAAGCCTGCTGTCAGTGATTTCCAATGCTAATCCCCCCACTTGTGTCTGTCATCTACTGCCATTTTCTCTCCACATTCCTTTTATCCACTCCCCACTACCACTTTGAGGCCTGAGACTTTGACCCACAGCATACATACCCTTCACTCCCTTTCAACTTGTCCTCCTCATCCTTCCTCCATCCCTTAATTCCTATCCCACTAATCTTTCCTAACTCAGTTTGGGAAACCAATTTTCTGCATTATTTACCAGAGTTTATCCAAATAAAAATCTTTCTACTAGAGACCAATTAAAACAATAGAGGTTTTTTTATTACAGCATGAAATTCAAACAGACTTTGGCTGAGCTTTTCATAGGTCTAGTTCGACTTCTTTGAACTGTACAGGCCACAGAAAAACTACTAGAAAGCTTTTTGGATACTCAGGTAGCACCTATGCAGCTGTTATTGAAGTTGTGAATACTAAATTTGGGTATCTGGCTACTTTCAGGAGGTGGTGTTTTGTTCCACCCTTCCTTCTCCTCCTGTAAGCCTAACTTTTCCAGGAATACAAATATTGATTTTACTTCTCCAAAGCAGATAGCATGACAAAAATCTGCTATTGCATTGACACAAACGACGTAGGAAAAACTGCCATTTAGCCTACTTCACAGAATCTCCACACTTACAGTCCTCTTACCCATAGATTTTCTATTTACTATTACACTTGCAAGCAATTTATATGCCACCACAGTCATTCTTGTGCACTGACCATGAAATAACACCATATAACTCCTAAGTAAGAATCATTTATTTAGTAGTTCACGGGTTAAAGCATGGGTTTGGTAAAACAGGGCTTGTGAGTTATTCTTTAAGTTGGACTAGATGATCTTAAAGAGACCCTTCCAACCCAAACTATTCTATATTTCTATGTTTTACACCCTTGAGACACATGCAGACTTTGCTCTGGATTGCTAAGGTAAAAGGAGAAAAACTCCACCCCTTCTCATGCAAGCCACAGGTCTAACAAACACATGAATTGATTCATATAAATCTCCACTGTGTGTATACTCTGCACCCTGGAACTGGCAGAAGACACACTGAATTCTGTGCCAGAATATAGTATTTTGTTTCAGAAGTTTGTTTTTCCAAATTACTTTCCAAAAAAGCTAAAGCTATGGACTATTGTGTTAAAGTTTGCCAAAATGAACAGGTAAAAAAATCAGCCCATTATATCCTTCAATAAAATCCTAATTACATGATAATGGATAAACCCAACAAAATGGGTCACTCAGCATAATTACAAAGCTTCTTAAAGATTAAGAAAAAAATTGAAGAGCAAAAAGTTTCAAAGTGTTCCTATGAAAACATGCAATTATTAAGTGATGGTTTTTGCACAAGTTGCTTACAAATATATAATTGAATATTGAATTATGTCAGAGTGATACTCCTTTTTTCTTTACCTTAAAATTTACGAACCATGAACTCTTTCCCATTAAGATAGCTATGCTAGTCTCATCTGGAAGGTTTTAATATGATCAGAAAATATCAAGGCTTGGATTAACTAAAAATTAATGAGTTAATTGAAAAAACCCCAACCTTAAGTATTAAATATGGAGAATCTGAATGTGCTGTAGGCTAGCTTAGGAGCTCAATCAATCCAAATGATTCACAGGAAACTATGAATCATTTGTGCTCCTGATACAACAAATTTTCATACAGGTGAACAAAGGCAGCTACAGGTGAACAAAGGCAGCAAACAACAAGAAAGGAAGAACAGTAACAAACCAGGACTGGAACAAAACTAGTGAGGGTCTAGTGCATTCAAGCCTTCAATTAGTAACTTTGCATGCACAAATCAAAAGCTTATGTCAGATTACAATAATTCATAAATGGAAGAACACCCTGCCCATAGGACTTCCTTAATTTTTACAATCTTTGTATTAACTAAGCTTGTGACATTGTATCAATCACTTACCAGCAATGTAGCTGCACAGGAAGCAAAGAAACGAACCCATCCCAATCTCTAGCCAAAGATCAGGTTAGTCTGCTTCCATATTTGTATTTTTCACAATATTTATGTTAAGGTTACCTTCTACAGAAAGGAGAAGTTTTGAAAACTGTATTTTCTTGAGAAATACAGCCGCACCTTCTTTCATGGGTCAGTGCTTATGAATGTTTAGTGTAACATCAACAAAAGCGCATCCTTGCACATGACAAAGGAGAGCACATGTGGGGAGGGAAAGAATACATAGCAGTTGCCCTTTAAAAACTCAGAAAGAAAACTTAAGATTTAAAAATGAACAAGCACCTTGACATAATTAAAAAATGTCCAAAGCTATTTTTTATTTTTAATAGTTGTATTAATTCATAAGTTGAAGAACTGAAGAAAAGGAATTAAATTTAAAACATAAAAAACTTAGCTTTAAAGCATTCATTTGAAAGTCGAGTCATTTTCCTACATGACTAAACACATTTAGAGAATGATGCTATTATCCAAAAGAAAAATCTATTCCTTTGTAGTCCTGCCAAGATGCAAGTTGAACCTTCTCCTCTTTCCTTCCTTCCAAACAGTAACTAAACTAGCAGTTCAGGTACTAAAGAAATCACAACTTAAAGAATAAATGCACTCAAAATAGTTTATGAATACTTCATACACAAAAAGTTACACTTAGCAAGGGATCATTTTTGACAGAATGACAACAACAGCCTTAACAAGCAAACCAAGCTCAATAAGAGAGGAGTTGTGGTATTCCTGCACTATTATTCTCAACTTAGTGCCTGTCTGTTGAAGCACAGATATTAACTACATACATGTGTTTGTTTGACCACATCCCATGGTGAATTAACTTATCTGAAAGTGTGTTACACCTGGCATGGTTATAGGCCAGATCCAACTTTGCTTGCCATGACTGGCATATACATCAATCCCCCTTCTGCCTTATCATTCTCTCCAGCACCTGTGACTCTTTCCCAGCTCCCACAGGCAGATCCAGCTTCCAGACTGGAAAGCCGTATTATGTCTCAAAGAAAGGGGTAAGACAAACTAAGGAAACTGTAACTGCACAAGCATTGGCTGCAAGGAAACAATGAAACAAGACACTCTGGGTAGAGAGGGCAGGAGGAATCTGTGCAGGGGACCTGATGTTGCTATCACCGTGTGCAGCCTGGTATGAAAAAAGCACACTGCAATGTGGAAAGCCAAGAAGAACACATTATCAGCTCAGGCTGCTCAGTCAGGGGAGTGGCAAGTGTGTGACAGGAGGATAAGGAGCCCTTTCCTAGAGGCTGAATGTGGAGGAAGCACTCTATTGCATGAGGAAGAAAGAGGTTCACTTACTATCAACGTCAAAGCTCCTATGACAAATGGTAACTTGTTAAGCCACAGTAACTCAACTATGTTTTCTCACATCTGTAACCTACAATTACATTACAGGCTGTGCTGCTAACAGCTGCGTCAGTCAAGGATTAGCTTCTGCAGGAACACCTCTGTTGATAAGGGCAGTGACTAAGCTTTCTCTTATCAATAGCAACACACGTATAAAGTGTATTTCATTAGAACGACTCATCGACTTTTTTCCTGTATCCCAAGGAAAACACTATACACCTTTGTGGTTTGTTTTGGTTTTTGTTTTGGTTTTTCTATACAAAGCTAGAAAGTCTACTTTCTTCTTAACAACTAATAAATCACCAAAATGCCATTTTTTGGTCTTGCACACTAAATTCTGTATAGAACCTGGTAGCAGAATGCAATTTTGAAAGAGGCTAATAACTGGGGATCACTCTTAATTTGCAAAGCTTCCAGAAAGAACCAACGTAAAACCTTTATAAAAATGTTTAACAAATAAAACCTGCAACCAGATGATCTCTGTCTTACATTCCTTATACAGGTCTCTGTAGTATTTAAAAATAATAACCTGAAGCATTTCAACATAAAATATGCTATTATCCTCATATGACAGACTTAACATTGCACATTTCACTGCTGGTCTAACGTGCTTAATTAATTGTTAGCAGAAATGCAAAGTACTGAGTTTCATCAACATATAGAAGGATGGCAGACCATGGGATTTTTGGAAAAGAAGATACATGAACTAAACGACCTTAGCCTCAGTTTTCTCTACCAAAGTACAAAACTAGTAGGGAAAAAAACAAAAACCAAAAATCACAAAAAAACGTGAGAAGGAAGCGGGAGATGGGATGAGTGACCAGCTACCCTGAAAAGGAGCTTTGACTTTTATTGTAGTACACATCTGAAACAGTCAAACCATCATCTTTCCCAACTCAAGACAGCTTCTACAGTGAGGATACTCATCAGTTAAAAAAAAAAATAAATTACTTATCTTCAACATGAAGAACTGAGTTCAGCAGTTGTAAGGAATAAATCAGCACAGGTAAATGTAAAGAGAAAAATGCAGCATAAAACCCACTACCTGCTCAACAGGCAGTAAATTGGTAATACTAAATAAAAAGCCTAGCCTGCCACCAAGCCAAAGGACCTCACCTATTTCTACTACAATCAGTTAAAATGTAATTAAGAAGCCTCTGGGAACTATGTAAGGATACAGTAATTCTTCATCATAAGTTGCCTAACCTATCTAGTTGTATCTAACATAAAAGCCAATGTAATACTGGGTAGTTACTGTATCTTGACTGAAAGGGAAGGGGAATAATCAGACTTTGCATTATCTGTCAATGTCATTTGACCTGATACTGACAGAAGTCAAGTGGGAGTGTTTCAGGTAGATCATTGAAAAGTAGCTAAAAACTGGTGTTCAAATTCAATATTTGCTGTGGTTTCACTTTACCATTCAGGCTTGCAAACACTCAAATTTATCAATGAAGCTGAAAACATGCCATACTGTGTAATGCTTGCAACAAAAGAATGGGACTGAGGCTGTCAGAGAAGGTACAGAATAATACTTCTTTTATGTCTCACGCAAGATTATGAAAGAACCAAATTATCCATTATTTAAACATTTCACAGAGTATGCAATAATATGCATAAGAACTGCAATTCAAACAAGAATATAGAAGATAAAACACAAGTTTTGATCTATCATGCTGAATGAAAAAGTAATCACTTCATACATACTAAAAGAAAAAGAAATTCTGAAAAATAGGAGCAGTAAAACATACTTACTTGGTGTGAAAGCAAATCTGTGCTTACATAATTCACAGTATTCTTTTCTGCTGTGTTTAAGCCACTGAACTAAGCTGCAATGAAAAGTGATCATATTAACACATGTTATATATCTCTCTGCCCTATCCCTCCACTAAGGAAAACACCAATTCTCTGTTTTCAAACATAAGTCAGGATATTGGTACTGTCAAGCAGGACTTAAACTAGCAAGTTCATTAAATCCATTTAGGCCATCAAGGACATTTGAAAAAGTAAAAAAAAGTAAGCTGACATACACAATTTACATCATTGATAAAGTAAATTCTTTAAGTACGTTATTGATCAAAGCAGATATTCTGGCATGGACACCCACTAGTGACACCAGTTCTTATTAATACTTCAAGATATGACATATAGATGCACACAGCTAAGATTTAGAACTGTTGTATTTGTGAAAGAATGGCTACTAAAACACCATCAAAAGGAAATGTGTGCTATAGACTAGAACTACAGTTTTCATTTCAGCACTTCCTGATAAAACACACACCTCAAACCACTAAAAAGTACTAGGGTATTTTTATTTCTTGCTATGATTTTAGATGTTGTTTTTAGTCACAGCTATAAGTGGGCAGAAAATGCCCAAACACACTAATTTTTCTGCTTAGTTTTCATAAAGCTGACATATGATCAGAACTGTAGTCCCAAACACAAGCAATTATCACTACTTTCTTTCCGTATATAATTAATAATTTTTTGTGAATTATAATGAATCATTACGTAAAAAACATCAAAACCCCTAACACATTTCCACTGAAAATTGGATTTTTCTTACTAGTTAACCTGAAGACTTTGCAAGTAGTGTTTTTAGAAACATGTTATTGTATTTTAATTAGAAAAAAAACGTTAAGAAAGCTACAGGCACAGAACTCACCATTCCTGATGAATAAATTTAATACTGCCAGTACACACACATGGATGATAGAGGGGTTTCTCAGGAGTTCCTTCAGACCGACAGACTCTGCATATATCTGCTGACAAGGACAAAAAGCTTATTACACTGCTGCCTAAAGAACTCAAATGTACAAGACAAATTACACAATTACATTCTAGAAACTTTGCCATTAGCAAAATGAAGCCAGAATAAACTGGAAGAGGATGAAAGACAGATTTCATCAGATGCAAGACAAAGACCAAGAGATGAACAGAAAAACAACAAGAATGTTACTCGCTTGATCACGTTATAAAAACTCAAGACACGTCTTACAATATTTTCAAGATTTCCAGAGAACAGACACAGTTAAACTACAGGAGGAGGTGTTTTTTTGCCTAAAAAGTTATTGTTAAAAGAACATAGAAACTGTTAAGGATAATCTTCCTGAAAGTGGAGACTCAGAAACGGAAAAATTCAATCTGAATTTTGAACAAGTTAAACATACGCTTAGCAGAAGAGATTTAATAATGTCCAACAATGACTTATACAAGTCATTTGCTACTATTGAACCTAACGTGGATGTTTCTTTGGTGCTCTTGATTAAAAGGAAAAAAACCCCATCATAATAGACATAGATATTTTGTGAGTTTGCTACCCAAGTTGAATAAAGCCAACCATTTAGCAGTCTACTGTCTAGTCACAAGAGAAAAGACATTTTCTATTTCATAATTACTGTAACATTTCAATAGGTCCTGCACCTTCTTTATTCCCTATTTTTGATGTTTTCTTACAACTAAAGGTTGCAAGATGTTTTGTGGACAAAGAAGTGAGCATAAATCCCTCCCTCTAAAGAACAGATATCTATTTTAATACCATTCAGTCAGCCACATGATTAAATAGAAATAAAAATCAAGTATTTTATCTGCTTATCGATAGATTCATGGTATCTTCCCTTTACTCCTCCCTTTATTTCTATTCAGGAAACGAACATAAAATGCCCATTTTTATAGAATATGTGAGCTTAGCATTTTCTCTTTTGTTAATTATTTCTGTATCAACCACCACCCCACAAACCTGCAAGAGTATAACACATACATACCAGAGATCATTGTCAGAAAAATACCAACTGAAAGTACTGATGTAGGAATACTGCAAATATGCAATTTCAAGTCTGAGTCACCTATCTTTGTTCTTGGTCGAAATCTTCAAAAGTTAATGCTTTTCTACATAAAGTTCCAAAAGATACCAAAAATTAAATTATTTTTTCTAATAAAGAGGTCACAATATGACCATAAACATAGTTTACGCAGTATTAGAACAGTTTCTACACATAAAGCATAAGAATTCAAGTGATTCAAAAGGAAAAAACCCCACACAATTTCCTATCTATAAAAGTGATATTTGATTGAATTCATTCATGCAGCACAAAAACCTACAACTAACAGAAAGAGGTATTCAATATCACATCAGTGATGCCACAAAGAGACATAAAGAGCACTTCTGTCACAGCCGTATTGAGCAACGACTTATCACTGCAAACATCAAGAGTCCCTGGTTTCTCTGCTGATAAGAATGACCAGAACTACTACTTCACCTAACAAATGATTCTTTTACCACAGAGAGCATTTCCAGATGGCTGCACAGGACAGGTCTCTTCAGCTGACAGGCGAGCTCTACCCACTCGCTGTGGCATGCCCACCTCCTCCTGCATTCTTTCCAACAGAGCTGTTCCATTACAGCAAGTTGACAACTTTGTACACTAGACTGGCCTCACAAAGCATCAGACGAGCGCTACAACCAGCACAGGAGACAGAATGTGAAACCAATGCTTTAAGGATACTCTCTGGCATGAAAACAAGTTAAAAGCACACTGTTCCCTGAAAGATGCCCATTGCTCTCTGAATCTGCTCATTAATGGCCTGTTGACTCTCACAGTCAACTGTTCACTTATTCTGAAAACTATTGGGAAAAAACATAATTTGCATTACTGAAAGCAAATGAATTCTGTATTTGAGAAAGGATTGCCTTTGTCAGTTTACTAAAATAAGTTAAACCTAAATTTTATTTTTTCAAAGGCTATGAGAATTTCTAGATATTTCTACTTGTTTTATAAATCCAAATTAACATATTATGACTGTATTGGTCTGGGTTCTTAGGCAGCCGATAGCTTCAAATCAATAAACCCCACTGAGGGTCAACATGTAAAGCTATGCACCTTATGACCTCTGCTGTGTTCAGAGGGAATTCCACCGTGCAACAGTCACTATTTTTCTATGTGTACACACACTTTGCATCCTGTTCTTCATGCACGTGTCTTGGAAAAAATGACCTTGAATAATACAGTTCCTTCCTGTTCCCCCTGAGAATGAGTCTATGCCTATCACCTCTCTGAATTTCAACACTGCAATACCGAAAAGTGAAGATTATTTTATTTAGCAACAAACTGATTTAACTAGAAAGAACCAGAATTACCTCTCATCAGCAAAACATGGTATCTGGTGCTTTCGAGTGCTACAGAGAAGCAACTCTTAGATTCATCCTGAGGTGAAGTAGCTCCCACTTAGGTCTGACATTATGACCCTAAACTGCCTCTCTTATCTGAGCTCTCACCATCCAGTTCAGTTTGCTAACTCCACAACACAATTCAGTCAAGCACGAAACCCATCAGTACCACAGTGACCAAAATATTGTTATCAGACTATCAATAGCTAGGAAAGTCCATCTGACACTGTGTAGCAGAAGCTGAGGCACACATTATTAGAGCATGGATTTTCTCTTCCTTAAGGCACTAACACAGTCTTTGCTGCTGCTGCTGGTGTTTAAAGCTTTCTAACCTTGGGAAGCCTCTTTGGCGTTCTGGCAAGCGGCATGAAGGTCTAATAGGGGGAACCGAGGTTTGAAACTGTAGAAGAAGTTGTAACATTCTAGTGGTATTTATGGAAAGTGAGTATATAGATGAGTTACTTTCACACTACTACACAGAGCTCTTGAAGGTAACATTGGCAAGACCACAATATAATATCTAAGCCTGCATATGTATGTGTGTTTATACATAAAAAAAACCTCAGAAAAGTCCAAATTCTAAGTGCAGAGTTTAACACAAAGGTTTAGTTAAAGAAGACAATGCTTTAAGATGTAACTAACAACCCGCTTTTCTTTCTCTTCCTGGTCTTGCTGTTCACCTACTTAAGTCAGGTATGATCAAAGTCTAGCACTGGTAACAGCCTCTAACAAATTATCAACTATGCTGTTTGAATTAAGTCCACTGAGGCAGATTCACCAACTGCTGGAGTGGTGGAAAATCGGCTGGTTGTTCCTCAGTATCCACTTCCAAGACTGTGGAAATCCAAGTTTTCTGGCCAAGTGATCAGTTCACTTTGTTAATTTCATCAGTGTGAGTATTGCTCTACAGAGTTGCAGCAAGCAGTTTTAAATGTTAGATTTTAAAGCCACTAATATTTTGATAAACCATCAGTGTTCATGAGTATTAAAGATGTCTACAGCACATTCCAAGGGACATTACTACAAAGGTGCTGTCTTATTCCGTCCAGTGTTTCATGTTTTTCTACCTTTTTTCTTTCTTTTTAATCCTCTCAAGCTAGAAAATCAAGTGACACCAGACAAAAAGCTACATTCAAAACGATGCCAAAGCAACAAAAGCCAAGACACAAAACGCTTTCCTTGGAACTGCCTTGCTACTGCAATATGTGTTTGTCCCTATTGCTTAAGATGACAAACAAAGCTCTAATACTGCAATAAACACAGCACAACACACATCCTTTATTTATTTTTGTTTGTGCTACAATATGAGGTCCTGCTTTATGGAAGTTCTCCAGTATCATCCTGAACTAAGTAGTCCCTCATTATACTCCCTCTCACTCTCTGGAGACATTCAAAACGCACCTGGAGGCGTTCCTGTGTAACCTGCTCTAGGTGACCCAGCCTTGGCAGGGGAGTTGGAGTAGATTATTTCCAGAGGTCCCTTCCAACCCTAACGATTTCTGTGATTATCCGAGCAGAGCAAAAGTGCTGACAAAACATATCCACATTTGATCTCAAGTAAAGCCCTTAAAAATGGAAAAACCCTTAAAAATAGAAACTACACATTCAAAAAAAACCCCCTAACTCCCCAAAAAACATGACCGTGATCTCTTTGACAGCTTCTTTTTTAAAAAGAACTTACTATGTATCAGTCTACCGTAAAAGAGACAGAGAAACACGCCAGCTCCTGCATATTTCAATTTTTTCGAACAGATTTTCCAGCACACACAACAAAGTTAACCTTGCACAAGGAGCAGCAGCTGCTATCGCTATGCGGCCGAGAGCGCACATTTAAGCTCCGCTGGGTTCCAGGCAGGGTGGGACAGGCTCGGCGGCGGCTCGGGGCAGTGCTCTCCCCGCCCCAGCGTGCGCACCCCGCCTGCCGCCGCTTTACGCCCCCGAGCCCCCACTTTCCCCGAGCAAAACCGCAGCCTCCGGCGGGCCCCGGTGTCCAGGTACCCCGGTGCGGCCCATCCCAGCCCCGCTCCCGGTGTTCCCACAGCACCGCCTCCCCTTCCCTCCCCCCGCGATCCCCGGTGTTATGTAAGGGGCGCCGCGCGCGCCGCCTCACGCACTGGCTCCCCTGGCCCGGCCCGGCCCGGCCCGAACCCCGCGGGCCCGGCCCGGCGGGGAGCGGGGCCCGGGCACCTGCAGCCCCGGGACGCGAAACCCCCCCCCGGGCGCTGACAGACCCCCGCCCGCCCAGCAGGCCCAGCGACGCCCTCCCTGCCCCAGCCCTCCGCCCTTGGAGGGAGGCTGCCCCGGCAGAGCCCCCGCCCGGGGGGTCGCGGCACCGGGCGATCGCGATACCTTCCTCGGCGGTCTCCATCTTGCCGGGCTGACGCAGCGCCGGGCGGGCGGGTGGTGTGAGCGCGGGGGGCGGGGCCGCGCGGAGCGGACGGACCGGCGGCGCCGGTGGGGACAGAGCGCCGCGCCCGCCCGCCGCGCGCACCCCCTGCCGGCCGCGGGGACAGCGGGAGGCCCGGGAGCGGGGCCGGGCCGGGCCGCATCGGCCCTCGGGCGGCCCCGTTGTCGCGGGACTGCCCCGCTCTGAATCACAGAATCACGGAGTCAATTAGGTTGGAAAAGACCTCTGAGACAATCGAGTCCGACCGATGACCGAACACCACCTTGTCAACGAGACCATGTCTCCGAGTGCCACGTCCAGTCTTTCCTTAAACAGCTCCAGGGTCGGTGACTCCACCACCCCTCTTAGGCAGCCCACCCCAACGCCTACTCACTGTTACTGTGAAGACATTCTTCCTAATGTCCAACCTGAACCTCCCCTGGCACAGCTTAAGACTGTGCGCTCTCATCCTGTTTCTTGTTACCTGGGAGAAGAGGCCGACCCCCACCTGGCTACAACCTCCTTTCAGGAAGTTTAGAGAGCGATAAGGTCCCCCTCGAGCCTCCTCTTCTCCAAGCTAAACAACTCCAGCTCCCTCAGCTGCTCCTCATCAGAATTGTACTCCAGACCCTTCACCAGCTTCGTTGCCCTTTTCCAGACCTGCTCCAGCACCTCAACCTCAATTCTTGAATTGAAGGCCCCAGAACTGGACACAGCATTTGAGGTGCAGCCCCATCAGTGCCTAGTACAGGGGAAGTATCACTGCCCTGGTTTTGCTGGTCACACTCTTTCTGATACAAGCCAGGGTGCCATTGGCCTTCTTGCCCACCTGGCCACACTGCTGCCTCGTGTTCAGTCTCTGTTGATCAGCATCCCCAGGTCCTTTTCTGCTGGGCAGCTTTCCAGTCACTGTGCCCCCAGCCTGTAGCACTGCATGGGGTTATTGTGATCAAAGTAAAGGACCTGGCATTTGGTCTTGAACCTCTATCAGCTCCTGGCCCTGCCGCTGTGGGCAGAAGTGGAATCAGGGTGGTGGGACAGGGTGGCCGGCAGCTGGGTCCATGCTAAGGGCAGCAGCCATAGCGGGGAAGAGCATGGGAGTCAGACAAAATGTAGCCAGAATTGGTTCTGGATTCTACTCCAAGGTCAAAGAGAAACGCTGCCTTCCTAGATGAAGTCAACCATGCTTTTGGGACAGTCAGTGTTCCAGGGATTAGGAATGTGTAAGCAGCCCTAGAAACAGCCCTCCTTATCCTCCTCCTCCTCAGGGGCAAGTGGTTACCTGTGTTCTTCTTCAAATCCCATCTCGCCTTTCACAGCCAGAACTTTCCCAGAGAACTAATAAACAGTTCAGTTAAAGCACAAAATTTCTCTTAGCTTAATCATTTATGTCTTCAGGTCTTGCTGGCCTAAATAGCTGAGGCAGCATGCATTAAAACTTTGTACTCTTCCATGTGCACAGAAAGTTGTAGGTCAGTCTCTGGTGAGCTGGCAGGAACACTGTTAAGGAAGAAAACAATCCAATTTTATTCAGGATAAAGAGGAATTCTATACTGATGAAATGCATGCATGTATTGGTTTAGGTTTCCATTGTGGCAGATGTTTTAACCCCTCTAGTAGATTAACAAGTCATAGCAACTTTCAGCTCTCTTTACCATATGACTCTTTGTATCCAGCCAGTCATTAAATCCTTTGCATTAAGCCTTTGGCCATCGAGTCAGCAGCAGAGTGGATGGTAGTTCAAGTCTGGACTTGGAGTGCAGAGATGGCACATGCCCAAGCTGCAATTGTATCTCTATTTTCCTAAACTGTAATCACGTTAGTACCTTCAAGATTATCTCCTTCAGCCTAGTGGGGTATATGATGCTGGCCTGTGCAAGCAAAAAAAACTAAGGAAAAAGTGAAGGTTTTATGTGGCTCTCCAGTAGCTGTATAATTGCAGGAAATTCCTGCAATAAAACATATGTAAGCTATACTACCATACCCAGCTCTTCTGTGTCCTCCCTCTCAGAAAGACAAGGTGGAAAAATGCCCACCGATAACTTAAAAAAAAAATCCTTTTATTTTAAAAATAGGCTCATTTTTATGTCAACAAATTATCTTGGTCTATTAAAAAAGTGCCAGCATAGTACTGAGGATATGAGAAATGCTGTAATATTAATTTTGTCTGAACAAGGAAAAATTGATGGAAAAAATAGATGAAAAAGCAAAGAAATGGGGCACTTTAGTTTCCATGTACATTTGTAATTCCCACTCTTTATTTCCTAGAAATGTAACCATTATTAGTTACTTTATTGTTACTCTGCTGCAATAAATATAAATTGAATGTCATATAGAAGACTCTAAATTGTAATTCACATTCAAAAGGCCATGGCAAGATTAATGTATGTAATTCTCCAGTTTTGGTCTCTCATGTTAGGCTTCTTTAAATTAGATAAAAGCTTTTGAAAGGAGCTGCTGTATGTTGCCAGTCAATAATTTCATTCCTGTCTGTATCTGTCTATTCAGCCATTTAAATTACCTAAAAATCATTACATATCTACCATCTTCTCAGCATTTAGAATTAATCCCAAAATTTTGTTCTTACTCAGTGTTTCATATGGGCTACAAAATAGCTTACCAGTAAATGTGTGTTGAAGGCAGGCCATTATAATTTAAACACACAAAAAAATATAGTATTTTACTGTAAGTTAAATTAAATGAAATCTGTCTCAATCTTCTTGGTAGTTTTGGTGAACATATTATTAATCCTCATCTATTTAGTAATATGTTAGGTGTTATTTGCATAAGAAATACCCATGGCTTAATTGGCCCTTATTTTTGGTACAGAGAAATATGTTGGAAGGTTGTTATCAGCTTCAGACTCTCAACAAAGTCAAGAATTCATGACAGAAGGCACTGAACAAATATACTGGGGAAAAAAATCTCTGCTCCTTTTAAGTTATTATATGGATAATGGAGGAAATATGGTAATTTTACAGGTGGAAACCGGAGACAGTTATAGATGTAAACCCAAATCACAGAAAGTTATGGCAAAAGGAAAGGCATATTTATCATGGATAGGAAGAATGGAAAAAAGACAAGATTCTTTTGAATGTGGTTTTATTTTGATAAAATGTTTTGGTTTTATAACATTTATATGCTTACGTAATGCATTTTTATTCAGAAGTTCTCTTAAAAGAATACAAAATAAATATTGCAAAATTAAAGCTACCCACCTTTTGTACTATGACATTTCCATCTTTCTTCACATTTTAAAATGGCTTCATAAAAGTGATTCCCTTATATTTTTAGAGTTATTTTGAAAGTTCGAAGTATTGAAAAAGCCAAACAACAAAAGATACTGCTTTTCAGTTTTTTATTTAGATGAACATTTCAAAACATATTTAGTTTCTTAATTGGTTGTTTGGGGTTTTTTTCAGTGTTGTCCTAGTTTTTTCCCTCAGCTGTTCACCTTGCTCTCACTGCAAAATGGGTTCAGCTGGTTATGAACAGCAACTTGCAGAGAAATGTGGAAAACATAATGGATTATCTTAAGGAAAACCAAATGGATGTCAGCTTATCTTGAATAATCAGGCAGTATTTGGAGTGAACATTTATCTGGTTGCTAAATGATGCACCACTGCCAGGGAGGCCTAGAGCTTCCATGACAGGAGAAAAACTGTTAGAGCAGGCACTCATGTAGCACAAAGAAAATTAGCCTGACACAATTAGAAAGCACAGAGGTCTGCAGACTACAAAAACATGGTGAAAGCCACTGTTAGCCTGGGTCTTCCCTATGCACTGCAGGGCCTTTAGAGGACATGCTTCCTGACCACTGGCTGTTTTGCCATGACAGCTCATGAACCATCCTCAACCAGCAGGCAGCTACTGTGGCAGCAGGTTCCTGGCATGAAGATGGAGAGAAGTAGTCTCGCATGTACTGTGTGTGCAATAACATTTACCCCTGCACCAGGAGGATGGCCCAGGCTGCTGCACTGACTCTAAATACTGACTCTGAAGCCTCAGAACACGAAGTACTGACCAGCGTGTTTCCTTTCAGATGGTGTTCGCTTCTTACCAAACCTGGGCTATGAATAACAGCTACCAGAGGAATCAAACCTCCTGAATGAAAATGTGACTTGTGATTCATGTTTTGTGCACCTACTGTGTGCTATAAAATGTGTAGCATTACTGCACTGAATATAAATTTAGGGATGCATGTAATGGCTCAGTACCATCAGACACAAACATGATATAAGCTCCAGACCTGCTTATTTTAGAAACTGTTTCTGAGGAGATGCTTGACTATGCACTGGGGTTTGTTCTAAGGATTATTAATATTTCAACCAAGAAAGAAACTGTGCCCACTAGCATTTTAAGTGAGAGGTGAGGTCTAATACTATCAGAGAAATTACTCTTTTATAAGTCTGACTGAGAAGACAATCAAGGCTGTTTGTACATATCTAGATTTCAAGAAGCTTGGTGATACTTGGATGATTGACACGTATAATCTCAATGCAGTAAAGAAGTATTTGCAGAACTTGGCTTTTCTCAAGATCTGCAGAATGCACATCACCAAACTACATTTCTTAAATGCAGCAGGGATCTTTTCATATGTATTAGTTACAGTGGATTTTCTGTTTAAAACATAGACCCTACCAACTTGGCTTGGATCCCGCTGTCATGCTGAGAATGGAGCCAGTGGCTGTTATTAATCTACTGAGGATTTAGAGCTTTGTGGCTGCAGTTACTTGGTGGAGAACTTCTGCATTCAGAACAACAACAACAACAGGCTGTATTTGTCTTCTGGAATATCTCATTCCTAAAACTGTAATATCCTTTGAAACATATGGTTCTTTACCTAGAAGACTTCCATAATCTCCAAGTGAACCTTTTAGACAGTTAGATATTTGTATCATTAGATTAGAATGATATGTCTTTTTCATACTTCTAGAACCTTGTTCTCCTTGGTAATAGAGGGTGTGGTGTGAAACGTTACTACTGTCAAGTGACTGCTTGTAAGTGCTTCTGAGGACATATTGGCTCTTGTGTCTTTAAAAATCCATGAAAATATCCTTACACATGACAGCAATTAGGGATTATCCTCAGTATTAACAGGAACAATCTTTTTTTGCCAGAAACCTTTATCTTGACCTTCCAGATGTTATTGAAGGTTATGACTGCCAATCAAATTAAATTGAGCTCCTCAGGGCAGGGTTCATTTCTACTTCATTTAAAACCATGAGTGTTGCCAAAAAACAGAATGTGTTTGTTGGGGAGAGAGATCCACGTAGCCACTATACAGGTACTTTATGTAACAGCATCTGTATTACTACCTGTGCTTCTGCTGCACTGACTAGGAAAGAAGTACAGAAGGACTTAGAGTTCTAATGATTTGTCATTACTTTTTGTCAAATGTTTGCAGCAACAGGAAATAGGGGAAAGTGAGCTATGATCTAAAGGTCAGAGTTATTACAGGTTGTTCAGAGTCAATGACCTCTGTTTTATGAGGTTGTCTGATTTCTCTACTAACTTCTATTTCACTGTAGCTTGCACAATGTGAATCTGGGCATAACCCCCAGCTTTTGCTTGTTTCGCTGTGGCAATAATTATTTGCTGTGTGTACTACCTTCAATGCAGGGTCAGAGAATACAGTGAAGAAACCACTTAAATGCTTTTGATGTCTAAGCAAAATGCTTGGCTCACTGAAGTAGGTTTTCAGTTGGATGACTGACATGGAATGCCACTCATTTACTACTTAAAAGCTGTTATTTTCTTCACTGTTCTTTGTGGATCAATTAAAAATTTTGTTACACTAATTTTTTAATGCAGTCATGATGTAAGATGGGCCTCTGCCAGGGCTTCAGCCTGGTTAAAGGTGCTGAAGACCTGTGTCCCAAACATGATGATACACACAGAATTGGCAGTACATGGTATTTCTTTTTCATGGCCTTGTCCTCAGTGTCTGAAGACTATTTAAGCAGCTCAGCTCAGCATGCCCATTCATGAGATTCTGAGAACAAGCTTGTTTGGAATCTGTCCTTTTCAATGGAGAAATCTGGGAAAGTTCCTATTTTAAAAGTTAGTGTCTAGTTTATCACTGTTTAAGATGGAAGAGTCTTCTGAGAGCCTGTATTTTCTGGTTCATTACCATCTGAACCCTGAGAGCAGAGATTGCTTGGACCAAATTTTCCAATCAGGACTTTCATATTCAGGGTTGGCAAATTTGGTTGTCGTCTTTTGCTTTTCTGTGGATCCCCAAGTTTGGTTTCACTCCTCCTTTTCCCTCTTCTCCTACTGGTCTTCTGCAGGAAGGAAATAAGTAGTCTTCAAATTATTTATAGGTTCTTGATGGGTTGCATTGTCTCTGCTTTCCTTACACACTCCTGGTCCCCCTGAGCCAACTTCCTGATCCTGCTTCTATAGAAGAGCAGAGAAGAATTTTATACAGTAAAGAAGAGGGAGTTTTCCAGGAGGCCTGAATCTCACAGTAGCTTCAAGGAAAGCAAAGGCTCACGTACAATTCTCTTTCTCCCTCAAACTCACTCCTAATGGGGGTAAACTGAAGCCTGACAAATAGAGTTTCTTCTCTTGACATGGATGCTACCATGCAAGAGTTCAGGAAGAACAACTAGGAACTGGACAGATGCATGGTGGAAAGGATTGTGGTGAATAGCATGGCCAAGATGAGTATGGCAAATCAGGAGGGGTGTGCATACAGGTGACTGAGAGGGGCTAGGAGAGAGACTAGAAGAAGTTGCCCAGAGAAGTTGCAGATGCTCCATCCCTGGAACTGTTCAGGGCCAGGCTGGATGGGGCTCTGAACAATCTGGTCTAGTGGTATGTGTCCCTGCCCATGGCAGGGGGGCTGGAACTAGATGGTCTTCTAACCCAAACCATTCTAGGAGTCTATGAAGTAAAAAAAAATTATAATAGGGAGAGATGCTTGAAAACAGGGGAAAGGGATGTGTCACAATTATCTTCAAGACAAAAGAAGAGAATCCAGGGAACTACACATCAGCCAGCCTAATCTCAGCCTACAGGAAGATTATGGAATGTGCAGTGAAAGAGCCTCATGGCAACAGAGACCCGGAGACCAGGAGCAGGAGCATGGACTGATCCAGAGAGGTGACAGAGCTCCATGTGTGCCACCAGAGGGCACCTCTGCTCCAGGCCCAGGAGGTGGCACTGAGAAGGTGGCAGAGGAGATGGAGCATCTCTGTGGTCTGCAGTGGCCAGCCAGGCAGGGATCATGGTGGTTTGCACCCATTTGGGGTCATCAGCCAGTTTGATGGGCCATGAAATGAGCAGCTGCTGATGTTGGGATATTGTTTGCCTCGAATGCTGCTACCTTATGAAGAAAGACTTTTATCTGAGGAGCCCCAGTACATTTCCAGGTGTCTGAAGCCTTCAACATTTGAAGCAGCATCCTGCACAGCTGCCCTGCACCTTGCCAGTACTGGTGGCAGCTGAATGACTGAGTCACAAGGGGCTGCCAATCTTCTGTCTTGCCTCAGGCTGCCATATCTTCACTAGAATAATCCCCAGATCATATCCCATGACTGCCAGAATCCCTTGTGCTGGGGTCAGTCATCCACTATGCTCAGCTGGGACTGGAGGTGGTTGGGCAGAAAAATGTGGGGACTTCAGGCTTCCACCACGAGCACTGAGGCGATGTGCCAGTGGCTGATGGTTTCTGTCCCCAGTCAGCTGCAGGAAGTGCTGCACTCCTTGAGCCCCACCAGGGACCAGTCCCAGCTCCTGCACAAAGGACTGGCCCTTGTCCCTCTGTTCAGGGTGATGTGGGGAAGAATATGCCCCTTGCCTTATTGAAGAGGATCCAGGAAGAGGTCACTGTCCCCCCAGTGACATTCAGTGAATTTTTGCTCTAAATCTGGGAAATTCTGGGCAAAATGCTAACAGCTAAAATGTCCTGTCGACAGTATCAAGCAGTCTGAAGCCAAGAGGAAAGAGACAGGCTTTAGCTCCCCACCAGGAAGGAGGTAGGGGGTAGGGATGGGTGTGGGAGTGTTTCAGCACTGACACACCAAATGGTCTCACATGAGGAGCCTGTTGTGTGAGCCTGGCCATAAAGGATGGGAGATGGCTTGGCAGCACGTCAGCACAGTGTGCATATGTGAATTGATATGTTCTCACCAGCAGCCTTTACCTTGCAATAACAGGGGGAATTCCAAGAGGCCAAGAGAGGTGACCAGAGCTCTCTAGTTCATCTGATCAATGGGGATTTGTGAATGCAGATGAATTGGCAATCTGTACAGAAAGAACTTGTGCTTAGTTTTCTGCTGTAGATTTTCTCACTGCAGTCCAACATTTGGGGTTGAAAATGTATGCTTATCTTAAATATGCTGATATATCTATGTATATATGTTTGTATCTGAAATGTTCTTGGACCTACAGTATACTTGGAATTGACTTGTAGGTTTTGGATATAGGATCAATTTCGGATAAGCTGTCACAACCAAAAAAACCGTTGAATTTAAATTGTCTCCAAAAGACACAGAGAAGAAAAACAATAAAGACCTCTTTCTGGTTTTGAAAACCCATATTTATAATATGCAGAGCAACAAACTGTTTGCTAAAATGTAATTACGGTTCACTGACTTTTCCATTTATTTTTTCCTTGCAGTTTCCCTACCTGCTATATTCCAGTTGCTATATTGCTGTCTCTCAATTTCTCAGGGGTATTTGCTAATGTTCTGCACTTTAGTATTACATATAATCATGGACAGTCAATGAGATTCTTTGCCTACTCATTTTCAGTTATTTAATATGACCATATTTTAATGAAAGTTGGAAACCAAAAGTTATAAATGCTCACCCACCTGGATCCATTGTACTTAGAAAATTGCCATACTTATTTAGTGGTGTGCTCATGGACTAATGAAAGTTCCTTCTGGAATCCAGGGAATAAAGTGAGTGGGGCTTTGGGAAAATATTGTCTATTGTAGGACTCGCACCTGTACTGGCTTGGCTCTTCTGAGCTTGGCTTGAACTTGGCTTCTTCTTCAGCCTCTCAATCGTGTTTGAGATGGAGATAACAAACTGCAAAACCCTATATATTTCTTGGTTTCATAGCAAAAATCAGAAAAAATATATTTTCTTCTGCATAAAATTTGCATTTAAGATAAAGAGAAAGCCATTTAATGGAGAGACCCTTAGTACAAGGGAAAAGAAAGTTACAAGTGTGACGAGGGGTTTATAATCATTGAGTTTCAGCTGCTATTGGGAGAACACAGAAAGAAGAGTTCCTTCAGAAGACACCATACCTCAAGAATATGAAGAATTCCTAAAAGCCTTTTAAAGAAATTTGCAGATTCTCTGGGAGGTTTCCAGGACTGCCAGTAGTTCACCTGCCTGAAAGATGAACACAAACACACAAAAAATTACTCTGAAGCGTACTCAGGTGAAACACACAGGATCTAGTTTGAATTTAGGGAAGCCAGTTGCTTCCCCAACTTCACAAAACCTTTTTATCCCATCAAAGCAGGAAACATAAAACAGGCCTCTTAACAAACCTATGTTTTAACAGCATTTTGAGAGGTAAACAAGAGCCTTAATTACTATGCCAGGGCAGGAGCCTGCTTAATTTCTGACTTTCTATTTGCATAATTCACAAGTTCACTGAGGAATGTGCAGTTTCATTGCTGTTCTTCTGCTTCATGCTTAACTGTTTGCTCTCAATTCATGATATGTAGTTGTCCCTGGGAATTTGTTTAGCACTCAGAGATTTAATTTTGAAAATATTGGCATTTATATCTTTTCTCACAGGAAAGAACTTATCGCAATTTCTGCGTAATATACAGAAATGGTTTTGCTCTGGTAAACTATGGATTTTAATTCTGAGGAACTGAGATTAGCTAGATGTGGGGGTTTTTTTAGAATAAATACATATCATCAGAAAAATCCACATAATTACAATTCAGTTTTCATGACACTTTTGAAGAAATTTCAGGGGAAGAGATCTGCAGCAGGCACCAATTTCTGCTTAAAACCAGAGAGGAAGTGTTGGAATAGCTAACAGTCTTGGAACAAGAGGAATCAGGTTTCTGATTGTGGCTCACATGAAAACAGAAGTGGCTGCACAAAGGCAGGGTCTCCCAGAGAAGATAGAGGGTAAGCAGTAGCCATGTGGGAGTGGCAGTTTCTGCACGAATGAACATGGTGGAGCAGTAGCTTGAGCATGGATCTCTCTCCCAGCATATTTATGTCAAATCTTCAAGGCCATGCTGAGGACATATATCTCGGATAGAAACTCCAAGGTCCTTCTTTGAGAACCAGCCTATCCAAGACTTCCCCCCCCAACATTATTCCTATCTCCTTTATATCTGAATTTTGTCTTTTGTATGGGCATTCAGACAAATGCTTCCCATTAATGTCAGTCTATTATTTTCTCATGAGAAAGAGTATGTGATGGTAGACACACACTATGAATTCCTTCTGCAGAGAAGATTGCTAATTTCCCTTTTTTCTCTCCCTCTCTATCCAGAAAATAAGACAGAAGATGATACACACCCTGGAGAATTTTTCATCATTTGTATCTGGGCTTATGAAAAGATTTATACACTAAGAAAAGAAACTCACTGAGGTCTGGCTTGGTAGAAGCAAGTGGTGATTTCACTCAACAAAAAAAGGATCTCAGCTCCCCAGGCTGAGATCAAGTCAGGAGATCTGGGGAAGCTTATAAACTGTGGTCCAGACTGCTGGTCTCTGAAGAGGTGGGTGACTGGGAATTTGATTCTAGCATGGGGTTTCAGGTTTGGGCAGTTTTTTCCTCCTAAACCAGGAGAACAGGCTGTAATGAACAGAGGAGCTTGTCTTGAGGCCTGAGCTCCAGCTCAAGACAAGTCTCTGGAAGGGACCTGCCTTATGGTAGCTGCTGTGTCTAGTACAGACAGGCTATCATCTCTGCAGCTTCCTGGGAAATAAAGGGAAATCAGAGCTCCTTAGAGACGAACCATGTGAAGGACTGAATAAGATGGCCTTAAGCATTTAGTCTCATGGCCTACAACTTCTCAGCTCTCTGAGATCCCATTGTCAGTCTGTTAGGAAACTGAGGTCCATTTGTTTCAGACCAGAAGGAAGCAGCAATGCTGGAAATTGTCATCTCTGGAAGTGCTAATGTCAGCCCTTTAGAGTAAATCTGGCCAGGCCTTGGAGTCTCCTGCTCAAGCTCATGCTTTTTCCTTGCTGAAACCTCCAGTCTGAAACTTGCTAGTTCACAAATGAGCTGCGGAAGAGCGAGCTTTGGAGTTCACTCTTGGCACAGCTGCTTCAGCATAAACAGCACTTGCAAAACTTTGAACTGGGGGGGCAGGGGGAGGTATCTGGGCGGGCAGGGGGAGATAATCTCTGCCACACCATGATGCTTGATGCCACATGCAGCAGACATCCTCTCTGAACCCGACAGAGTGGGCAGTGACTGCAGTCTTGTTGGCCTGCCTGGCCCAAGCATTCCCTTCCACATGGAATGCACGTTGCCTGTGTGCCTGCCTGTGCCTGCCCTGGGCAGTGATGGTCAGGATTCACTTGGGTGACTGGCCTCTTCTCTGTCTGGACCCCTTTGGTCTTCTGACATGCTCTATTATGTGTTTACTCCAGCTCAAGGACTCTTGGAAACTCATTTTTTTCAACTGGCACGGACTGTAGGATACATACGCTTACTCCCAGCACAGACTCAACTGCAGGATTACTGTAAAATGTAAATTTTTTTTCTGCTATGCCAAAGTTCATTATTTAGTTTTAGAAAAAGGGTAAGACAGGTGCTCTCTGCAAACATATTTAATAAAGTCCCTTGATTGCTTGGAATTGATTTATGTATGGTAATTGTCTTGTTATATAATTAGAAGCTCTTATATATACTTTCCTTAAACTTATTGCTTTGATGTTGCACTTGGGCGTCTGTATTACTTTGTGGGATACAGTCCAAAGCTGCCTGGATACAGTCCAAGATTACTAATGCATAGGCATATTTGCAAAATAGGACTTTTAAAGTTGAGCAAACATGGGTAAAAATTTTTTCTTCCTGACACTCTGTATAAAGTTTTGGAGTTTAAAACACTGATTTAGTATAGTAATTTTTGCCAGATTTGTTCAGTAATCACTGATAGTAGTAAACAGTTCTCCTTTTTCCAGTTAGGGAAAAAAACTCCTAAATGTTCATCTAGAAGATGTAAAACCTGTTGGGGAATCATATGTAAGTGGAAAATTTGGGGTCCTCTTGGCTTTAAAAAGGATATCTTGGAAAATCTCAGCCAAATCAAAGTGTTCAAGTGCGCACTGGGAGTTTACAGAGGAGAAGTCGGATTTCTACTCATGGAAGCTCTCTCTTCTGAAAAGTGGGATAAATTCTATGGGCACAGGGTGCAGCCTTTTGCCCAGGGCAACCTATATGTACTGAAGACTGAAATAGTGCTTACATCTCAGTGCAAACATGGCCCAAATTACAAGCAAACAAAATTACCTCCTTCTAGTTGATTCATCCCAGAAAGTTCCTGAAATATAAAATAAGCATTGGATGAGTTTTGTATGAGACAGCATATACCAAATAAAGAAACAGAGAAAAAAAAAAGAAGAAGAAAAAAAGAATTATGCCCTGGAGAAAACAGACCAAATATATATCTTTTTAGATCAATATTTTATGGGGAAAATTCTGCATACAAGATTCAGTTTCAATGACTGAATCTATGGAATGAATTCATCCTTGAAAGTAATAATATGAATGGTGGATAACTGAAAGAAAAAAAGAGGTATGTTTTAGTAATTTCTGGATTTCTTTTTTTAGAGAAGAAGACAAAATATTTGGGAAGAAAAACCAATAGACATATTCTTAAATCATACACAAAGTAGGTGTTCAGTCTTTTAGTGAAGGAAATCAGCTCTTAGTCCATGCAAAAATACTCTTAATTCTGTTGTCTTGCTCATGTCTGCATATATAGTGTTCAGGGAAAAACTGATGCTGGGATGCCTTTTATCTGGGATGCCTATTTTGGAGCCATTGTTATTTCCCTATATATAGCTATTAATATTCATTATTATTTGGAATAATTTGCTTTTACTGAAATTCCATTAAAAGTGTTTCTTACTAAAGTGACGAGCTACTGAATAACCTAGAAACACCTGGGCAGTGTTAGGTAATTTTAATATGCCTCCTTGCATGTCACCCACAATATTAGAATAGTTTTCCTGTTATTGCTTTGGCATAATTAAAGTTATACTCCACCCTTTTTCAATAAAGTTCACAAAGCACACCCTCTGAAATCCCACAGGCTCTTTCAGCAGAAACAGGAAATTTGAGAATAACACAATTTATTTTTAGATAAAAATTAATCCAATCCAGGCATGAGAAACCCAGAAGCTATTGGGTCAACCAGTTCTATGTTGCCAACAAGCAAACATACCTGTTGAAAACTACAATTTGCAGATCATCCTCCTGCCCCTGTGGTCAAAGCCATACTTTGGATTTTAGGCAGAGAAGTACTTGTATGCTCTGAGACCTGATCCCCTCCAGAAAACCCCAGAACATTCAGAGGGATATTAGAAGGGATAACCAGAAACCAGTTGATACCAGTGGCTTCAAATAACTTCCAGAAATGGAGTAAAGTGGAAAGCCAGGAGAAGGGGAGGATGCAAGGGGGAGATGACCAAAATGGGAGGGATGATGACAAACTGAGTCTCTTGTTTTTCAGCAGCTAATAAAATCACAAGGGAGTGGAAGCATGGTGAGAGATGCAAAAATTTTATAGTGAAGAAGCAGCAATCACCCTGGCCTGGGTCCTGGTGCCCTGTGAGGAGCAGCGGGTGCTCTGATCAGTGCGGGGAACATGGCCATGCCTGCCAGTGAGGCATCAGATGAAGCAGATAAGGTTACTCCCACAGAGGACAGACTTCGGAGCCTTTCTGCTTAGACACGTGAAAGCATGGGAAAGAGCGGGGATACAGTTCACAACTAATCAGATCAGAGGATTCCTTGGAGAATTTTTGTAATGCTCCAGGCAAAGGGAGCCACAAACTCTAGAGTACCATGCTAGGAAGATGGTAAAGAACAAAATCATAAATGTGAGAGTAGTTTTCACTGATGACAGGGAAAGTATCTGTACATGTAAACCTCCTGCCAAGCCTTGACTTGCAATAAGAAGAGCTGGCCTGATTTCCAAGGGTCTTCATTCAACACTCACTAGAGACCCAAGCCAGAAACATGAAATATTAAATCAGATTTGTTATAATATATTTCTTCCCTCCCAAGTGATGACTCAGTAGATAACTTCAGGTATGCAGCCTTTTACTGGATGCAGGAAAAGGAATCAGGATAACATACAGGAAAAAAAAAAAGCACCAAACCAAGCTCCAAATTACAAGCCCACTAAGGCGGCTCTCTTTTCGGAAGTTGTGTGAGAGGGAATAGCTATGCTCCCCTGTTGAAGAAGCCCAAATCCCAAAGGAATCTTCTGGCTATCAAAGCAGAGGATGGTTCAGAGCCCCCTATGGCATTACAGCTGGCCTTGTAGAGCTGCACTGTACTGACCCCATCCCACCACGACTCTCTTCTGGCCCTTCCTGAGAGCCTCTCCACCAGTTCCTCAGGTATCTTCAGCAGAGGTAGCCCCTTAACAAGGCTGCTATTGCTGGCAGGTACTGCACAGGAGGAGAGGGGAGCCCTGCTGTCCCTCTTGCCTCATCTGCAGCTTCTAGGCTGCAAGCAGAGCATCACTCATTCTAGATGCTTTGAACAGGTTTTTCACAACGTAAGTTTTGTAATGATTTCAACTTTCTGATGAGTCTGTTATTACCAGCAGCACTCTAAATACTGTACCAGGTGACCGTAAGCATGTTTAAGCCTGTTCATTAGTTTCTCTGTCCGACTGTCTTGCTTCTGCACTAGATGCCACCAGAGTACTTGCCTTTCTGGGTTTTTATCTGTCAGTAGTTGTCTAGGAGGGAATACCTTTCTATTTTGCCTTGGGACAGCAGGCTTGCATGTCCTAGGGTCTTGTTTCTTGTATTAGCATAAAGCTAAAATTGCAGCCAAAGCTGTGAGGATTTACTTTGGGGTTTTATTCCACACACTTTTCATAAAACCAGGAAGAGCAATTGGAGAAGTGTGGGTGCAAAACTTCAAGAAAAAAAAGAAACAAAACCAACCAAAAACCAGCTGTGTATTTCAGGTCAAGTAGAAATTTTACCACTGTGTGTTTGAACAAATGAATATATTGTGCTCATTCTAATCCTTTTTTGTCTTCTTCTTTTTTTTTTTTTTTTTAATCCTAAAGATAGAGATGTTCACAGCAAGCATAAAAAATTAAATAAATTCCTTGAGACTGTAGGAAATGTATGGATGCAATGACCACCATAATCCTGAGTCTATTACAGAGGTGATTGTATCTTTCAGGGACAAAAACCGTCTCTTCATGTATGGGAGATCCAAATGATAGAGGGTTTACAGTCAAACATAATCACAGTGCGCAGGCAAAGGCTTGCATTACAGCAGAGTGAGTCCTTTGCTCTCCTTTCACCCTAACCACCCCCAAGGCTGGGCACCAGAGTTTACAGTTGTAAGATGCATGTGGGATCAGATGTGTGTTTCTGCTGGCCCAATCTGTTCCACGGGGAACTGCATCTTGGGCAGACCAAAGTTCTGTGGGGACGAGGTAGGAAAACAATAGTTTAGTCTCGTGGAACTGAGTACAGCATACCCACCCAGATGGGGTTAGACAAACTCAAGCAAGATGCCATTAATATCAAAGTATAAACTTGATCTTTTCTGTGAAGTTTCCCCCTCCCTCCCTTGCAACATAAGCAATCTTTTTAATAGTTTCTTGTACAATCCTGATCTGCAAAGCTACTGACAGGTATGACAGGACAAACACCCTCTCCCTGGTCATGACAAATTTAAATTTTATGTTGTGTGCAGCTTCCACAGCACACAGAGGTGGGACTTATTGTGCCTGGGTGATTATGTGATCAGCACAGGAATCTCCACCTGCTCTAGGTGGGTTGACTGCCATTAAACTCCATGATCAACACAGCTGGTGGCATCTAGGAGACTATCTATTTCATTTGAAAGAAGGCACTCATGGAGTGTGAATCATACCCTAAATCTTGATGATGACTGTGGGAGTGTAGACAACTTGCTGACATGTAGACATCATCAGTGTAAATGCCTGAAGTTTGGTGAACTGAATCCATCCTTCACCTCTTTAACAGATGGTCATAGATTACAGTGGTCACTACCACACTGGGTACTGCTGAGTCACGTCTAGCAGATGACTGTTGGACTTGTTTGTCGTATACAGTAAGAATCAAAATTTCCTTATTGATCTTTGACTTGAAATTATATTGTCATTTTCTTTGAGTTCTTTTCTCTTTCTCATTCCCAACCCCCAACCTGCACACATACTCAAACCACGTACACACACAGAGAAAATGAAAGCTATAGTATACTTCAGCCTGAGGGCTAAGCTGATGTTCCTTGCATACAACGCCATTATGGAAATAGGAATGGAAAATTTCAATGAGCCACTACAGACTCAAATCTTTTTCACTTGTTGAAAGCAAGTCTAATCAAAAATAACTTGGAACACTTTTCAACTTGTTGGGAATACTTGTGGGTGTGGTTGTAATATGTTTAATCTGTGTGCTAGGGAGACTTAAGTTTTTTATGATGCAAGTTTGCCGGAACAGATTCATCTTAATTCACCTCAAATCCCATTAAGGGCATTTATTGTTGACAATAAAATTACATGAATATTCTTCAAGAAAATATATCAGCAAATATATCAGCGGTGCTGAGTGCCTCAGTTATAAATGCTGAGGTCTAAAATGTCTGCAGTGTCTGAAAAGGCTGCACCACACACATAATAGTGTAGTGCAGTGTTTGGGTTCATCTTTCTGCCTAAACTCCTTAAATAATAAATAAATAAAAGATAGTAAAGGCAACTGATGTGAAGCCTGTTGCACCCTGCCTCTCTGCATGATCTGTCTCCACCCCTTCCGTTCAGGATGACTCTTGTGCTAAGTCTCTCCTCCTCACTTCCCAATCCCAAAGTCTGCAGAAGAGTTGAAGTGCACCTGGAAACTGGATGGGCAGCACTAGGAGCAAAACTGTCAGCAGAGCTGGTTTTCTTCTTTGTGTTTAGAGAAATCTAGGTGGTGTCTCACTGAGCAGAAGAAGCAAGCTGGGCTAAAACAGGATCCTGTACTCCAGGTATGTGATGGCAAACCAGTCCATACAGACTGAGTTGGAAGAAGAAAAGGATAATTACTTTTACCTGTGCTGAATGGGAAAATCTGAAATTGTTAAGCAATAAGATATAGCTCTTTGAAAAGGCATGAAAAATTCAGCAAAATCCACTCCTTTGGAGATACTATTACTTTGGTTTTAGTAAAAAAAATGCACAAAGATTAGTAGCAAGGGGTGGATAAGGTAAAGATAAAGGCTGTCAACTTTGGGAAAGACTGGATTTAACTTTGAGTCCTTGTTACAAGCTGTGGCACAGTGATAGTTCTGAGGACACAGGTAATTTATGTTCATCAGTAGCAAGTTCACATCAAAGGACTATAATAATTTTTTTTGCCCTTATGGTAATGAATTTCCATTATTTTTTTTTTGGTCCATTGAGCACTTAGCATTGAAATAAAATACTGCTGTAGATTAGAATGTTATTGCTTGACTCAGGAAAAGAGCAGAGATGTCACATCTTGGCATCAGTAGTCCAAGGTTCTGCCAAACAGCACAGTGCTTTGAGATCATGTGCTCATGCTCACCTTCTGAGAAGTGGAGATTATCCTGAGAAATATCTTTGCCTCTGTTTAACCTGACTGTTTTTAAAAAGATTTTTAACCTCATTTTCCAAATAGGGATTTGTTTTTTCATATTGAAAATTAAGACTCAGCAGAATTTAACCATGTAATTTGTTGCTCCCTAGAAATATAGTAGTTTGTGTCTGTTCTACTGCCCAAAGGAGCCCACCTTTGCCTTGTGTAAATAACTTCCTTTGGTTTTTATGTTATTTGCACAAAAGCTGAATGGTATCAAGATACCCGAGGAAGAGCAGGACCATTGTTGAGAAGGAGAAGCTACAAAAAGACCCTTAAGGAGCAGTAGGATGACATCAGATTCATCAATCTGTCTCTTTTCTCTGTAACCAGCAGTCAGTTTTCCCCCTGTTCCCACCAGGCCCTGCGTCTCCTCTGTGCTGGAGTTCAGTGATGAGGCACGGGGCATAAAGACAGGATGCTGCCTGCTTGGAACCGTGCCATGGGGAAAGCAGGAAAAGGAAAAGTGTAGTGACTGGAATTGATGGGAAGAGGGAATGAGGTGAGACAGGATAGGTAGGAAATATCCTGGCTTGTTGCTTTGCCACACCACATTGCGTGGGACAAAGCAGGCGGGAGCAAATAAAGCTTCTGACTGAACAGGATCTCATCAAACTTCTAAGCAGTTCAGGTGTGGTTGACTATTTACTAACGTTCTCTGCAGCCTGGTGTCTGGAGGAGAGCCAGCTGGCTGGGCCTCAGTCAATACAGGCCAAAGAAATGGTTTCTGAGAAGCAACAAATAGATAGGAAATAGGCTGTTTCACAACTGCCTTATAGCTTAATGCCTCCTAAACACTACTTCTTGAAGGGGATATCACAGGTTGTGCCCTTCTGAACAAAAGACCTCAGTGGAGTAAGGCTGTGGCTGCCATCTCAGAAGCCAGTAGTGTTAGCTATCTTTGGGTGTGCCTGTGGTTTCTCCAGGCAGCCTCTTGCACTTCAACAAGCTCATTCATCTTAGGTTATAAAAAGAGAGGTAGGAAGTATTTTTGCATGATCAGACCTCTTTCTCAAGCATTTTCAGGCATTTCAAGCATTATGGTTACCTTAAACTGGGAGATACTCCCCCATGTGTGTTACAACTTCCTCTTTCACATGATGCCAAAACAGTGGAGGTATTAGTCCTGAAGATCAGGCTGCTTCATGCTTTTTAGCACCAGCCTTGGCATTCAGAAGTTGAGAAAGGTGGGAGAAAATTAACACATGTAATCGGTTCTCAGATATCAGCGCAGGGGATTACTCATGATGAGAGATGATCCACCTAATGGCTATACCTGAAGCAGCTTAATTCTAGCAGGAAAGCCACGTCTGCCCAGTTCCTGTATCTCTACACCACGCTATCAACCAGGGGTTATGGTTGCAGCCAAGTGTATTTGCTCAGACTCAGTGCTGGCCCTGCCAGATCTGGTGACAGCAGCCCCAGGGTTGGGAGAGGATGGGGAAGACAAATGTCTCTGGACTATACATTGGGAAGGCTGATTGTCTTGGGTATAAAGCAGTCTAAATGAACATAAAATCTGGATGCTGTTATTGAGCCTGTGTGAATCACGCAAACTGGGAAGTGTTGTGTAAGGCATGAGAAAGCAGTAAGTCTCTTTGGCATCAGTTCTCTGTTCTTCAGTCTGTCTGCACCATGGTTCCAAATGTGTCTGTACTGCCTTGGCAAAATTTCCCATTAGACTGTGAAATCTATCCCTCTGCTATTGTAGTTAATGGAGAACTGAGGAAGGCATACATTTTTAACAGAATTTGCTGTACTTCCATGAAGACTAGATAGTTTTATGAAGTACATGTTACAACCCAAAATCATATAGTAGGCTGATGTAGAAATGATGAAGCAGAGATAGTCATAATGTATAAGCATGTGTACTGCATCCCCAAGGACAGTTTCAAAGTCAGTACATGACTAGGAAATGCTACTATTAACATTGCCCCTGCAGACTTAATTGGATACCTTGTATAGAGGCATTGTAACACCAGTTTTAATTACAGGATCACAATCTACTTTTTGCACAGAGTCCATTCCAAGCTCCTGACACAGAGAGTCAGAACAGCTTTTGACTTTAATCTGTCTAGCACATCTACTGGTTCATTGTTCGTAATTGCTACTTTTGGAGAAGGGAAAAAAACCAAATGCTCTCACACATTCTGAATGAGCTTTGCATATATGCTTGTTTTCTCACAATCCCTTTCAAGGGCATAGAGGCCCAACACGTGGGAATCTAGTTCACAAATCCATACTGCAGTTCTTCCATAATTGCATCCAATACATCTGCTCCCAGACCAGCTGTGATGCAGCTACAGAAGCACAGGTTAGCTAGCAGGCACCAGCACCGAGAGAAGCACTGAGCACTATACTTCAATGTAGCAGTTGAGTGCTGTGGTCCTTACAAATAATTCAGAGAAACACACATGGAGTCCCCACAATGGCCCCATGCCTGGGGAGAGAGTGACATCTGAAGCTGTACAGCATCCCACCAGTGCTGACAGAGCCATATGGGAGCAGAACAAACGTGACATGATTATCAAGACCTACATGCACAGTTTATTTGTAAGTTACTTTATAACTTTGATTTTGGTATTTCTCTTCATTCTCAGCTTAATAACACACAGTGGACTAGGAGCCATTCTGCACTGGAACATTACTTTTGCTTTTTTCTACTTTCTCCTTTCAGACAAGGATGTCAATGTTATTTACAGAAGCTACTAAACTACTTTCTGCAGACCGTGTTTGCCTTTATTTGCCCTTAATTATTTGTTTTAACAAATTAGTTTTACCTTCTTGCTGTCTTTTTTTTTTCAGGTTTTCAAATGGCTGATCCTTTTCTATATAATACTGGAGACAGATCTCACTATGGGTGCCTTGGACATGAAGTACAAATTGAGTACCTTAAGGCATATGTTTGTAGACCATCTTTTTTCACGGACAAAGCTGTGATTGTGGTTCATGACGTATTTGGATGGCAGTTCCCAGATATTAGATACATAGTCGATTTGATTGCCGGTCATGGATATTTGTAAGCAACTTTCTTTCCTGTCTTCCTCTTAAATGCATTAATAGATCACCAGGCCCAAAGCTAGGCATGGCATGTGATGTTTTGCATAGGCATAGGGCAACCGTGCCTTTTCAGGCTGAGTGAATAAAAAAGGAGAAGGACAAAACATTTCCACAAAGCCAGCAAAGCTACTAAAACTGACCCATTAAGTGGCTACCTGAGCACAAAGCCACAAGGAGTCATGAAATGCCAGTGTTTGTGCTTATGTAGCAGTGTAGGTGATCAAAAGATAAATGCTGGTATCTATTTTCGGTTGTATAAGCTTTTCAGAACCAAACCTTTTGAACATTTGCTTTATCTTTTAATAGTAAAGAGGTATATATGTGTTTATATAGAATGAAGAGGGTAGCTTACTTCCTTTACTTTTGCATTAAGTGTGTCTAAGGAAACAATGAGCATTTATTTGTGGTTTGGTGGGTTTTTTCCATACAAAGACGTATACTTTTAGCTCTGCTGATTGTCAGGAAAGTATGAGTAAAACATAATTCAGATAGTAGCCATGTAGAAGTGCACTCTGGAGTGGAAGACATTAGGAGACATTTAGACATTCACAGATTCTCCCCAACTGGATATGAAAATTGACTTCATTCTATGTCTCACACAGAGCCATCTGCCCAGACTTCTTCAAGGGAACAGAACCCTGGAAATCTACTGATCACTGGGCTGACTTTGCTGACTGGATGAAAGATCACGATCCTATGAAAGTAGACAAGTAAGATACATATTTATACTAGAACTTTAAAAAGCATCCAGCAAACAAGGGGAATTTGTATGAAATGTTGGAATGGCACCTCAGAGCAGGGCAAGCTGGCTGCACAAACACAATTGCTAATTCTGGGTGATTCTTCTCTGAGTCCAGGCACTGTCTTGGCTGGAATTTGAAAAGAATCATCTGCTCTGCCCATCACTCTGCTTGTTGTCCCCACCTTGTTTTCCTGAGCCCTTTTCTAACTATATTATACTGGCCACACAGCCTCCCAGTGTTTCACAAGCTATGAAATACCCAGCACTCTCATCCACAAGTGCTGATTCTGCCCCCAGTTCCTCAAGATAACAAGAAAAACACTTCTATAATTGCTGATGTTATCTGCTGGCTGTCACTTGCCCATCTTGCTTTCTGCCTTGTAGATTATGATAGGTACAGATGATATTCTCCTGGGCAGCACTACACAAAATTTTGCAAGATTGCCCAAAACCCAAGATGCATCTGATCAACTGTACTGTTTTTCTCTGTGTGAAATAGAGGGACCACTGTCTGTACAGCCTAGCAGTGCCTGTAACAAGGCTTCTCTGATTTACGGGGAGACATTGCTTTCTTCAGCATCTATCACCACAGCTCAGAACTTCAGAAGATGATAGTAGGCACGTACCACCTTTAAGGCACAAGTATTCTTCTGACCCATTCCAGACATCCCAGCAGTGACAGCCTGACTTCAATATCTCTCACTGATGTTTTTGACAATATAGTTGCAGAAGCTGTGACAGATGTTTTTGAAAAGGCAAATGACTAACAACTATAAAAAAATTCTACTCCAAAGAGTGAGCAGATATGTGGGCACTGCCATAAAAAATGGAGATCTCAGGTCATGCCTGTGCTGTCTTTTCAGTATTCACTTTTGAGGGTCCCCTCCAGTTTGGATCCATTGCTCTGCCAGAAAACTTGGAATCCAACACACCCATGACTTTCTTAGTACCCTTCCATACAAGCCAAATCTGAAAAAGCCTGGCCACAATCTCCTCTTCATGTCACTCTCATATGTTTTTTTTTTGGTCAGCTTAACCAAACCTGTGATGATATACCTACTGTTTGAAAATATAGTTATTAGTTTATGCAATCTGCATTTAAACTTTATTTCAAACTCTGTAGATAATAAAGAAGATTAAACTATTGAGGCTTAAGAAGTCAGGAATTTTAAAAAAAAATTGACTTGCTTTTGTCTGCGTTGAAAATAATTTTCATTTTTTTTCATTATACTTCATGTAAAATTTGTTTTTTTAAACATTATAGATACTGACAGTGTACTTTTGAGTAATTGCTACTTTAGTATAACATTGTTGCATGTGGGCTTGGTAGGATATTTTAGTATTAACTCATGCAACAGGAATGACATAGTCAGGATAAATCTTTATCTAAATAGGTGGACTCTGTAGAGATAGTGCAGTGAAGCTTATCTATTCCTACAGTCCATAATGCAAGATGTTGTTCTGCTTGCAGATATGTCTTGTCTTTAGTTGTCCTCTCCTAGACAAAGTGGTTCAATTAAAAATTTGCTAATTTTGAAAACACAGGAGCAGGTGACAATTCAGGTAAGTATTTAAGTACCTACACCTGTACTTCCCTAAACTAGGACCAGAGATGTTCACTCTAATTTAATAATAGAAGACACTGTTCTAGGCTGAAATGTGATTTTTTAAAGTAATCCCTGTATTAAATGATTGGAGGTGCAGCACAGAAAACAATATCATGTAACTCTTGTGATTTTCTTCTTAAATTGTCAAATATTGCTTCTGCAATAGAGTCCTTAGTTTACTTTTGTTTATATGTCTTAGGGAAGCTGATGTTGTCTTGAAGTATCTAAAGGAACAATGCGGTGCAAAGAAGATTGGTATCGTTGGGTTTTCCTGGGGTGGAATGGCAGTACATCACTTGATGCTGAAAAATCCTCAATTAACCGCTGGGGTGTCCCTCTATGGTAGTGTAGAACACATGAAAACTTACTTGGGTTCTCATGACTATGCATAGTTTGTAACTGTAGTTATTGCTTTGTAGCAATTTCTGTAAAAACTCAAAGGCGAGTTGCAGATTTTAATTATGGTTATTTCAACAATATGCTATATTTGTATAAAAATTTTAATACTGTAGACAAGAAAAAAATTGGTTTTTTTTGCACAAAAATTTTCTAATCTTATTTTAGTGCTTGGAGAGCAACAAAATATATTTTCCAAATGCTTTTTCTCCACCTAAATATAAACTGTATTGATCTAAGTAGTGTACCTAATGAGTAAACCTTAATAGCAACTTTGTCTTTTATTTGCCATTTATCTTGCAAGACTGTTAACCTCACTAACAGACTGTTTCTCAAAATATTATAGGAATAATTAGAGACTCTGAAGAAAGATACAATTTACTAAATCCGACATTTTTCATTTTTGGCGAGAAAGACCACACCATTTCTTTGGATCAGGTAAACTTTTGTACTGGAAATACTACTTTTCTGATAATTCATTTATCCCACACAAAAATCCTTTTTAGAAACCATTTTCAGATACAAAAAATTAGACAGTCTAGATTGTTTTGTTTGTATTTCACCTTCCCATACATCTTGCTTAAGTTATTCAAAGCTTCTTTTTTGAGGTGAGAAATGCAGTAAAGACGATCCATTAATCTCCAAATGGCTAGATAAGCAAAGTGTGAAACTGGGCAGGGAGATCCAACTGGTATGAGCCAAGCATCTCAAAACCTTGAGATACTACTGCTGTGGATGAGAAATCGGGTAGTTAAGCCACTCGGAGAAAAAAAAAGTAATTTCAGCTTAGTAACTGAATTTTCTGATGATGGGGGCCAATGACCAATTGCTTTTGGCATAAGAAGAAAAAAATGAACTGTATGGGAAGACTGGGTGTGGATTTTAACTGAGATGATAACAATTTGTAGACTCTCTTTTGACTCTTGGCCGCCATCTAGCCATCTATGTTTTGATATAACCCCTACCGTAAGCATATCTGAGAGGCTGGATAAATATATGTGTAGGAAACTGGTGCCCTCTTCTGTGAACAAATGCTTTTTCTTCAGTGACAAGAATAAAAAAAAAAAAAGAAAGAACATAAAATAAATTACAGAAATCTCTCTAATCTACACAATGGGCAGAATTAAGTTTTTGACACAAAATAAGTGTTCATTCTCCTATTTTGTAACTTTTTAATGCAAATAAGCACAAGAATGTGTCTGCAGATGTATATGTGTACATAAACATGTGATTAGTACTTTGCATGTACTTATCAACAAAAGATTGTGCAGGAACAGTGTCTTTTTGTAAAGCAAACTAAAAAAAAAAACCCTCTGTGTTTTCTTAAACTCTGTTACTAAGCCTATCAAAATGTCTTGGACTGATGGTCACTGAGGTTTATGGAATATGTTCTCTTAAGATCAGAGCTTAGATGTATAGATGACAAGCCTAAGAATCTGAATAGAAATGCACCAGTTCCTTTGTGACAATGAGATTTACCAGACCATCTTTGCTGTAACTGTTGAGGTTCTTAGACTCACCAATACTTATAAAAAAAATAGTTTCAGTCTTACATCCCAAAGAGGGTTTTTTCTACGAGAAATGACAAGTTTGGCAAACTCACCCCCCCCCCAAAATGTAATGGAAAATCACTTTCTTTTACAGATCTTCTTATTGGAGGAGAAGTTGAAACAGTATTGTAAAGTTTCATATAAAATTAAAGTTTATCCTGGACAAGTTCATGGTTTTGCACAACTGAAGCCGGAAGATATGAAACCTGATGATAAACCTTATATTGAAGAAGCTAGAAAGGATATGATTGATTGGATCAAAATGTTTGTTTGACAATAGCAGTAGGGATTGATAGGCTTCAAGATCAGTGAGTGATTTAATTGAGAGAAGAAAACAGTAAAAGAAAAAGTATGTTGAAAGTTGTCACAAGCTAAAATAGGTACATTTTAATTTATAGTTTTAAATTATTTTTTACAATATTTACAGAAGATTTTGAAATCAAAGTTGGACTAATGAATGATTAGGCATTAAAAATTGTTTGAATTTACCTTGCTTCCTATTTGCTTAATTATTTTGCATTATGACCTTGATAGTAATGATACTGTTTATCCACTTGTCTTTGATAGTGAGCATGACTTGAGTAATTTCAATTTACTTGAGTAATTTCAGGCTTTGTTTTGGTATGATGATTGGTGGCCATAGGTGTTAACATGCAAGCACCCTGGTTTTGCATACAGACATTTTCTTTTATTATCTACAAAGCATTTGTCTCAGTTACACTGCTATCCTGGGCAGAATTTCCCATGCATGAAACAAACACTTGGCTATATTAAAGAGTTAGGAAGGAATGATGTTGTTAGATGGCACTCTCTAAGTACTACCTTGGCAATATTAAGAAGGGTACTTCTTGTATTTCTTCATGAATGTCAAGGAAAAATATAACTAGTCCCTAATCCTGATGGGTCCCTTTCAACTCAGCATGTTCTATTCTGTATTCTATTCTATGAACCTGTGGAAACAGTGGATTTGTCCTGGTTCAAACTGTGGTGATCAGGGCTGACAAACAGGTACCCCCACTCAGTCCTGGTTATACTGTTTGCTTCACATTATATCCCTTGTTCTTTATCACCCTTACATTCTTCCAACTGCATAATGCATAAACAAAAATAAGCATGCCCATTAACTCTTACCACACTGGCTTCAGTTTTGTTGACCTGCTGTGCTTTTTCTTTTGTTTTTAATTGCCTTAGTAATGACTTGGCAACTAGTGTTTACTCAGAGATTCTCTAAGGAATCCATGTCCCTTTTTATTGTCTACAACAGCTTCTCACCCTGTTGCCTTGTTCATGTTGCCATAAATTAAGGCTAACCATCTACATTAATATTATTTTCCCTTTGGTATCAGGCATGTCTGGCAGTTTCACACACTGCTCTCCTCTCAGTGTAACTATATGGTCACGGCATGGTGGTTGTCTACATACCTCAACAGACTGAGTATGTAAACAATACTGCTGTGAGGAGAGAAGCCATGAGGCACTGTACACACTGCTTGTTGCTCAGCTCTCAGCTGCGCCAGGCAGTGTCTGTGTGCCCAGTCAGCATGTCTGTCTTCATCTTCTGGGCAGCCGTGTTGATGGAGGCATGGCTATGGACATGGTGACGGAGGATGTTCCATAGCCAGAGAGAGTGAAACTTGAAATGGAAAACACAGGTGTTGTGTCAGAGCCAAGGGAGATGCCGTTTGGGAGCACACGGGTATCTTGGTGCCTGGCCTTCTTGCTGGGGTGATGCGCATCTGCAAAGCTGTCAGCAGCAGCCCCACGCTCTGCAACTCAGCGTCCTGCTCCACGCAGTGACCTGCTGAAATGAGTTTCCTCTGACACCAAGAAGAATAAATGAAAAGTATGTGTGTTTTGGTTTTGGTTTAGATACTTTTTTTTAATACTCCCCTGGATGTGCTTTACAACTCTAGACCAGGTTGCAGGCAGCACTGGGGGAGAAATGCAGAAGTGCTACCGACCCAGGACCACCATCATTCTCACCTGCAGCCCTCGCCTGTTTCGCAGGAGGCCGGGGCCGCACCCCCAGCTCCTGCGTGTACCGGGAGCGCAGGGCACTTTGTGTCCAGCGGGAGAGAGTTACCTGCAGGCAGGCACCGACTGCTGCAGAGAGCTCTTCCCACCCCAGATCCCGGCAGCCGTGGGGCCCGACTTGACGAGAAAGACACTGGGAAGCGGGAGTGGGGCGAGGCTGGGCTGGGGGGCTGCCCCTACCTTCGCCCTCAACGGTGGTGGTGAAGGCGGTCGTGTCGGAAGGGCAGAAGGGCATAGGGAAAGGCGAGGAAGCAGCAGGAGTTTGGAGAAACGTGGAGCTCTGAGGAGGGGAAGATGTTTCACTACCATGCTCTGGAGTAACCTGCCAATAGAAGTGGTGGAATCTCCCTCTTCGGGGAGTTTAAAAACCATTTAGGGTGAGTGAAGCTTTGAGTGGTGTGATCTTGTCCTGATCCATGGTAGGAGATTGGACAAGGTGACTTCCAGGTGTGCCTTCGACCTCAAATATCCTCTAATCTCCAAAATCCCCATGCCAATCTGACCAGGTGTTTTCTGTACAAGTCTCTGTTAGCCCATGTCCCCAGATGGCTGTACCAGGTCATTAGCTGTATCTTGTGCAGCCAGACATCCAGGTCCCAATCCCACAACATTCCCACATAGTCCAAGGAGAGCTTCAGGCCCTTGGCACCACTCCTTTGCCTGCATGACCTCATAAAAATTATCCAAGTATCATGGGTTTGTGAAAGTAGCATCATACATCATGTCATACACGAGACAAGGGGCAAGCATGTAATCATGAAAATAGGAGTTCAAGGGAGCTTTGAAAGCAAGTGTCTGCTGTATCTTGTCCTGCAGTGAAAAATGCCGGTTGTTTGAAGTGGGCTAGAAACACACACTGCATGTACAACAGCTTTTTCCTATCTGTTTTCTCAAACACTACACAGGTTCTTAAAAATAAGTGTTCAGTTGGGAGCCTCCTTAGGTGAAGCTAAGGAGCCAGTTGTAGGTGTGGGATAGTATGTGTGGGATGCAGCTACAGGTTGTGTAAACACCTTTTATAGAAGAGATGTGAAAGCCTGCCTGTATTCTTCTCCAAATGTACTCAGCCCTTGGTCGTTAGGGCTGGCACAGGGTGTCTCCAGCCTTTCTGGGCATCCAGGCTCTCCTGCTGCTCACAGCACGTGGCCATGTGTGCCATTGCTTCTGGAGCCCCCGATAAATTGTTCCTGGGCTTGGTTGGTTGACCGTGGTGGATGCCCTGACCTCATCTCAGATCACCCCCTCTGCACTCAGCACTCATTCCCTCTCTTCAGTGTGCAGGCAAGGGGGTTGCAGGAAGTAGGTAAAACTTCCCTTCAGGTTTCTAAAACCTGCATTGAGGCAGGATTCTTCACACCTACAGAAATGGGAGGATTGTTTGCCTTGAGAGAGGGAAATGAGGCAGATTTTTAACATAACCCCCGACTTCTCAGCCCAGACATAACTAGTTTAGATGAGATGCTGGTGCAGCTGGCTATCACAGCTACTCTTTCAGCACTGCATAAACAGTACTGTGGTCAACAGCTTCACAGCCAGACCATACTCACTCCAGGAAATTTCCACAAGATGGGGCCCCTCTCCTTGATTCGTATGAAGACTTCTGGGTATTTTGGCTCTAATTACAGTAATCAACACTCTGAATGGTCCCTGTCAAATCCTGCAGTAAAGGTACACCAGTGTCAAAGGAAACCTGGCTTCCTAGTAAGTGGGAAGCTGTAGCAAGCAAAGCTCTTCAATGCTGTTTCTGCGAGCAGCAAGGCACCAGCCTGCTGGGTTGTGATAAAAGGTGGAATGTCACCTCCTCCCAAGGAGTTATTCAGAGAAAACACTCGTTGTCATACAACATTGCCACACCCTGCATTTTATTTGACTCTACTGAATATTTATCAATTTATCTCCTGTACACAGCAAAATCGAACTGCCTTAAGATATCATTAGAACTTGACAAGCCAATGAGTTGGCAGAAGCATGACGTAAATTTTACCCCAGAGGTATTCTGTTTATGCTTGCTCATTGTAAGATCTTTTTTTCTTATATAAGCAAGTATAAATAGAGTTATATTAAGCTGTTTAAATGAATTTTAATCATGGCAAATAGTATTAGTTCCAAAATGCTGAGTTAATTTCCTTGCAATTCTCTGTTAAAATTGATTGACCAAATAGTGCAAAATCACCTTAAAATGACTCAGCAAACTAAAACTCAGTTGAGAGGAGAAGTCCAAATATTTGTCACTGAACAAGCAGTATTCAACAACTGGTAAATAATAACTAGTAAATCTGAACTTCTGCCATCCAAGCATCGCCAGTGCTCACTAGAGGTAGGAGAAGCCTCTACTACAGTATGGAGTATTGTGGAGACCATTTTTTCCATTTTTGTGTCTGGCACTTCTATGATTGAGGATCAGAGCTTTCTGGAAGAGAAAATGGGGAGTTGCCACCTTGAAGACGTGCTACAGAAGAAACTGGACAAGGGCTGATGAGCAGCAGGAAAAATAAATAAATGGATGAAGGAGAAGACACAGAAGTGTTCCAAACTAGAGCTGTTTTGGATCTTGTGACCTATTTCTGTGTTGATCCTGTTGCCCCAGGCTCACCACTCTGGGTGAGAGAGCAACACACATGCTTTTGTGCTGTGGTGGCAGTGTTAGAAGTACACAGATCAGACTCTGCCTAAACTGGGTCTTACCCAAATTGTTTTGGCATTTGGTTTTATTTTATAGAGAGGGTTTGTGTGATAGATGAAATCTTGAAACTGTTTTTAATACCATTTACTGTGTTACAATGTAGCAGAGAAATTGAAGAGGGGAGAGAGTGTTGGAAGTGTATTAAAGGTTTTATTTGACATCTATTTGAATTAGTTAGAATATCTAGAAAGGGATAAATGGTTAAAATATATTCCTAACAAAAAACAGTTAAGCATTGAAGAGTGCATTTGATTTTTATTGCCATCATTCTGCATTTCACTTTAGTGAGGGGACCAGCCAGACCAAGGAATGTTGTTCCAGTGCATACACTTACAAGGGAAAAGAGACCAGTTCATGTTAATAAGCAAACAGTTTCATTTTGATCAGTTAAGAGTGGGAGCAGAGTGAGGTTAAATGGCTTCTCAGACTAGGATAGAAAAAATGCTCTGTATATGACCATCTACTGCCTGTGGAGGGGAAAGAGAAAGGGACACCAAATATTAGTTTGGTTTAAAAAGGTGGTACAGTGGCCTGTCTCCTGTTGAAAGGAACAAAAAATTATACTGAACTTGAGGGACTCTTGTGAGAAGACCTCTTAGGTCACATACTCTTCAGAAAACCTCCTTCACTTGAGAAGAAATGGAATAGTTTCCAGTTTGTCATTTAAAATATATACCTCTGGAGAAGTTATGTATCTGTGATGTATGAGGGTGTGTTACATGCACAACGGTGGTATATCTCTCTGTTCTTCTAACCACTCTCAGTTCAGATTACATAGTAGGTAACTTGCAGGGAAACCTGCTGATTTACCTTCTTTGAGTTGGTTTATTAGAACCTTTAGAGATATCAATTAATGATGGGCTCCCTGGAAAAGTATTGTACATAACAGTGGATACAAGGGACCAGCAAAGTCCATGTAGGCAGCACGGCTTTGGATTCCCTAAGGATGAAGGGAAAGGGGACATACAGAAAGAAAACTTGTAGTCAGAAAAGCACCATGCTGACAGTGTTGTCCCCCAGGAGAAACATTAAGAGGTTACGAGGTGTCTGCCTATGAGGAGGAACTGTAAGACCACATGAGAGGAATGGTTATGTAACACAGTGTGAGAGGACTCACATGGAAATGTAGTTATCACATGCTGGATTGCTCCAGGCACAAAGCTAGGAATGGTAGACTGACATAACCCCTTCTTCTGGCCTTTCCACGCTCATGGGTTGTGCTGACTAACCTGAAATTCATGAATACTTTTGGAATGAATGTGTCAACAGCCTATTTACAATAAACACCTGCAGTTTCTCTTCCAACCTTGCACTACCAAGTGGGTGTTAGGTGTCTGGAGGGGACTGGGGGGATTGCATGAAGATAATGATTCATAATCACAGTTGTTACTTCAAATAACAACTGGTTTTCATTTTTGCTTTCCTGCATATTCCTAGATGGCTAATGATGGCCCACACGGTACTGGAGACAGGTTTGACTGTGAGGGTTGTGGGCAGGAAGTACAAGTTGAGCACATCAAGGCATATGTTTGCAAACCACCTGCCAGCACTGGTAAAGCCCTGATTGTGATTCATGATATGCTTGGACGGCAACACCCAAACGCCAGATACATGGCTCATATGATAACAACTAATGGATACATGAAAGAAATCTTTTCTTCTCCAAGAAATCTCCCTCTTTATGGTTTCTAGCCTAACTGTTGTTCTCATACATGAGAGGAAACTATTACAAGAGCAGTTTGAACAATATATTTCCATAATACTAAACCAAAAAGGAACGTTGCTGTGGAATGTTGCAGAGTACAGCATGCTTCTCTCACTCTCTTTTGCTTACAGAAGTGACCACACATGTAGTATGTGTAGAATACATGATGCAGTAAAAAGTGATTCTGATAATTTTCCTAGCAATGTGAGACAGCTTTTAAAAATAGTATGTTCTGAAACATAAGTGTTTACTCTAAATTAGTCTTTTTAAAATAAACAGTTATTCAAGCTGAATTGTATTATGGGATTTAAAAAAATTGTCATCAGCAGAAATACACATGAGGTATTAAATACAATCTCCTTCCCCCCCCGCAAATGTTTCACATTCATTTTCAATACCCTGCAACAGTTAAATTCCAAAATGCAGCAACATCTTGCAAAAACTGGATATGCTGCAAGGTACTCCATTTGCTTTATACTTTATAAACCTTAATATAGGGTTTGAGCTGGCCTGCAGTTTCAAAAGCAAACCTCCATGTGATTCTCTAGCAGTCTGGTTTGGAGAGATAGTGCCTTTAATGCCCTCAGTCTATGGAGAATGAAGGAAATCAAATGTCAGCAAACAGTTGCCATGTGGCTGAGATCTATCTGTGGAACTGAAAGGAGCTCTGTGTCTCTGAAGATAAGAATGCTACCTTTGTGAACATTTGGATTTTCTGATACACTGGAACAATTAATTGGTCTATAGCATGCTGCTTGCTACTGTCTTTCCTGAGGACTTGATATCCCCTATTCTGCTCCATGTTTGGAAGTACATTTGTCTTGTGACCAAATGCAAACATTCTCAACATGAGAATGGACACACACTTTTCATGCTGTGCAGGATACTTGCAAATCACTGGTACAACAGTATGCTGCTTTATTACATTGAGAGTCTGCTCTGTCAAAATACTCAGTGTGTGATGAATTGGTCTTTATCCACATTACCTTACTTGTAATTTTTCTTAGTGATCCATGCCGTGTCACACTTCTTTTTGTAATACCTTCTTTCCCTCCATCTATACTGCCAGTACTGCAGTGGTCAAGGGAGAAGACTGGTGTATCCATTGCTCTAGACAGGAGGAGAACTGAGTGTTTTCAGGTAGTAGTGTCTGAAGGAAGAGAAGTCATATGTATCTTGCCTGATTGCTTCAGAACTCTTCTGAACTGGTGCACTGATGTTTACTGAGAGGAAAATAGCTGGATTTTTTCCTAGTGCAGTATGAGGTGAGGAGATAGATGGCTTGTAGTTTCTTATTAGATCAGTTTGAATGGGAAAGAACCTGTTCTTTGTGGGCTCAGGAAGGTTCATTTTCAAAGCAGTGTGTGTGTTTCTGACAGGTGGTTATCCAAAGGCACCACAATTTTGCCCATACATTTCCAAACACACTACACTGTGAATGTCACTGCTGGTTTTTGGTTTGGGCTTATTGTTTTTGTTTCCCCACAGAAATGATAGAAATGATCAAACAAGGTAAAAAAATAATAAATGCTTGCAACATGTTTTGGTCTGATTTAGGCCAAACCAATCCAGTCATTTCACCATGATCATTATCATACACAAGGTGTGTCTGAGGAGGGAGAGAGCCAAAGACATTTAATAACTGAAAGATGATTGTTATTTCTCAGGGATCCCATTGCTTCCCTATGGGTCGGTCTTGGGAGAACACACGACAGCATCTGGTGGTGACCTAGTGATGGTAGCCTCTGCCATCATGTGATGGAGTCCCTGCTTGTTTCCTTCTGCATGAAAAAACTCTACTATTCATTACTGAATGTGCCACCACAACTGTGCTGCTGGTCACACAACACATTTCAGCTGAGGTCATCCTGAGCCAGGATTTGGGCACCCTCGTGATACAGGAACTCTGCAGTACTGAGTGGACTCTTCCTGTACTTCCCTTTTTCCAGTCACCAAATCAGTAAAACACTCCTCCCTTTCTTCCCACACAGTTTCCTTTTGCTTGTTTTTTGCTGATCTCAGTCTATCAGATGTCTTTCTGTTGTTTTTTTTTTTCTAACTCATAAGTGAGTGCTCTGTAGTAAACATCTATTTTATGTAATTGTCTTTATTTACATGGAACCCTTTAATGATGCATTTATGTTAAATGGTATATGTTGTATGCAAAATTAAAATTTTTGTAATCAGGACCTAGTTACTTCATCTTTTACAAGATAGTCTATTGTTTTACTGTGTACGGTTTCAAATTATGTTCTCAAAACCGGTAAATAGTAGGGATAAAAGTATTAATATTTTCCAGATTTGTATCACAAAATGTATTTTGTGGTTTAGGCATTGAAAAAAAAGAATATATAGATATCTATCAATGCTTTCTGACACTCACAGGTATCTGTAGAAGAGGTTACAATGGTATTTAAAAACATTACTTAGGAAAAAGAAATCAAAATTATGACTGGATAGAAACCTTCCATGCTATGAAGGGCCAAAAAAAATCTCAGTGTTTGATTAATTCATTCAATGTTATATTTTGTGTGTATGTGTGTGTCTGTGTGTGTGTGACTTTTTTCAGGAAGAGAAGTTGAGAAGTCTTCTGATGAGTGGTCTATGTTTGGTGACTGGCTGAAAGTTTGAGATGCCATGAAAAAAAAAAGTAACGTCAGGGAGCTGGATATCACATTGCCTGCTGCTGTTAGAGACTACTTTTTTTCCCCGTAGGTTTTTTTTTTTATTCTTTTTTAAGTTGGTTTGTCGTTTTTTTTGGTTTTGTTTTGTTTGAGGTTGGATGCAGCTAATCTACCAGCAAAGGTGGCCTTTTTTAATGACTCCTTAGAAGTGGGATTGAATTAGTGACCTTTTATTTTGCTTTGAATAGAATCACAGATTCACAGAATATGTTGAGTTGGAAGGGACCCACAAGGATCATTGAGTCCAATCCCCATCTCTGCACAGGACCATCTCCAGAGTCACAGCATGTGCCTGAGAGTATTGTCCAAATGCTTCTTGAACTCAGACAGGCTTGGTGCTGTGACCATGTCCCTGGGGAGCCTGTGCCAGTGCTCAACCACCCTCTGTGTGAAGAATCTTTTTCTAATATCCAGCTCAAACCACCCCTGACACAACTTCAGGCCATTCCCTCAGGTCCTGTCACTGGTCAGGACCTCTGGGTCTTCAGAGAGAAGAGATCAGTGCCTGTCCCTCCTCTTCCCCTCACAAGGAAGTTGTAGATTGCAATGACATCTCTCTTCAGTCTCCTCTTCTGCAGACTGAACAGACCAAGTGACCTCAGCCGCTCCTCATATGGCTTCCTGTCAAAGCCCTTCACTATCTTCATTGCCCTCCTTCAAGGGCAACTCTCTTAGTAGTGGCTTAGTGATGAGTTTTGTCATCCAGTGTTGGAAACATAGACTGCAAGTTGCTTCCTTTGCTTCAAAAAGCTTTGTCTAAAAGTGCCCAGTAACACAAGCCATGAGAAAGCACAATTCTCTTCTGGTGTCTTGCCAAGTGTGACAGACTGATCCTTTAAGATGTTGTACGGAAAGAAGAAAAGAGTTTTTGATTGTGCCAGAGTAGTTGCCCATCATGGTGTAACTACTCTCAAGGCAGCTGATGGCTGCATCACCCCAGAGCAATGAGAGCCAGTGGCTCCCTAGGGAATGCGATGATAGGAGCCAAGAGGAGTATCACGTCTTCCCCTCCCATGTGCAACACTGCCCCAGCATTTATCAGCAAAGACCTGTCACTAGCAGGCTCTGCTGCCTTAATAACACAGAGGAAAGCTATTGGCAAGAAAACATGGAGAAGGGGTCAGACTAATTAGAGACAAAACTAAACTTCCTGGGATAGCAAATGTCTTGGGCTGTTGGGACTAGCTATGTCAAAGGTTGCTGGGCTTAGGTATTTGGTGAGAAGATTATGGGAGACATAACTGAATCATTTCCAGAGAGTTCCTGTCTCAGAGGGCTCAGTTGTAGAAACCCTTCTAGTTTGGAATCTGTCCCCTCTCTGCTGCAATGGGAAGGCAGGGTTGGGCACTGCCTAGCATTTCTTACAGGCAATTCACACGTTTCAAGTGTCAGCTGCAGTGAGGAAAGAATTTTTTGGCAGTTAATTTGCTTCTGTATGCATTTGTGCATTGGCAGATAATGTGCTATTTGCGAAGCTGGTTTATTGATGGCATATATAGCTTGCATGACCAAGGGGGGAGGAAACAGGTCTGAAAACACAGCCTTGAGGTGATACAAAAGCCTTAAATGCCACCTCTCTCCCACCTAAACTTTCTTTTTACTGCCTCTGCATGGTGACAGATGCTTCAGGGGTAAATGAGTATTTTCAGAACTCAGCATCTAGCCAAAAAGTATTTCAGGCTACATTGTAAAATCTGAAAACATCTACCATGTTTTTTACATTGACTTCCCTGCAACAAATACTAACTTCAGTTATTGTCAGCATTTTGACTAGCTAACAAATAGTATTCTCCAGAGAGGTTTTTATTACTTTTTAATCAACATTTATTAAGCAAAAATTTATCCAGCTTCTCAGAGAACATTAAGCTTTTTTTAACTCTTACATAGTGTGGAATCAATCATCTACTTTCTATCTCTTTACATTTCCTTTGATATATATTATTTATATTGCTTTTTATTGAATTCTATTGGCTTCTCTTTTTTTTTTCTCTCTCTGATGATTTCAGATTAGTAACCCCTAAGGTTTACCTGAAATAATAATTTATATGAAGTATATGAAAGAAAATATAGTTGCAGCACGATGTCGGGACACTTATATGCATCTCTATATTTTCTTTTCATATTTCAAATACTGGTTTTACTATGGTTGCTTCATTTGCATTTAATTATAGTTCTAGAGAAGCAGATGCTGTCCTGAAATATCTAAAGGAACAGTGTGGTGCAAAGAAATTAGGGATCATTGGTTTTTGCTGGGGTGGTGTTTCTGTACATCACCTGATGATGCCACACTGGGAATTAAAGGCTGATGTATCTCTCTATGGTAGGTAAATACAAGGAGGTAAACACTGTGCATATGCATGTTGTGTATCTTAAGTACTTGATCTAGCATTATTTCTTCAAATGAGGCTGTTAGCTGATGAAGAGAGATATTTCCATCAGCTGGAAGGATATTATGCAAAGAAAATAGTGGTGAGGATATTCGTTCCTATTTTCAGAATGGGTCATAGCAGCCGTGTCTTTATTTTAGGTCTGGACGGACATACATGTTGTTCTTTGGTCACCTTCCCGATTTAGCTTCCTTTTTCCTGTTTACTACTCCTCTGCGTGCTGCAGAGCTAGAACTTCATCCAGGAACAGAGTGTAATCAAAGATTCTGATGATCTATCCAGTTTCCTGAACCCTACATTTTTCATTTTTGCTGAAAGATATGACTTCATTCCCCTTCACTGAGTATGCTAATAACCATAATTTTTGATTTCTGCATGTTTAAATTTCCATTCTGAATTGGGAGTAAAAATTCAGCCTCATAATAATGTTTGATGATCAAAAAAACAAGCAGGAAAACAGAGCTAGACATAGAAGGGCTAAGTATGAAATCTAGATTATTTTTTTTCTTAAGTCTCTTTCTTTTGTAAAAGTATGGCTACTAAACCCAAGTTAAAAAGTTTTATCAAAATCCCACTGCTGTTTTACAGTAATCTGCTGGGGGAGTTTTGTTGTATGACAGCTTTCTATTGGTCCTAGGAACCTATAAACTATGTAGGACACAACAAACCACATCCGTAGGTGTTTTTAAGAGGCTTTTTTTTCAGTTATAGTGTATCTAGCATTGTCATAGATTTCACATATAGGAAATACTGCTGTTCTGTCCATATCTTTGCAGATTGTAAGACCTGCCCTTATATTGTAACAAATTGTCTAGAACCTTACCGTAAAAGTTGGTGACATGTTTTAATACGCTTTGAAATATCCTCCAGTTCCTTGAGATTTACCTTAATGTTTGAAATAAGTTAGACTAATGGTAAATTAATCTGTTTGTGTATTGTGACCACTGTTTGTCTAAGTTCCACATAAGTCACAAGTTGAAAATTTAGGGACACAAATACATTGTTTGGCAAAGCTCATTTTGAGAAATGAGGATTTTTTGACTCGTACCCTGGTGGTAGATGTGTATTTAACAGGTGTTGTAAGGGGTCATATCTTGTTTCAAAATTTGTAGCTAAGGTTATTCAGATGGTATACTACTTTCTCAGATTACCTGTGGCTCTGTGAAACTCTATAGATGCTTTCCTGGTCAGGTTAGGAATTGAAATGTACAATGCAATCTGCAGACAAAGCATTTAATGTGGGGCTTCCAACCATGGCTACTGCCTAAAGGAGAAATGTTGCATAGTTTTGCATAATTATATCTTGTTACCTACTTTTCCCAGCAATGATATGAAACAAAATTCTCTGTGTTGCATCAGCTCAAGATTGCATCCACCTCAGCACCCAGCCTCCATCTGTGTCCAGCAGTGACTGTGTAGGAAATATCCTCTCTTGTGAAACATCCTGGCAACCTGTCCTTCAGGGGATTCCTGAGCTGGATATTCCCACTGGAGCATTGTGTCCAATGGCCACTGGTGGACCAAACCTCTGAGGATTTGCTAGTCCCTCTTTAAGCTTTCTTGATCTGCTGCTCTCTAGCGTATCTTATGACGGTGACTTACACTGCTCAATTTTGCCTCATGGGATGAAAGGCTTCTGATTGTTAGTTTGAGACCAGGTGCCTCCTGTCTTCACCAGGTGCTGGTACCTCTAAAGTTATAAGAAAACCAAAAATGATTGTACATCTCTTTTCACCTTATCAGTGCTACTGATGAAGACTGTATGGAATTTAATGGGGAGAAAATGTAATTTAGGGAAGTCTTAATTTTACTAGTGACAGTCTCTCAAATTAAATATACTGTCAGAGAAATATATATTGTGGTGTGTTTCATGTAAAAATAGTCAACAGTATTAATGAACCTTATCTCTCTTCATTGGATTTTAATTTCATTTGCTTTTTCCCACATGTGTTTTCCTCCTTTATATGCTGCTAATATCCTCCCCCCCCCGCCATCTTTCCCATGAGGAGGTCTTCAGAGAATTCTGGTCTGCAACTGCTGATTAACTGTTGTTTTTCATATGATACCATCTAATGTAATATATTGATACAGCTGTTATCTGGGTGATACAGCTGTCATAACACATCTTTTCCAGGAGAAGAATGTAGAGGTTTAGAAGTTTATGATACCTTAATTATCCCAGTGTCTAACCTTGACAACTCCACATTATTGATGTTCCATGAGCATTAGAAGGTAAGCTAATGTGCTAGAGGACAATCAGGACATCTATTTAGAGAAGAGCAGTCATTCATAAATGCTGGAACGGCATGTGTGCTGTAACACTAACACCGTGACTAAGGAAAAAAAAAAACCAAAACCAAACCAAACTGAGATGCAGCATTTGTTTGAAGTGAAAGGGCAGCTGTGAGCTACTACAAGTACAACCAAATCTTCTTGATAAAACCGTAAGTCACTAAGTAAGAGCTGGACATACGAGATCCGAAAGAGGCGTGTGTTTACAGTATGAAGTGCAGCCAACTGCATGTCCAGAGATCATGGATGTGTTGAATTAAGATTTGACTTTCAAGTGAAAAAACAGCATGGATTGCCTGAAAAGAAACATGAAACAACAGGAAACCAAATTAAATGAAGTTTCATTTCTAAAGTTTAATGTTAATATTAAGGTACAGGGTAATAGTCTTACGTATAAAGAATTATTTCTAGAGCCACATGACTAAGAAAGTGGAAATGTGTTTAAACAGCTCTAGCGGAGAGAAGGTTCTGCAAGCATTGCTGTAATTTTTTTTTTCTAGGAATGATGCAAATTCCCAGTTTTTGTCTCATTTATTTGGCTACTGTTCTTTAAAGTTGCTATGGAGTATCTAAGCAACTTGTGTCCTATAATCTGTAGTACACAAGTGGGAAAAGCCAAAAACCCAACCCAAAAACGTTTGATTTTGAGCCTTATGACTTTGCTCTGTAATTCTTGGGTAGGCTTTTTGTCATTTGTTCGACTTCATTTTAGGGATTGCAAACAAAGAGCACTAGCAAAGTTATTTAGAATAATAGAAAACAGCTTCTATATGAAGACTAAATTGTAAGACAGAAGTGTAGTGGACTAATGTGCATTTAGTCTACTTTTTAGATGTGTCTCTGAGGAAACAGTGAATTTTGGATTGCTAATATATTTAGTTAAAGCTCTTTAAGGAATAATTCTAATAATCCCATAAAAAGAAAATCAGAAGAATGTGGAGGATACAGTCAGAGACTTTAATTCAAAAAGTAAAAAATTGTATAAAATGTCCTGTGATAGGATAAGAGTGTATCAGTATTTTAAACACATTGTACAGCAGTCTACAAAGCTGTTACTTTCTTATATGCTGCTTAATTCACTCTGAAAATAGTAAATATTTTTCCTGTGATGTATAAGCTTTGAAATGGTGTCTCTACTTTGCTCACCTTGCTGATGACTTTAAATATGTCTTTTACCCAAGTATGAATAGTCTAAAGAACTGATAATGCCAATGTAATGGTCAAAAGTGATAATTCCCCAACCTTTAAAAGCAAAGAAACACCCTTAAAACAAACAAACAAACAAATAACCAAAAAGCAAATCGAACCAACCCAAAAAAAAAAAAATGTAAACACGGTTTTTTCTAGATGGATTGCTCAGCTAAGTCATGCTTAATACCATTTTGTGTAAGTGAAAAAGAAGGCTTGGTGCGCAGCTACAGCAGCGCTCCCCGCGGCAGCACACCCCGCCTACACTCGCGGTGAAAACGGGTTAAAAAGAGCGGACTTGGTCACTGCGCGAGACACCAAGATAAAGGCTTATGTAACCCTGATTTAAAGAAACAGGATCTTTGCACTCACCCTTTGATTTTGTGCGTTAGCGCTTTCTTTTGGAATCCCATTCATCCACGCTGAGCTCCGGCATCTTGCGTCTACTGTCTCGCACGCTTGCTGTGCTGCAGGTATGTGTGCAGTTTGTCTTGTTGTTGGTGGTTTTCTTTAAGCTCTCACTGCTTTTTCTTCTGAGAAATGTAGAACAAGTGCGTACTGAGATCTGACTCAGCATGTTTGGGGGATTTTATCTGCGTGCTTTTTTAAGGGGTGCGAGCTCATTTAAATGCAACTGGAGGCTATTTTTTTTCCTGGTTTTTGTTTTGTTGGTTTTGTTTGGTTTTTTTTTTTAGACGATGATTCAGAAATCTTTTATTTTCCCTCCAGAGGTGGGGAAGACCTCTCAGCAGGAAGACTCAGGAGAGTGTATTGAAAATGAAAGTGCCACACAGCAATATATTTATATTTTTGTGGTTGTAGATTCAAGTCTCTGAAAACTAGTTATTGTTTGGTCTTCAAATAAACGCTTAAGTGAAATCTCACAGGATCTGCAATCTAGCTCTGGTAGTATTGTTTGAGATATTCTGAGTTTTAAAGTCTGCAAATTCAGATGATCTTGGTCTCTGGAAATCTGTGCAATTCTTCTGACTGCCAGACTGTTTGTTTGTTTGTTTTCCTAAAACTGTCCCTTCAATGCCACAATTATTTAAGTCCCACTCATCCAGGAATGGTTCAGTAATCTGCTTTTTCCTGTTTCTCTCTGTGAGTACATTTGGCACAGTCAAGTTTGAACATCCCTGTTTCTGTACTAACAAAGTTTTCTTTGGTAGTACAAACAATTTATCTGTAGAGAGTTTACATAAAGCTTTACCTAAATTCTCTCCATGTTCTTTAATCATTTGGAGATGCTCTGTGCATATTCAATGAAGTTATTCAGGTAAGTTCACTCACTTGGTTAACCTAAGGTTGATGGCAAGAAATCATTAACTTGAGTCCAAGGAGCTACATACATCCGTGTTAGATTCAGCTGGCACTTTTTGACCTTTGTGAATTGTTTATTTTCATTTAAGCAATAGTTTGAAAAAAATTAACCATACCACTCTATTACCTGTTTGATAAAAGCTTTGACTCCACTTAAGGATTTTTTCCCCTGTCTTGGAGTTTGAATGTGTTCTTTATTTAATATTAAATAAATACGATATACTCTGACTTCTGCTGGTATATTTTTCTTGGCACCTCTCCTACGTATCCTTTTTCAGAAGTCTGCAACATCTGAGGCTAAAGCTATTTAGAAAAAGGATTTATTGACATTGAAAAAGTCAGCTATGGAATATTTTAACTCTCTGGAGGAAAATATTTAGTCTGAGTGTAATTATATCTTCCTACACAGTAGCTGGGGTTTTTTTTCCTTCAAAATACTAAGTCTTGTATTAAGCCTTCGCAGAGTATACTAAAGAAAGTTATACATTCCTGACAGGAAATACACATGGTGAAGAGTGAAAGAACTGTAAAAAGGACTTTTATCACTAAGTAAATAATTCGTGATGGTTGCCTGACTGCTTGCTCATAACTTTATTTTTATCACAGTACTTACTGTAGGGCATGGAACTCCTAGTTATGTACCTGGTCCCTCCTGAAGAGTTCATAAGTAACTCTAACAAGATTCTTATTTAAAAAAACACTCCAGTGGGTTTATTGACTAATACTGCATTTTAGATCAAACAGTATTGAGCATGTTCAGTATATTACTGTAATGATTAAAAAATCGAACAGTTTATGATACCACTGTCTTTTGAACTTTTTCGATGTGGTATGCTTTGGTATTCACAACTAAATATTTTTTGTTCTTTAGTATCACACATGGCTAATGAATCAAGGCCCTGCCCATGTGATATTGGAGACAGGTTTGACTATGGAGGCCGTGGGCAGGAGGTACAAGTTGAGCACATCAAGGCATATGTTTGCAAACCATCTGCCAGCACAGACAAAGCCGTGATTGTGATTCATGATATATTTGGATGGCAACTCCCAAACACCAGATACATAGCTGATATGCTAACAACTAATGGATACATGTAAGAAATATTACTGTTTTCAAGTGTCTTTTTAATAAGAAAGTTTGTTGAGCTACTATTTTCTGTTCTCATATAAACCCACAAACACTAATAATTTCATAGACTTTCCCTACACCTTTCTCTAGCAACTTTCCCATTAAAACAGTGGAAAAATGTCTAAAAGAGTTCAGTAGTCCTACCATAATAAGTTAGTAGGTAAGCACATAAGATAGAGATAAATGTTATTCTGCATCTTCCATCTTGCATGAACCTGAAATGGCCTATTTCCTCCCTCTTGATGTAGCCTCTGTGTAACTTTGTTGTTATGGTAAAAATTGCAAAGAAGCTGAAGGTCTTTCAGTGTGGGTAAAGTGTACCAGCTCATGCCAAAGAAAGAAACAAGTTCTCAAATATTTGAAAAACATATTTGGTATCTACTTTCCTATATTACTGGGTTGGCGTTCCTTCTATCCCAAATGTACATGCCATGCATGTGGTTGGTTTTTTAAAAATTTGGTAGGAAACCACTAAGGATTTTCAGTTACAGTTAGCTATTTATCAAATTAATGAATGAATTTTAACAGAGCAAAATGTATCTGCAAATTATACTGTCTCCTTTTTAGATGTAGGAAAATATTGAGGGTTGCTAGTATAATACTTTCATGTAAATTAAGTACTATATGTATTCAACAAAATTAATTTGTTGTGTAGTACACATGGACTTTGCTTTAATCCTTTCTCATTATTATTTCATGGGCATAAAATATTTTCATTTTTCTTACAGAGCCATCTGCCCAGATTTTTTTGTGGGACAAGGAGCTTGGAAACCTTCTAATGACTGGGGGACTTTCGATGAATGGGTGAAAACCCGAAATGCCGGCAAAATAGACAAGTACAGCTGTTGTTCCTTGTCCAGCGAGTGGACATACTTATTTCACAGGGATTTTTGCCTCAGTAAAGATGCAGCATTAGATCCTAGATTATTAGTGGGTCAAATATAGTTGGATGTCCACAAATAGAAATTTCATGTAGCTCACGGGATAAGCTCATTGTTATGTGATGGGTGCTTTTTGGAGAAAAGTAGAAGTTTGAACAAGAATAAAAGCACCCACTGTTTACCTGTGCAGAGAGTAGAAGTGAAATGAGTGACTAAAATGAAAAGAACCAGCAAAGGCTAGAAAATGCAGCTCACTCCTTCCTCTTCAGTTTGATTCAGTTCCTGCAGGTAGGCATAACTTCCGCGGATTTTAGACTGGGTTCAAGTGCAGTCACCGAACACTGTGTAACTAGGGAACAGCTAGTTCAAAGCATACTAATTTCCCGCTCTTCTATATTTTCCCCATTTTTATCTGACATATAGCTTGATTGCATAATGTTTCTGGTGATTTAGAAGCAACAATTTTAAATTTGCTTCCACAATTTTATAAACTATTTGTCTTCCTGGTTGGAGATAGTTTAACTATAGGTCAGATTTTCCATAACGGGGTGCTCTTGACTGGCTGTGTGTCTCAAACTTTTATTTGTGTTAGCCTGTACGACAACTATTGCTATTTGTGAAATTAATTGGACTGCTGTTTATAAAATCACCCTATGTCCTAGTAACAGTGATGTAGAAAGACTGACTTTCTTCTTTGTCTTCTCCCCTTGAGTTTCTCCTGTATTTTAGAAATGAATAATAGTAAAGTAGTGTTGCGGGTTGGCCCCAGCCAGCAGCCAAGCACCTGTAATGCCATTCACTCAGTCCCCCAAGAGGAACAGGGGAGAGAATAGGAGAAACAAAGTAAGAAAACTCACGGGTTGAGATAAAGACAATTTGATAAGTAAGGGAAAGAGAAAAACCAGGAGCGATGCAAAGGCAGTTGCTCCCTCCCAGAAGCAGAGTGATGCCCATCCAGTCTCTGAGAAGCAGCCACCATGGAGGCCAGGGGAACAGAGCTAGAGCCTTAATTCACTTTCATTTGCATGTCTCAGAGAAGTTGGTGTCGTCCTCAAGTATCTAAGGGACCAATGTGGTGCAAAGAAGATTGGTGTCATTGGGTTTTGCTGGGGTGGAGCAGCTGTGCAACATCTGATGCTGAAAAATCCTCATTTAAAGGCAGGGGTGTCCCTCTATGGTAAGCCTGAAATACTTATTACACTCTGAGCAGATATGACCAGTGCAGGAACTAATTCTGTAGGGCTATTACTGTAACAAAATTCAGTGTGACATCTAGTGGATGGAAGAAAGGGATTTTGTTATACAAAAGCAAATTGTTTTGTTATATCAAGCGAATTGATTTAGCACACTAACATTTTTGCACTTAATTATAACCAGCAAGATCTATGTATTTGAGTGGCATGACCAGGATCCCTTCTGTGCAATGTAGCATACAAGAGACACCAAATGCTAAGGCCTCACTGTGGCTGAGGTTCCTCTTGACTGGCAATGACAAAAGGGTTTCTGGGCACATCTTTTAAATCTTTTAGGTAGTGGTCCCTCGTTACTAATAGGAACTCCTTGTTTTAACCCTTGCACTGTTACACTTTAGTTCTCAATACATTTATGTTACCTTTGATATTTCTGTTATAAACCTCTGTACTTCTACATAACCCAGAGCAATTTATATTAATTAGAGGTGAAAGAAAGTTGAAGGTATTTTTCCAGAAAGCTTGTGGGGATTATTTTGCTACACCAATTTGCTGATCAGTTGAGTCAATTCAACAATGCTACTTGTTAATTTTTTACCTGTCTGTTGTAATAATCTCAGGAATGAAAAGAGTAGCCAGGGGGATAGCTGTCTAGTTTTACTTAACTTAAATTCAAATATATTTGAACAGTCAAAAATACATTGTCAATTTGTTATGAATTCATATCAGGATATGTACACTGAAGTCCTAACCATGTATCTGGAATGCTGAATATTTACAATTATCTTAAAAATGGCCTTCCCATTAGAGGTGAGCAGCTAGAGGTGAGCAGCTTCTAAGTGTCCATCTTTCACAGAACCCTGTCTCTGATAGTGGTCAGAAGCAGTTGCCCAAAGAAAACCACAAAAATGGGGCAAGTGTAACAATTTGTCCCCGATTTTTCATACAGAACTGGTCTTTTTATCTTTAATAACATCCCAAACATTTCACAACAAAAGGGATTTTTAAACAAAGTGTGTTTAATTCCATTACAAAGCAGCTGTAACTGATCAAAATGTCTTGTAGTTTTATTGTACAGATTTGGTAGTGGTTTAGCCACTTTAAGTAGTGACTCATTGTATGTCTTTCTTCCCTAGGAGTGATCAGCCGTTTCGATGACAAATCTAATTTGCTGCATCCTACTTTCTTCATTTTTGGTGAAAAGGATGACATCATTCCATTGGAGCAGGTGAGTTTCCCATCACAGATATTTGTCTTTTTTATGCCTTTCATGCTTGTTTTGTAACTTGGTATTTAATGACGAGAAAGTAGAAACCTAATTTGCACTTTTCTTCCTCTTTCACTAACTCTTACAGTACATCTACACAAATTTATATTATTTATCCCCAAATCAAAAAGTTTTAAAGTGTCACTAAACATGTTTTCTGTTTCTGTTCAAAAATATGGATGATTGTCATCAGTTCTTAGGAAAAGAGCAAGAATCCAAAGGAAGCCTTCCGTCAAGTTTAAGATAGCAGACCCTCTTTAGTGATACTGATGGTCCCTAAAATCAGCAGAAAGTTCCCACCTGTATAAGTGGAATCACTGGTTGCAGGAGAATTAAAAAATCCTGTGACTAGACTTTTCCTTTCCCCACTGTCCTGCAGAGCTTCTCCTTTCTGATACTCTGTCAACAGCCTTTCTCTGGAGTGTAGGTGGAGAATGACTGGAGAAAGATGATTATCTACCAAGGGGATCAAAGAGGAACGTATGCTTTTATTGAGTGGTGTTGGCTTTAATTCTCCTACCAACAGTGCCAGCTGCTTTGAACTACTGATTTTGTATCTATGCCTCTCCTCCCTCAATTTTAAATTAATTCAAACTCTTGTCCCAGTTTTCTTGTACAGTGATCACTACATGCTAACCTTCTTATGAGCTCAGCAATAGGTGTTTTTGCCTTTACAGGTATTATTACAGCAACCCATATACTTTTTTTACATTTTATACAGTCATATGCTGTTATTTTGCTAGAGAAAAGAGCCTAGTTCAACAAAGCAAGTGTAGAAACAGAAATGCATTTAGGTACAAAATTAGTAGAATAGGAAACAGTGGCAAGGACATACCATGTCTGTCTTCCAGAAAAGTAAAAAAACCAGGACAATTTGAGGACTGTAAGTATAGAACGTGTTAACTTTGTACTTAGTCAACATGGAACATTCTGTGTTACAGGTCACCTCACTGGAGCAGAAGCTTAAACAAAACTGTAAAGTTGATTATGAAGTTAAAATTTACCCTGGACAGACACATGGGTTTGTGCATCGCAAAAGAGAAGATATCAATCCTCAAGATAAACCTTATATTGAGGAAGGAAGAAAGGATATGATCAACTGGCTGAATAAATATCTTTAGCTTAAATTAATGCCCATAAACAAAATCAATTCTTCTAGAAAATCAGGACATAATAAAGACTGTATTGCTTAAAATGTTCTTACAAACATAAAATCTTTTTATAAAACTCTTCTTCAGTAATACTACTTATTTGCACTTACTTTCTAAGTAGAGGCTTAGAAATGGCTTTTCAAATGCTGAAAGCTATAAATGTAAGAAATATTTTGAAAATTAATCTTGCGTATCTTAAAATTATTAGAATCTCATGTGGCATATTCTATGGCATCTGAAAGTTTCATTTTTTTTATATCAATGTCAACATGATTAAAAGTCATTGAATGTCTGTCCATGCTTGAGAAATTCTCTCCTTAAAGCTGTGTTTAATGTTGTTTAGCTGTGACATTTTCAGCTCCAGGATTTTCAGCTTTCAGGTAAATATAGTCTGTGTTGGAAGGCTGGGACGTTTTCTTGGAAACAAGATATCCTTTTCAGAATTCATATAAAGTAAGCTAGAAAAAGGAAGGGGAAGGACAATGGGAAGAAATGTATGTGAACTGAAAGGGAGCTGCAAAAAGTTAGGAACCATGACTGAAGTGAAGAGACTAGAAGAACATGAAGGACCACAGAAGAAGGAGAATAGGACACAAAGAGACTGTGAAGAGCAGGAAGACTCAGAAGAAAAAGAAGAACAGAGAAGGAATAGGAGACTATTATCACACATACCCAGAGCATAGGAGGAAGATATGAGTGAAGACTTCCAACCTCCTTCCACTTCCAGACTGATCTAGTAGGGGGAGAGTTCACAACTCTTCAGAACCCTCCTTCTCCTTGGGCAGGAGTTTCTTGTTGGCTACCACCTTGTTATTATCTACTCCATGGCTGTCAACTGACTTCTGAATAATCTGTTTTCATATCTTTCAGGCATTATGAGTAGCCTAAAAGCACTACCAGTGCCTTCTTTCCACTGTGTTGTGCTTTAACCCCAGCCAGCAACTAAGCACCTGCATGCAGCTGCTCACTCACTCCCCCACCAGCGAGATGGGGAAGAGAACTGAAAGGGCAAAAGTGAGAATACTTGTGGGTTGAGATATTTTAACAGATAAAGCAAAAGCCACAAGCAAAGCAAAACAAGGAATTTACTGCTTTCCACGGGCAGACAGGTGTTAGCCACCTCCAGGAAAACAGTGCTCCATCATGTGTAATTGTTACTTGGGAAGAAAAATACCGTAAATCAGAATATCTGTCCTTCTTCCTTCTTCCCCCCTCTTTATATGCTGAGCATGATGTCATATGATATGGAATATCATTCTGGTCAGTTGGGGTCACCTGACCTGGCTGTGTCTCCTCCCAGCTTTCCATTTTTCCAGCCCTCTTGCCAGCATGGCAGTATAAGTAGCAAAAAAGGCCTTGATGCTGTGCAAGAATTGCTCAGCAATAACAAAAATATCTCTATATTAATATCACAGTGTTCAACATAAATCCAAAACATAGTTCCATACTAGCCACTCTAAAGAAAATTAACTATATCTCAGCCAAAACCAGCACGTATGGAAAAACTGGCCTCTGTGTTGATCCTCCTCCATTCCCTGGGGGCATCACATCTGCCTGTGCAGACAGAGACCTCATGGATCACAGAGGTGCTTAACCTCCCCAAGGCAAATTTCAAACCTGCCCACATCTAGTTATTCTATTTTAATTTTTCTTCCCCCATACACCTGTCCTTTTATTTCCACTGTGAAATTAATTTCATGCAGAATATAGTTAACTATTTTAAAGTTTGAACCAAACAGGTCTGGACACTCCAGTCTTTACCAGGTTTTTTGGTATTAGTTCTCCTTCCTCCTAATAACCAGCACCTTTCTTTTGCTCTTTTTTCATTTTTTGATGCATTTACAAATAGTTTTACAGTTACTAGTTCTGTGTCACTTGATAGCAGTAAGCTACTTTACTCCATTATCCTTTCTACAGGGTTTCTTTTCTCTCAGCCTCAGATGTATGCCTGTGTTTCCCCCCTTTGTATGCTTCCTGTTTGATTCTAAAACACCTATGGACACCGGGATGCAGCTACAATGGCCTCTTGCTATGTTCTCTGCCCTTCCTCCACATTAAGACTGCCTGACATTTAATAACATCTCTTTCACCTCACTGCTGTCCTCCATCCCTTTCTCCCTTCACTCCTTTCTCCCTCACAATATTTTTGTCAGGAGCCTCAGCACCAGCTGAATTTCTGATGCTGCTCCTTCCTTTTTTTCAGGAAGGTGCATCACATCATTTCACGATCAGTTTAATGCAAATCCTGTCATCTCTCATGGTTTTGGGCAGCTACTCTACCTTCTGAACCTCATTCAGAATTGAATCTAAACCCACCTGGATGGCAAAATAACCTCTTCACCTACATAAATCCTTCCTGTGTCATCAGGTTTCTCTCTATTGTGATTTAAGCGTGTATCTGGGTTGATAAGGCACAGCCCATCACCAGTGACTAGGGGAACATTCCTGTGTTTCAGCTCCTTTGGACCTTCCCAGTGTGAGTCCCAATAATCACGGGCAGAAACTGGTGCATAGAACAGGTTGCCCAGAGAGACTGTGGAGTCTCCCCCATTGGAGATATTCAAGAACTGTCTGGATGCAATCCTGTGCTGTGTGCTCTAGGATGACCCTTCTTGAGCAGGTAGGTTGGATCACCACCATCCATTCCAACCTTACTCATTCTGTGATTCTGTGATTTTGCGATTCTGTGAAATATAGTATCTAAGACAGAAAACGCAGAATTTTGCAAGTGTTAACATTTACTTTGCTAAAAAACCACACACACACATTCTCAAAACTTGGATTTGAGATTATCCTTTGTGTTTAGAGAGCACTGACACAGAGGTGTGTAGGCTAGACACTCCAAACCCAGGTCTGTAATGCTGGATTCTACCGAACCTGGCAGCCTTGATATGAAGTAAATCAGCTGCAGAGAAGCACCGGAGTGGACATAGTAGGCATATGTAAGGCTGGATTAGGGGACTCCACACAGATGCTTTTGTTCCCTTGTGCTGTCTTGTCGGTTTCTTCCTATTAACTTTAAAAGCCCTTTGACCAATTCCAACTTAATTTGAAAAAACAGTGAAATGCTCAGTGCTGTTTAATTCTACATTTTCAGAAAATCTAGACACCACAGAGAAGACAGACTCACTACACTGAGCAAAATAGTATGGCATGGATTCATCAGTTCCCTGTACTATTTAGGTTGTTGACTGGCTGGTCAGAGCATAGAAAGCCTTCACTGCTTGTGCATGGGTTGTTGGAGGATACAGGAGGCTAAGGAAATTTGGGGCAACCAGGATGCATAAGAGTAACTCTGGGGATATGGAAAGCTGAGACCGTATTTGGGGCAATCATATAGTATGTGGACGAAATGGAAGGGAGAATCTGGAAGAGCCTTAATGCCACCTTTTGTAGACTGGGTTGGATTTTGGTCACTGAGAAAGTGTTATACTTAGGAAGGCTTGTGGCCTGCATGCAAGGCATCCTTGATGCCTGAGTGAAGAAGATTGTATGGACTAAAGAGAAAGAGGTGTCCCAGAAGAAAACCTCAGACTCTGGAAATAAAACAACGGAACATGGTGGAGGTTAGAGTCTTGAAGAACAAGAGCATATATGACTGAAGGGAGAGTGAGCAATGGTGACAAGTTTCTCCCTGGTACAGTAGGTGGGTTTCCTCTGTGACTGCCTCACCTTCCCAGATGCATCTATTTCTGCCCATTGCCTCTTTTTCTATTGCTTGGCACCACGTTTTGGTTTCTGCTCAATGGCATAAAAATTTTGGTAACATCTGATATCTTTAATTGGTTTAATATTACACAACTTAACTTCTAGTTCTTAATTTGCTTACTCTTTTTTACATGCTGAGTGGGAGCTCTTTTATGGGTTATAGTTTAATTTTTATGGCAACAATTTTCAATCCATAAAATGCCTCTTCAGCTCTGATCCTTATTCTGTATTCCTCTGTCAAGTTAACATTTATTATTGGCTTTTTTTTTACTGTGGTGTCTAAACTAGGTAGTCACTGGTTTAGCTTAATAATTTTTCTCAGCTTTTTTGACTCCTCAATTCCAAACAGGAACAGGCTTTCAGTGTACAGGCCATAGTCAGCAAGGACAAAGAAAAGCCCTCCCACCATCCACCCACCCACACAGCACGTGCGTACATAGCGGTGCCAATATTTCTGTAAAATAACATACACTCACTGAGTATGAAAAAATGCCTACTGTCTTCTGGCCTGCAGGCAGGAGGGCATCTATGCTTTACGGTAGATTATAAAAGACAGTGCTCTTGCTTTAAAAATGTGTCCCTCTGCACAGCACCAGCTGTACTAGTGTGGAGAGCAGTTCTCCTTCCTCAGCTGCAGCTTCTAACTCCAAGAAACTCTGCTGCTAGGTCTTTGAGTTTTTTTATAATTTTCTTTCTTCAGAGTAGGCCCTAGGGAAGGAGCTGAATGGTTGCTGTGCTGAATTAGCGAGGCTTCAGGGCTAGAAGCCTGACCAGAAGTTGAACTTGATGGAATTTGGGTAATTGATGGAAGATGTGATAGAGGTGACTACACCCATATATTCAGCCTCAACTCATCTAAATGCCTTGTTATAACTTATTTTGGCCACATTCACAGGCATACTAAGTTTGTGACTTAGGACTGTAGCTGTCCACCTATCTAGGTTTTGACCAGACTGTGCTCCACACCTTTAACTTATGACATTTCAAGGTGTGTCACCTCAGGCCATGAGTGGTAGCTTAGACCCTAGAAAGATGTACCTAGAGGGCCATATTTCAAGTAGCTCATTTTGTCACCGGGACACAAAACAATCTGTTTCACTTAATTTAATATAAGAAAAAATAAAAAGGTAGATCCATGAAGAGTGCTTTGGTGCAGAGCTCTCATGGGAAGAGTGATGGGAGTTTGGTGCCTACCTCCTCTTTATGCCTTCAGAAGCCTCCAGCACATTTTACTCATTTTCTGGTTTCTTATGTTTGGCACTGAAGTACTTCAAAGCTTAGTGAGTAACAGAATGCTGAATTTCAGAAAGTGACAAGTAGAATGGGCTAATAAAGCTCTAAAACAAAGTTTCCCTTTCAGACCGTGGAGCAGATGGTGGCACCTGTGGCAATACACTTTTTTCCTTCCCTTCCCTTCCTGCCACTGTTATCTGAAGAGCTGGTGTGGAAATTTTGCATCTGGGCTGATAGTTTGCCAAGAATGTCAGCAAAACTATGATAATGTTATTTGCTAAGGGGATTACGAATTATTCCAACTGCACTAATAAACTGTTCTTCAGTTCTACTTCCAGGTGTTGAGCTTACAGATTGTTGAAGATTTCTTTAAAGTTCTTTCTTTTTTTTCCAGAATCTTTAGAAAATTAAGAAAGTTGCTAAGATACTTTAGATGGGTGGCTAACCACACGTAAAAACCCCATGTTCTTCAGTAAAGAGAAAGCATTATTGCTTCCTCTGACTTCTCTGAGCAAAAAGTTGAAGGTAATTTTTAGGCATGGTTTTTTGCAAGGAGAAAGACATGCAGGGGGAAGGGATAGTTTTCATGTTGTATATATTTGCAAAGACTGTAGTTTGTAGTGCTCTTTCATGTTGCTTTGGAGAGCAGTGAGCTGTGAAAGCTCTTCCTGTCAGTAGGACAGAAGCTAGCAGCTCAGAGTAGGTTAGTGGGGCAAGGTAAGCCGATCTCATTAGATGGCTTGAATAGAATGAGAGCTTGTTATTGTCCCCACTTTTCCCTGTTTTCCTCACCCAGCTAGTTTACCTCCAACTTTACTCAGAATTTTTCCTTCTGAGACACAGAGATACCCTGGGTGAAAATTAAAGGGACAGGCTCACTCGTATCTGTTATCTGCTACAGGTGAAATAAAATTCTGGCTCTACAGGGTAAAGTAAAGTAGAGCTTGCCTCCTGCTCAGGTGTGTTCCTGATGTATACAGGATGTATATCACACCTGTATTTTCAGATGTTATAACTAGAAGAATGTTCTCACTTTATAGTGGAATATAACAAATACTGTAGGAAAAAATTAAATAAGGGAAATGGTAGAACCTTCTTTGCTAATGTAACTGTAAAATCACATCATTAAAATCCCTCTAAGCCAGAAAAATGGAAGTAACAGCTTTCTGCAGCAACATTATTTGTTGCTGCTCATTTACAGCCCACCCTTTGCAGATGTCTCTTTGCTGTGTAACAGCAAGTAACACTGTTGTGTCTGACTGTGTCAAGGCTGTTTCAAGCAACCATGAACTTATTCTGCTTGCAGCCTGAGCCAGGCTAAAGCTGCACAGCCTTGTCAGCAGGGTGCTTTGCTCAAACAATCTTAGCAAGTTATGTCATCTGGAAATCATTATTCATAGCCAAAGGGTTTCCCAGTAGGACTGGGCTTGTACTTTGGTGACTGCCAACAGGGCTAGAGAGTGCACATAGTCCTGTATTTTTTGCCTCTGCAAAATACTGCTGAGACACAGACCTAATTATCTGTCTGCATAACAACTTACTCTCACACATTTCTCACTTTTTGCAGATTAAATGTCTGCAAGCAGCTACCTATGGCAAGTGACTACAGGCAGAGCTGCAGAAACTACTGAATAGGAAGAGATGGCACAATTTTAGGGTCTTTCTGGCAGGACAGGGAAGAAGGAAGCACAAGGAGTGTGATAAAACCGGAACAGGTGAAGAGTGAAGAGTTACCTGGTGGAATGAAGAGGGAGAACACAGCTATGAAAGGGAAAGATGTGGGAGATGGGCACAGAAGAGAGCAGAGAGTGATGTTGGTTGCTGAAAATCAGTGAGCTGTGGGAAAAGCAGAATGTTCAAGAACCTCAGTGAGAAGGAAAAGTAACGCTGTGAACAAGAGAGGAGGAGACCTGGGACTGACCTTTGAAGACCACCTTCAATAGTCCATGTTCATCCTACTGTTCAGATTTTCTTTTCTTGCCAAGGATCTGTCGAATAAGTCTAGCTTCTCTGTGAGGACAGTGAGCTGAAACAACACACAGGCAAGTGAAAGGTGATATAGAAAAGAATATAGAAAAGTGAAAGGGAGAGATAGTAAGGCAGGGCATGCAGACATGGGGTGTTCGGGCGGGAATAGACACTAGCAGTGATAGTGTTTCCTGTAAGTCACAGGTATCCCATGCCTCTGCTCCATCTCCCTGACTTAATGGACCAGGAATCAGCCCTGGTTGAACACTAGATAAGGTTAGCAAGGGTGCCTCAGTCGGAGAGGAGCAAAACGTCAGCAATACTAAGCGGAGGTAGAACCCCTCTGTGGAGAGACATAAAAGGAGGCCTGCTTCAAAAGAGAGGCAGTGAATCAGCACTGGAGGCAAGGCAGGGGACATTTCTATTTCCAGGTGCCCAAGAGATTTGAGGAGACAAACATTTCTTGCTGTCACTAAGCTTTTCTCCATCACACTGTGAGCAATGGCACTGTAGGAGACAGGTGGCCTTCTGTTGCTTCATGGTTGTTGCTGGGTGATTTGTAGACTGCATGCCAAAGTACAACATTAAATTCCCAGGAATTGCTCAGCCCAAGATAACAGCGGAAAGTAGTCAGCAAAATTGGTGAGATGATGGAAGTTAATCCTCAGTAAGACAAAAGTTCTTGAGGAGAAATGGCCATCTGGGATTTTTCTCACCCACCCCCTTCCCTTGCTGAGCCCTGGTTTCACTGCCTCCCCAAATGTACTTATTCTGCTGGGTTGATACCAGGTGGTAAGTGCAAAGGGTGCTGAAGAAAAAACATATCAGGATGTTTTAGTAGAAAGTCAAAGAGTGGGAAAGCAATTCAAAGCAGAAGGATGTAAATCAGGAATGAATAAAGTGGAACAAGTCTTAAATATTATTTCTTTCCCCTATTAAAATTGGAGAATGGTGAGTCTGAAGGCAGGAAAAGATCTGGAAGAGAAAGGAAAAGAAAGATATTTGTACTGGTTCATGCTATACTAGTAGGAGGGAAGTGGGGAAGGCTCAGCAGACCCTTGCAGGCCAATGGGTTGAAGAGGGTATCATCCCAAGCCTTACTGCTTTCCAGCTGGCTCAGATTGCTGGTGTTTGCTATTCCCATGATATCTCTGATAGCATCTGTCTGATGTACTAATGACAAGATGCTTCATTCACCACTCAAGAGAGGGATTAGAGCTCAAATTGACATTCCAGCTTGTCACTCACCAAGGAATTAAAATCTTCTTTGAATGTGGAATTTACTGACCCCACGGGATAGCCTAAGACTGAGGAAATGATGCTTTAAACATGAGATCACTGAAATAAAATGATGCATTAGCTGGAGAGCATTCAGCTTTCCAAGCTGTGGCAGAGAGCCACTGGACAACATTACACAGGCACCTCACTCATGCTCCAGCCAGATGATCACAAATACCCTGGCCATTACCTCCTTTGAAAGAAAAGCAGAGTACAGTGCAGGGATCCCAAGAAATAGTTAGTTTTTAAAGAGTTTACATGGCCATTATGGAAGAGGCTTTGATCTGCATCTTTCCTAGTGGAAAAAATGATCCACTTAATGTCCTGGTTTATCAGTGACAACTGGCCATGGTCACAAGTCTGGGTTAGGGACTGTACAGAAAAACACTTTGAATTTCATCTGAGCAGAATACTGATGCTGATAGTGATGACTTAAGTGAAATTATATAGATATGTACACATAGGAAGATCGACTTCCTGTAGCGCAAGCCTGTGATCTCAGCTAGCTCATCCATGGTGTCAAGTTTTTCAGCAAAAGTGAGCTGGTACTGACCTAAATGCGCACAATGATAGAGAGCAGCAGTATCTCAGGAAACTAGGTGGTTGGGTAATGATACACAGTCACTTTTAGTGCTCTGTGTTCCTCCAGAAATTACTGGCATCTGTGGTTTTAGAAAGTCTGAGGATATTGTCCTGCTCCCCTCCCTGCCCCACTGCTTCAAATTTCAAAAAAATGTCTTTGGAATTGTCCAGAAAATAAAATCCTTTAAAAAATGAACAGTGTATTCAAAGTCTTATTATTTGGTTTTGTGTTTTATTGCTTGGTTGTGGGTTTTTTTTGTTTGATTTTAGTTTTTTTGTTTTGTTTTGGCTTTTTTTGTTTGGTTTGGTTTTTTGGTTTTGGTTTTGGTTTTTTTTTGTTCCCCCCCCCCCTCCTAGATCAAGCTTCTTTTCATACTACACGTAATTTTTGTGGAACAATTCTGAACTTCTTTCATTTGGAATACACATACACCAAAAGATGCTGCAAGTTGATGCAGTTCTGTTGTAGTTCGTGGATTGACGGTTGCTGTGGATTTATAGAGTTACAAATGAACAAGATAGGACTCAAGGTCAAAACTTCCTTTTTTTGGACAGGATCCTTTCATCTCTAGAACAATCCTAGATAACGTCTCCACATGTTATATCTCCACAGCTGCTCTCTCCACCTTTGATGAGGGAGGACTCTCAGTCTCCCATGAATGAAATCTGTTTTTATGTGATCTCTAAGGCTCATAAAATCTCTTTGGAAGACTTAAAATGTATCTGAGCTGCCCTAGAGATGAAGTACAGTTGGGCATCCTATAGCTTATGTCATATCTGCAGATCATCCCTCAGAGAGCAGTTCCCTGGATGGGCTGGACATACTGAAGAATCTCCAGAGCTCACAGAAGTAACCAGATCCTACAGCTCTTACAGGGCAGGATAGCAAGAATGTGAGCCCAGGCTAGCAGGGATGAGGGTCTTCCTCAAGTTAGCCATTGCTGTCCTGCCTCCTTTTTTCTGTGGAGAAGATTGATCATTGGATCACAGTGGCAAGGAAAGCTGAAGCTCAGGGTCTGGAAGGTTCTGAGTTCAGAAAAATGAAATCATGAATGTCTTAGATGTAACAGATCACTTCTATGGAACTGAATTCCAAGGCAGCTAAATAAATCTATACAATTAATGCACTTTCCTTAGTTTATTATCACCCCCTAGTGTCACTTGTGTTCCATGTATCATATTTTTCCAGACCAGTCTTGATTTGTTATCTCTTCCCCTCGATAATATCACCTTGCAGATGTAGCAACAGACATACCAGCAGCCATGCTCCCAGGAAAGTGACAAAGGAATTCAGCTCAGGATGTGAATTTGCCAAGACGTCAGACTTTAAATGTTTATCCTAGGGAGTTAAGTCAGCTTTAAAGCTCCTTTCTTTTATGTCTACCTGGAACACATACATACAGTTAGATGCAGGCAGGTATACAGTTGCTTATTCTACCTTCCAGCAGAGGACTGCTGTGTTTGCTGTGGAGATTTTCACTCCTGATGCCATATTTGCAGATTGGTCAGAGGCAATAGCTTAGCTGAAAGTAAGACCAGACAGATACTTTGAATGTTAATAAGTCACTAAGACTGCATGACATTTGTCTTAAAGTCCTGAAGGAATTCAAATATGAAACTGTGAACTGCCAGCCAAGCTGTATAACCAGTCTGTCATTAATGTCTCTGCGCCTGAGCACTGATGGATTGCTAGTGTAACCCCTACACTAGAAAAAACAACTGGTGAGTCTGACTTCCATACAAAGTAAGAGAGAGGTGTCTACAATAAAGAGTAAGGCTTATGAGTATGGGAATAACAGTTTGGTGAGAAAGAGTCTGTGTGGCTTCTGTAAAGGGAAATCCTGCATCACTGCCATGTTGGTTTCTGTGAGGGTCTTAATAAGCATGGGAGAGGGAATCAGAAAATCAGAGAATGGGTAAGGTTGGAAGGGACCACAGTGGGCCATCTGGTCCAACCTCCCTGCTCAAGCAGGGTCATCCTAGAGCACATTGTACAGAATTGCATCCAGATGTTTTTTGAATATCTCCAGTGAGGGAGACTCCATAAGGATTCAGGAGACATAATACATTTGGACTGCCAAAAAGCCATTGACAAATTCCTCACCATAAGTTCTAAAGGAACTAAGTTACTAAAGGGTTGGAGGAAATGTCCTTTTAAGCAATGAAAGCTGAGTAAAGAACAAGAAGCAAAAGGTAGGGAGCACAGCACACTTCTCAGGGCAGAGAAGAATAAGCAGTGAGAGGAGAGGGGAGGGGAGGGGAGGGGAGGGGAGGAGAATTACAGTTTGAAAAGACCTACAAGGATCATCCAATCCAGCTGCCCAACCACTTCAGAGCTGACCAAAGGTTATTAAAGTAACTGTCCAAATACTTCCTAAACACTGACAGGCTTGGGGCATTGACCACCTCTCTATGAGCCTGTTCCACTTGTTGACCACCCTTTTGGCAAAGAAATGCTTCTTAATGTCCAGTGTGAACTCCCCTGGTGCAGCTTTGAACCTTTCCCAGGTGTCCTGTCACTGGCTCTGCACTGAGGCACTCGGATCTGTGCTTATGGATTCCACTGGATTAACACTGCCTCTTGCAATCATTCTGCACCCAATGCACCTAACAGCAATGTGAAGGGAGTAGTTGAAGTGGGACTGAGCTGTGTTTTGAAGCGGATATGGTGGTCAGTGGGTGACCAGAGGTTTCAGGTGTGAGGGGCTTTGCCAAAGATGGGGAACATGGCTGGGAAGCACTTCTGGGGAGCAGGGCCTGGGCTCAGCATGACTGTTGTGTTAGCTGGAAAGTGAGGTGCAACACTGTATGGCACTGTCAGGAAGGCGGCCAGCAGATTCCTCAGTGATGGGGTAGCGCTGAATGACCTCAGAGCACAAATGGTCTGTGCAGCTGGTGGACTCCTCTGAACACCCTGCCTGCGCTGAGCAGAGCTCAGGGCTCCAGCTCTCTTCCCAGGAGTCAGCCCACACCTTGTAGTATCCTGCAGATTGGCTTGCCAGCCTGCCTGCTGAGGCTGGGGGGAGGATAGTGTTGGCAGCTCACAGAATTATTAACAGAAGTAGAAAGGCAATGGGGAAAGTCAAAGAGCAATTCCCACCCCAGCATCAGGCACAAAACTGGTTCTGAGAAAGACTGGGCAAAATTTAGTGCTGGAGATGAAGAGATTGTGACTGCTCTGAAAAGCTGCTGTCAGTGATGTTCTGGGTAAATGCTTATAATAAGTTTGAAAATATATAGACAAACTGAGTACTGCCATAGACCACAATGTTAAAACAGTGGTGCCATTTTAGGTCCTGGTAAAGGAGTCTGATGTTCATTTTTCATCAGCTTTCTCTCACACATACCCCTGCTGATAAGTCTCCATACCACAAAAGAGTGCTCTATTAGGTTCAAATGGCATTAAATCTTCTATCACCCTGGATGTTTTTGGTGCCTCTGATAGTACAGAATGGGAACTAAAGAGCCACGTAGGTTTGGGTAACTCTGAAACAGGAGTACAGACTTCCTCATGCAACTCCTGTGGAAATCACCAGTCATTAGGCAGGGATATTTTGAAAAAGGGTTTACTCTAAGGCCAATACTTGAGAAACTGCGTGTCCTGCTGAAAGTACATTGGAACAGCCAGTTCTGTCAGTGGTTCTCGGTACTTGCTGGAGCCTGGTGGATTTCTCTCTGATGAGGCAATGTTCCATTTGGAACCAAAAATCTGTCATCATTTGACTTTTGAGCACTCATTAATGGGAGACTGACCCTGATACTTCGGAGTTGTGTATGGTGTGTACTTGAAGAACTGCTGCTGTTCTGATGGGAGTTAAATGGGCTGCTGTGTGTATGCCAAGGAAGAGGGACAAGGGAAAAGAAGGAAGCACTAAAGGGAGAGTCCTTCTTGACAAAGTCCCTTCATTGTAGCTATTTTAGTCCAGCTCTTCATCATGCAGTTGTCACTGTTATGACTTCCTGACGCTGGATGCCATGTTTGACTCTTGGAAATGTTCACATTCTATTATTCTTCTGTGCACTGCCTGTTCTGAGCCAAGCTTGAAAGAGACAGGATATTCATTATGCTAACCCAACAATAATTCAAAGGAGGAAAAGGATACATTTTCACAGGGTATTTGTTGTGCCATATCACAGGCCATCCCCAACGCTTGTGTGTGTCACGAAGCATAAACATGCATTTGCAATGAGTCTTTTGCAGCAGATGAAAGTGAACAAAAGTGCTATTAATACCCACTTGTAATTCCTCCCCTCTTCCACTTTTCCTCTTCTGTTCACCCTCAATGGTTGCCTACAGAGTTTGCACGAAGGATGTGTACAGATCCTCAACTGATCTTGTCTTACTGCAAGATCTGTTGTGGGTCTGTTTATGGTGTTGAAGATAAATTGATCTGCGTGGCTGGAGAGAGTGTGTCATCAGATCCACAGCCTCAGACCATCTTTCCAAGAAACTGAGGCAATTTGGTTACATCATATTTCCACATTCTGTCAGTGTTGACTTTGACCAAGATTTTGGCTTCCAGTAGGACAACATGTGTGCAGCATGGGTGAGATAAGTGTAGGTGTCAAATTACGGAGGCCCAGAAATGCAGCAGAGCAGACTTCATTAGTAGTGCAACAGACCTTAGGATCTCCAACAGCTGCCCTGTGCACAGTGCTCAGGGAGTAGAGAGCAAGGATTCTCACACATGCATGTGATACGCAGTACGTGACATATTCCCTGTTCATGAGGAACACAGGACAAGCCCTGCAGATGTAGTGTCAGATGAATGGCAGACGGAAAACAAGCCCTCAGCGAAATTGCCACTCATTGATGCACTGCAGGTAAAGCTGTGAAAGAGGCCTCTTCTATAAACCAAACTCCTCAGCAGGTCCCAATCTCAATAGGAATGGTAAACATAGGGAATCTGTCTGTTAAAAATTTAACTGGAATATCAGGAAGACAACTGTATTTTTTTCCTAGATCTGGAAGCAGGTGTAAGATAGTGACTGGAGAGAAGGAGAGAGGGACTTGAGGTGTTGGGGAACCTAGGCACCCTTCCCAGTATTGCCTTGTAACTGTAACTTAAAACATGTCCCCAGGGACACTTCTCAGGGAACAGTCAAACTTTCTGTCCACCAGAAGACTAGATAATACAGGGTCCATATTTACGGAGAGCAGTGATTACACTAACACCATTTGTCCCAGTGCTGAGTTCTTGGATGTTGGATAGGCTTCTTCTGTACACCCACAGCACTCTCAGCTGTAATGGTCCTGCCTGTAGGGGCTTTGCACACTGAAGGCCTTTCCCAGTCAGTGGAGCATCCTTCGAGAATGGGTATGAAGGGGCAGCCTTGAATGGTGTAAGACCTTTACATCATCAGCAACACAATTTCACTCACCACCTCTGAGTGACAAGCCCTTGGCATAATTACTCTCCCTTCAGAGATCAGGTGAGAAGGTTCAGTCCTGCGCTGGAGACCCATAGTACTCATGTTTATGGGGGCTGTTGTGCTCTCTTCTGTTAGACTGTCTTTCACCTCTCCCAGCTTTCCTCACAACTCTGTGCCCCCAGAGGGAGTAGGGAGGCTAAACACTACAGGTCCCCTGCATGGCCCTGGCTCTAGAGAAGAAGGAGGCCAGTGCTGTGACACACCTATGTCATGGCTGCATGCATCACTGCTTCAGATACCCAATCTGATCCATTTCCCCAAGAGAAAAAAAGCAGTGCTTAAGAGCCAAGATCTAGGACCTTCCTGGTGTCTATGCAGCCAGGAGCTGCTTTCAACTCCATGCTCAAATGGATGTAAGAGGACCTTGGGACAGGAGTACAGTCTGAGCAGAGGTACTGAGAAAAGATGAAAAGCTTGCAAATCATGGTAGTCACCATTAATAATTTCAACTTCACCTCAATGCTCTGTACCAATGCTCTGTACTGCTACTACTGGTGTGTGTGAAGACCCTGACCCACTGGGGCCCATGAAGAGTCCTTGAACCAGTCATGGCTTGTACCTGATCTCTGATGCTCACTGACAGGAGTGCCTTTGGTAGCAAAGGGCAAGAACGGGCAGCCCACAGTAATTCTGAGCCCTGCCATCTGGAACGGGCTCCTACCGGGCACAGGCCCAGAGTAAGGACCATGCACCAGCCCAGGGAGCTGCTTTGCTCCCTCAGCTGTAACAAGAGCCCAAGCTGGAGTGAAGGGCTGAACAGAGTGGGCCTGCCAAAGGGTCCCTGGGGGCTTATGATGGTATGGCTAGAGCAGAAATAACCCCACCTTGACCCCTGAAACATGTCCCCGTCCCTAAAGAGGGTAGATGAATAGCCCCCTTCCTCCTCCCCACTCCCCCTCTTTTCTTCCCTGCCAGAGGTCACCTTCAGCAGGGAGGCAGTGTGCCCCCAGGACCTGTATGGGGAAGGGGCGGAGCGTCACGCTGAGCCCTGTAACGCCTGGCAGCCCCCTCCGGCTGCTCGGCGCAGACTGAATCCAGCCCGGAGGCTGCAGCGAGGGAAGCGAGGCAGTCCACGGCCGGCTGGCTGTCCTGCGCTGCTGGAGAAGGTGAGAGGCTTAGTACGGACAGGAAAGGAGTACGGGGAAGAGAAGTAACAGCTGTGGCAGGATGAAGGAGACTGAACAGGCGTGTAAAAGGGCACCCACCTCTCACAAACTGGTTTTGGAGACTTGGGCGTAGCACGCCGGCAAAATGCGAAATGCACCATTTCCCTCATCGAGTTGATGGTTAGCTCGTTGATGGCTTTGCCCTGAAAGGTTGCTTTGGGTCTTGTGTTGGGTGGGATGGTGCCGCAGTACTGGCTGGAGGGCTGGGAGGAGAGTGTGATGTGGCTTGGTCCCAGTGATGTTGCTGCTGATTTCTGTCCGAGGAGGAGGCTGTGCGGAGATTGTGGTGTGCTGCTTGCTGGGGAGAGGCGTAAGGCACTCTCCGGGGAGGCTGCTGGGTGTTTCTCCCCCAGAAGATCAATACGCACTTCTGCTACGGGGACAGTCGGTTCTCCGCAGCGAGATTAAGCACTGGTTTGCTGACCAGTTTTAGAAAGAAGCTCATAAATCTACCAGCAACAAGGCCAGAAGCAAACATAATCAATCTGTTCTGATCCCTTGCTGTATTAAACGTAGTTTGCGCTAGAGTGGACTTCTTGGGGGGGGGGGGGGGGGGGGAAGTGCCATTCTTGAGCTAAAAGTTCCAGAGGTGGAAGGATATTTTTTCATACTGTTTGATGAGATTTTTAGGGGTAAATATCCTTCCTCACAAAATCTACACTGCAGTTGAGCTTCATCTATTGGTTTTATTATAATGTTTTTACCTAACTGGGAGACCTTTTTAGAGAAATTTTAGTACCCAGAAAGGTACATACCATTGGTAGAGTAACTTCTTTACTATCTATTTGATAAGCTATAAAGACTGCTCCCCTGGAAGTTTCCCAGTAATTTTCAGCCCTGTTATCATTCTCATGATTCTCTGGTCCTTTTTCTGTCAAAGTGGGGACACCAATGCTAGCTTGTTGAACTGTGGACTCACTGGTGTCATTAAAAAGATAGAAAACATCCAGTAGATAGTTCTGTTGACCTATCAGCTGGCCTTCAGAAAAGTTATCCAGGCTTTCTTCACATCAGTATATTTTTAACATTTCAAGAAACATCATTAAAAAGTAGATAGAGTACAAAGCAAAGCAAATGGAGAAAATAAATTCATAATAAAAATACAAATTCCACTGGTGTGTGATATTCTTAATTGTAGTGCAAAAGCAGATGGCCAGCTCTTCAGAAATACAGCATTTCTAACTCAGTTGATTTTCAGAGATTAATTTTCAGACTGTCTCATGGCACCTGTATGTAGGAACCTTTGCAGAAACTGGAGTTCACTGTAAGAGGTACATCATCTCAGAACAAATCTCTTTCATTACAATCTATCTTAGTCTACATAGAGCTGAACAGCTGTATCTTTTTTTTGTTTGTTTGTTTGTTTGTTTGTTTTGTTTACAGTGAAGCTTGCTTTCTTAATTTAGCATCTGGAAAATGCTGGTTTACCTCTCATTGCAGAGGTTTCCTGCATCTGATGCTTTTTGGGCATTCTCTTCAGCAAAGTTAATGCAAAAGTGGAATCTGTAACATCAATAACCCTTGTACTGTTATCCTCTCAGACTTGTATCTGAATTGTTAAGATGTGTATCTATATCACTATAGATTATTTCTAGTGCGATTCTGTATCATTGAATGTCTTAAGGCCTGGAAAGGAAGTGAGACTATACCAGATCTACGTTTCTGGATTTACCTAATGCCCATTAAGCAGCATGAAGAACCTAGATATGTCTGATTAATAGGACTTTTTTTTTCTTTTTTTTTTTTCTGTCACCCAGCCAGTATCAGATTAAAATCCTGACTTCTTTGGTTGTTTGAAACCCTTTGGTATGCGTGTATGTGCACACACTAGTTTTATCAATCAATCCATTGTCTACCCAAACTCTTTTTGTTCCACTTGCAAACATTTCCTGGGTGATTTCAGTGCTTTCTTCTTGATCATTGATTAAGGTAAAAGTATTATAACAGAAGAGTTTATAACAGACTCAGGATTTAATAAAATTAATTGTGTAGGGTAAGAACATCAATAAAATACTATATTTTCCACTCCATAGGGCTTATTTTTAATTAATTAAAAATGTGTCACTTATTGATTTTGAGCAATGCCAGGATGAATTTGTACAGATAGCTTTCAGGAAACAACCAGTGAATGGGATGTTTCTGGCAGGTATTGTTGAATCAATACCAGGATGAGAACTGCTCCAAACTCCCACCAACAATTTAGAGGTTCATGGGAAATGACTGCAGGTAGGGTCCTTATCAGCCCTAAGAAGAAACGAATGTGGTGTTTTCATAACAACTGAGACACTGAGTGATCTGAATTTCTTGGTACAATAAGTCCATTCGAGCAAAATGTACTTTATTAAAGGTGGTGCAGAAGTATTCAGGTAGAAATAAGGTAGGCAACCACCATAAAGGGATATGAAGAGGAAGTGGATTTTTCTCCCAACAGCCCCCAGTAACCTGGAAAAACTCTGGAGTAGTAATGGATGTACAAGGTAGCGCAGCTTGTGTAGTGTTCCTACAGAAGGAGATCTTGAGGCCACAGCATGAGGCAGAGGGTAATTCTAGCTGAATGTGTGACAGGAGGCATTCCCCCTGAGACAGTCAGGGTTTTAACAAGGGGGTGGAGGGTGGAAAAAATTGTGAGGCTTTACAGAAGAACCATAAAACAGATCTGAGAGCTGGACAACTGAGCTGAACAACATGAGAGCTTGGTTTGACAATTAGACAGAAGGTTATTTGAAGGCACTGAACCAATAAGAAGACTGAGGGGTGTCTTGATCATAGAGCATAGAGATGTTTATTCTCAATAAAAAACGTGATCACATTTTCTGGAAGCATCTTACCTGTTTTTAAACTAACTGATGCGGGCATTGCAGAAACACAGTGCGCCCATGGTTTGTGAAGCCTAAGTAAAGTGTTGGTTAAATACATAGCCTGAGTTTCAGTCTGTACTCTGATAGTTTTACTCAATGTAATTAGTTGAAAATATCTTCTCATAGGTGGTTATACCTCTGATCACAGTGCATATAAATCCTGTCAGAGTCCAGAAAAAATTAACAGGTATTAAAAACTTCTTTTTTCTATCTGAGAAACTTCAGCAGCTGGTTAGATAAGTTCAGATTAGGGTCTCATATAAATATGTAACAGCAAGAATGTTCATGCTGGCATTTATAATTGACCAATTGCCTTTGGATCAAGACTGAATGACTTTTTGTAAGAGATGCCCCAAATGCTGTTTGTCATTTGGGTTGGGTTAAAGCTCTGTAGGAGGGCACACAAGAGTGTAGACCCTACATGCCATATGCTGAAGGCCAGTTTTAACAGAGCATCTTTGATATGAGAGGCTGAAACAGCTGAAACTCTTCAGCTTGAAAAACAGAATGCTCAGAGGGGATCTTATTGGTGTATATAAATACCTGATGAAAGGGAATGAAGAAAAGTGAACCAGACTCTTCCTAGTAGTGATCACTGCCAGGAGTCTCCATCTGTGGAGATACTGAAAACCTGGCTGAACATCTTCCTAGGCAATTTGCTTCTGCTGATGATGCTTGAATAGGAAAATCAGATCAGATGATCTCAAGAGGTCTCTTCCAGCCTAAACAACTCTGTGACTCTGTCATCATAACTCTTTATACAGACATTACACTGGTTTTGGCTCTTGACAGGTATGAAGTGTTTTTCTGCACTAAGTATATTAACAATTTTGGTTGAAGAACCAGAACAAAATTATTTAGATTAAGGCACTGTATATCCATAGGCTCGTCCTCAGCTTCTCAGGTGGCTCAGAACCATCTCAAGATGGTGTAAAGGATATGAGTTTTTTGCTGCTGTAATTAGAGATTCTTTTGAGGAATTAGGGTTTCTTACAGTCAACAGCCTGGAAACAGGACCTCTAGCAGGGATGAAGCACAGAAAGGATAGGGGAGGAAAGAACAGTTTTGAATAGGGCTTTGCCTGCTGCCTTCAATATAGCAGAGACAAATGGTGAATGCATCCTGGCCGCGGCCCTGGTGACCTCCTCCTCAGTGCTTGTCACTCTGCAAAGGGCACTTTAGAAGGTATCAGAGATAGGTGCAGAGTGCCCAGACACCCTGTATTCAGTGGTGGCCCAAATTTGTCCCTCACTTATCTTCCTAGTTAATGGCAGTGGCATCTCAGAGAAAGAACTGTGGTGGTTTCCTGAAGTATGAACTATGTCTTGTAATTAATGTCTTCAAGGGCAGCAAGGACCAAAGTCTGCAAACTGTTCTGGGGTGACTGCAGCTGGGGCTTCGTTCAGATGGAGCCCTGATCAGACACGCAGGTCACTGTCCGTCAGGGAACTCTACCCATATCCTATGGCTGATCTGTTTTTCCAAGCTGGCTGTTTCACGAATGCTCTACTCTGTACCCAGACCATTTGCCCTCCCATGCCAGAGGGGCAAGGAATGGAGGTATGGATCTGTGTCACCTATATTGCAGTTTACTTGAACTGTGGAGTAGAAGGAGTTTATGGATTTTTTTTTTTTAATTGCCAAAGCTTATGGACTGAAATGTTTTGACTCTAAAACCTGAAGAGAGAACCAAGAATATGCAGAAAAGCATATCTTTCCATTCATGAAAGCAAGTTTTCACATAGTAAATAGGAAAGAAGTAATGAATCATATGAAATGGATGAATCATGTTATAAATAATTCAGTGTAAACAAAAACATATTCATTTATAAGTATTTGAAAAGTATATAACTATTGAATAATACTTACAGTGGATGCAGTGAGAAGATTCTAACCTTTGGGCTGGATAACACCAACAGGTGGCCAGCATGCAATGGGAGAAATTTTATCTAACTCAAGTTTGAGAAGTTAAGTTATCTGAGAAGATCATGAACCATTTGCTGACAAGAACTTGTATATGACCATGAATTTGATATAGGAGAAACACTGTCTCACAGAAAATATCTTTTGATATTTTTTTCACAAATGTAAATCTAATGTGTTCTGCACGTGACATCTCTCCTGTTGTTCCACCACCTATTTAATTGGCTTTAGTCTATCTAATGTCAATGGGAGGTCTATGCCTTTCCCAGGTCTACTACATTTTAAGTATTTTCTTTATATACCACCTATTTTTTTCTCTATATAACACCGAAATGCAGAATTGCCAGTTTGGAGATGTTGTTAGCAGAGTGGGTCTGTTTGCAGGCTCTGTGATGCCCTTGCTGTGTGGATTTTCACAAGCCATGTTGGCTGGGCAGCCAACAGGAGGACATCAAAGCAAAATCTCTAAAGTATTTTCCAGACTGTCTGTCCCTGTGAATGCTGCCCAGCCTTCATCCCCTCCCATGCAGGCACTTGTCCATTTTTGTACTCCCTACAGACTGTTCTAACTTGGACTGCTGTTGGCTCTTACACTAAGCCAAAGCCTTTGCAGAAAAGTAGGGCCATTTACTTGGTACTTCTGAATTGGATAAGGCTTAGTAATGCAGTCTAGGAGAGAAGGGAAGGGGAACTTTCCCACAAATAATCTCAGTCT